>NC_051176.1:312693213-313033212 GCF_013339695.2 Rhipicephalus sanguineus
TGTCTTGGTTTCCTCCCTGACGGGTTTGTGGGCCAGCCACAGCCACGACACCCCACATAGCTCGCGCTAGTCTGTAGGAATTCGTCGTAAAGTTACTTGCGCTCCTCTGAAGAATGCGGGAAGAACGTGTTTTACCCGTCCCACATTCTTAAGAGGAGCGCAAGTTTACCGCAAATCCTATGTTTTTATCGTTACTTACCTTCAATTTTCGCATAAAAATAAGAACCGTTACGAAACATTTTTTTAGTACCGGAACAGAAACGGAACAGCTTTTTTCGGTGGAACGAAACTAAAGCCGAAACGAAAAACATTTCGTTCAGACACCCTGCATCCACCATTACGATGAGTCACTACTGAATGCTGACCAACCACCACTGAAGCTATAGTGAGAGTACTAGAATATGTACCATATTTACTCGATCTAGCCGCTCTCGATTGTAGGCCGACACTCGAATTCGCAAGGCCAGAAAAAAAACTTAATCATGGTACTCGAATCTAAGCCAACCCCCCCCCCCACTTTCGCACATTGTTTTTTATAAAAAACATCAGCTTAGATTCGAGTAAATACGGTACATGCATTTCAGATTCAATTAATGGTTGCCTGCACATTTGTATAATGCCCCAACTGCTTTGACACTAATGCAAGGAAGCAGCAGCCACGAAAATAAGATTGAATATTTCAGCCTGCCATACAGGGAGACCACGTGCAAGCAGCCAATGTTCATATGTGAAAGACAAACAGTGTTAAAAGGAGAGAGCCTGGTGCGGAATAATAGAAGAATTTTGACACAGCAAGCCCCATCATGCAAGTCTGTGATGTACACTTCACTACATAGTCAAAAGTCTGATGAAAACTTGTCAGATGAGCAAGGTACCAGATTAACATATTATGAACGGCGCCTCAAATTTTTTAAAAGTACATAAATTGATGCTTCGAGACCACTATGGCCCATTGCTCAGTACTAAAAAAAAGCATCAGTGGGGCGCCTATGTATAGCCTATGTGCCACAGCGTGCAGGTAGGCAAATTACCAAATGTACAAGCTAGTTCCACATTTTTTCCGAATTTCATAAAGAATGCCATGAGCAAGACATGAAGATAACTACTTCTTTGTAGCAGATAGAGTGTATTCAGATAACATCGGTGCATGTCTGTGGACCCCTTTAATTTCTCTGAGTAAAAAAAAAATATTTTGCTGTATGAGTCCCTAGGGCCACGAAGCCAATGTTAGTTTGGCGAAAAAAAATTTGGCCTAAGTCAAAAAATTTCGGATCGGAAGTCTTCACTCAGCAGAACTGCTTTCGGGAATTTCCCGAAAATAGGATTTTGACGAGATACTACAAAGGAAATTATTGCAGCTGCGAGTCAATTTTTCTTGGCTTACTGTGAGTAACGTGCAGTTACAAAATGTTATGTGCAGTTCTGTTGGCCCTAACTTATGCAAAAAAAGTTGCAATATACGGCACCATGCTCAATAATGCTCTAATTTCAGATTTTTTAACTCCGCGTCTATAATACTCGAAATCTCCCAAATTTTCCAGAGATTTGCCACACATTAGGTTAACCATTGTGCTAAATATGATTGTCGAGGATGATGTCAAACGCAAACCATAAATGCACATGGTAAGAAACGTCTCTAAAAATAAAATACTTCGAAATTCAGTTAAAAAAAAAGGCCATCTTCAATTTTCTTTAAACTCCCCAGAATTAAAGCCAAGAACGTGCTCTAACTTAAGCTCTAAAAACATGTTGCATTATTTTTGTTAGATAGGAGTTACAAAGCCACACAGTTCACACTCAACCACTTAAAGGGGTGGTGCCATGAAATTTGTGGCTTGCGCGTTCTTTGTTGCAAACATTTCTTCATCTAGGAAGCATGATACACACTCCCAAATTCATGTATTCTCTCTAAACTATTTCATATCGCCTTATTTGTATGAACGACTTTCGGTTTCGGTTTCTGGGCGCAAAGTTCGACACCGACAGCACCGTGTAGGAAGCTAGAACAAGTGCACCCACAAAGTTGTGACACATGCAGTGCTGCATTGTCTGCTCTCGCACACAGATGCAAGCAACCGTCCGGATGCCTTCAAAACTTGCTAAAATTCTCTAATAGGAAATCTTAGTGTGTATGGAATTCAGGTATACGCAGAGTTCTTCGCGGGGTACCGGGTGATGGTATCGACATTATCTTACACTTTGTGCAAGTACAAAAAAAGGCATTTCTTTGTTTTCGCTGAGTGACCGTGGTGGAAAAATGTTCATGGCAATGGTCACCGATTCAGCGAAGACACCTTATGACTGAATTCGCGAGTATCTAGTGTCATCTCGTCAAGTTCAAGATGTCGCCCCTCAAAGCCGAGAAGGCAAAAACATCTCAGGAGAAGCTCTTTAATGTGTCCTGTAGGCCATGTGCGAAAGAAGCTGAAGCAGATGACGTAATCCACAACCTTGTTCACGCTCTAGTGTACATTGGAATCAGCACGCAACAGTGGAATGAATCGCTACGGGACCTCACACACAAATAGTACTGCAAGGCCATGGAAACAATACCAACAGGACGACTTCATGTGATATACCTGAAAGGAGCTTATGACAGGGACATGGTGAAAATCTGCAACGCTACGTGAGTGAGCGTCGTTATCGACGAGTCCACAGATATCACTGGAGTGCCTACCATCAACACACTCCAGTGCTACTATAGTAAAAAAAAAAACACGAAGAAGCAGGTTGTTTCGGTCAACGTCGACAGAGTGAATGCTTCGAACAGCTACACAGTGGCCAGTGCAGCCAGCAAGGCTCTCAGACTGTAGGTAAGATGTGGAAGTACATGGCTGTAGCCAGACTCGGCGGACTACATGCACAAAATGCGCAGAGAAATCTGCAAAACAGAAGCAATGCACATGTTGATGTGAAAGATTCAGCACATACAATTCATGCGAGTGTTGACCATGCAATTTATTCACCATGCGTGCCTAATGTTTGGTCCCAATAGTTAAATGCAACTTTAGAAGCATGCGGCACTTCCTCCTCAATGGCGGATGCGCACAAGCACCAATGAGTGGATACTCCAGGCTGACGACTTGAGCCGGATAGCCAATGACCCTGCCTTCGAAGAGCATCACTGGGTGCGAGCGGGACTATTTTTTTTAATCGCGGAGGCGATCGGCTGCTGCACTTCAGTCATCAAGGCGGGGCAGATACGAACTGCTTAAATTTATCAGAGTATAGTGATCAAGTTTGTAGCATTATTAAACACGCTGACAAGCTGTACCTAAGTACACAGCAATTTGTGCTTTAACGGCCTCTTTGGGCCTGATGAAAAGAAGCCACTCTCTGTGGTCCCGAATAGATGGCAAAGCTTCCACAAAGCACGTTGTTGTGTCATAGAAATGTGGAACTCATTAATGGAACTTGCTCAAAGCCCACATGAGTGAAGCAAAGTAAAGCTATTCAATTGATACTTTCTGAAAAACCAGTTTGTGTGAAGGCAATCCTGATAAGACACACACTGGATCCACTTTTAGACGTCGAAGAAATGCTTGAAAGTGGAAAGCTTCTGACGCCCAGTTTGATCACCTTATAAACAGCAAGCCACCGCATATGGTCGGCGAGCTTTTAACAATGACTGGTAAAACCCGTTTTGTCTACGTAACCCAACAGCAGCACCACATTAGTGAAAAGATGTTGCGAGGAGTTTTGCACAAAACTCTCCACAGAATGGTACTGCACTGTTAAACGGAACGTCTCAAACAAAGGTGAAAACCAGCTAACGTTATGGAAATTGCAAGCAGTCTTGAATCCATTGCAAGAGACTCTTGTCTGCTGAGCCAGTCATTTCATAACAACTGACCTACCTTCATTTTAGAGACCAAAAACATGAATTCACTTCACAAGTGCAACCAGTACTTTCTGGAAGCAATCTACACTAACCAGCTGCTGAACTCACTGAATATTGGCATGACTCTGCTGCTCACTACCCGAGGCCAGCAAATGCTACGACATTGCTGTGCATATGGTCGGGTACAACTTTAGAAGACAGGAGAGGCCCCAACAAGATGACCGAAGCGCAGCAGCCAATTGCCTCCGCGACTAAAGAAATAGTCCCGCTAGGCATGTTAGGCATGTTCTCCGTCTGCGGGGTCACCGGCCGTCCGGCTCATGACGTCACCTGAAGTGCGCGCCTATTGCTGGAGGCTCGTATGCATCCGACTTTGAGGGGAAAATGCCGCTGCCTTCTAAAGTTGTACCGACTATAGCTAATGAAAGCTGTGATGTTGAGAGGGTTCTTTCAGCTGAGGTACAGAGTCGTCCACTTCCACCTTGAACACCGCACCGTGCGGCCAGCGCTCCGCGGAGCGCCTCTCTTGGTTGCTTGGGTAACTAGCGCGCATGCGCAGTGACAGCTGTAGGCGGAGCCTTCGCCGCGTCGTCTGCTAAAGCGCAGCGGCTCCGCCGAATTGTACTTGTTTTGCAGTGAAGCTAACTTCGTTCTTCCTATGCGCATGCAAATCCAGAATCCGGCACGGTTCAGAAGAAGCGCAGCGACTGCGCCTTGTTCCGTCCAGCTTTTGCTGCTAGTGTTTTCTTTCATTTCTGGATGCGATCTCACAACCAATAAACCTCGGTCCGTGCATGAGTAAACTTTCACAGCCGCGCTTGAACTCCTACAACTAAGCAACTCGGCTCCTTTGAGCCCAGTAGCCAGAATGTTCCTGCTATTCACGCGAATGTTTTTGATCAGCTTAAAAGCTAGGCGCCGCAAAATTGGCGATAAATGCATAGTAAGGTCTGACATAACAGCTTTAAATGTGCGAAAGTTTGGATTCGTTACTCACCTGAAAACAAAAGGATGAGAGCAATTTGCCAATTTCAGAGAAGTTACATTACAATCAGGTGTTACCAGCACCGCTGCCTTCATGCGCTAGCGAATTTAACTCGCCAATACGCCGCCCTAATTTGCTACTCATTTGCAACCATGCTTATTCGTACCATTCATGCAGAAAAATTAAGAAGCATTCTAATCGAGTTTTCAGCTGAACTCATATCACGCAATCAGTGCACCAAAGAAGCGCCGCTGACAAATGATTACTTCTGTAAGCAGGCGCTGAATAAAGCTTGACTCCCTTTTTATCGTTAGGTGATCAACTAAAACTTTTTGTTGGGTTAGTTGGTGCATTTTACAGCGGTGAATAAACGGCGTCAACGAAACAACGACAAGAAGAGACAAGGACGTACGCCTACTAACAGCTGGTTTTATTCGAGGCACACGGGGACATATATATGCTCTACTCTTGTCAGCTCTGATCACATGGTAACCATAAAATCGATAAACGTACGTGATGACGTATGTTTAACAAAAAATGGAATAGCGATTTGTGAAACGTGGTGTAAACAACTAAAGTAAAATGAACACGTGACAAAAAAATGTATGACCAACAGAAAAATTTCAATGCGCCAACATACTTCAACGAGCCAACATAGGAACACCCATTAACAGGCATTTCTTTTCCTTAATCCCGACCATGCGCAGTTGTCTCCAAATCAGGCGGGGTTTAACTAAGCGCTTCTAAAAACGATACCTCGCATTTATACAATGTTTTAGATGGATCACTAACACATTCCAGGTCCTTTTTCTTAATGAAGAAGGCCTCTTGCAGCTCGCGTGCTACGCTGTCATTACTTTTATCCAGCACCAAGGTGTCCTTTAAACGAGGAGAACATCCGCAGGCTTTACAATGGATGGCCAAATTGGACCCGGTCCCTTTATCAAGTGACCGCTCGTGCTCTCTCAACCGTTCGTTCAGGCAACGCCCCGTTTGTCCTATGTAGACCTTGTTGCATGTGAGCGGGATTTCATAAACGACACTTTCTTTGCACGTCACAAACGGTCTTACATGCTGGGTTCCGCAAGTAATCTTGCTTTTTTTACAATTATTAATCCGAGGGCACTGCAGTTCAGTCCTGCATCGAAAAGAAAGGCGTTTTGGCCTTTCAGAATTCGGCAGGAATGTCTGTTGAAAAGTTCCTCAGCCTACTGCAGTTTTATCTTGGTTCTACGTTAGTCCAATATGAAGACCGAGTGTATATTCAAAAACAGGGCATTTGTATAGGTTCCTGTGTGGCCCCAGTGCTGAGCAACATCTTCCTGGCTGCAGTTGATCGTGTGTTGGATAAAAAGTTTGACAAGAACAAGGTGCTTAAAATATTTAGGTACGTCGACGACTTTCTGGTAGTGTTAAGTAGACAGCATGCTTCAGAACATTCAGGCACCATACAGGAAATTCTACCGGTGTTTAAAGAAAATAGCCACGGATTAGAGTACACTTTTGAACTCCCAAAAGATAATAAACTGCAATTTTTAGACATTCAGCTTTCTTTGGAAAGAAAAGGGGTGCAATGGATGTACAACCCTCGAGCGGAAAAAGAACTTTTGTCCTATCAGTCGACGCACTCGAAGACAGTTAAAAGAGGGATTGCCAGAGCGGCTTTGGAATCGGCTATCAAGAAATCCTGCGAGCCTTGCATGGGAAGCAGTTTTCGACACCAGATCGAACGACTAAAAAAGGCAGGCTATCCTCAGACAGTGCTAACAGCAATAGTGGAGTCTCTTCTCCAGAAAATTAAAGGTAAGAAGACAGGAAAAAGTACACCAGAAGAAACCAGGAAAGTAAGGCCTGTAGTGGTACCCTACTCTCACCGCGTAGCCCACAATCTAAAAGAAGTCGCCAATAAGTACAATGTGCCGGTTGTGTTATCAGCCCCTATCAAGCTCGCCTCCATGTGCCCTCGGATTAATAATTGTAAAAAAAGCAAGATTACTTGCGGAACCCAGCATGTAAGACCGTTTGTGACGTGCAAAGAAAGTGTCGTTTATGAAATCCCGCTCACATGCAACAAGGTCTACATAGGACAAACGGGGCGTTGCCTGAACGAACGGTTGAGAGAGCACGAGCGGTCACTTGATAAAGGGACCGGGTCCAATTTGGCCATCCATTGTAAAGCCTGCGGATGTTCTCCTCGTTTAAAGGACACCTTGGTGCTGGATAAAAGTAATGACAGCGTAGCACGCGAGCTGCAAGAGGCCTTCTTCATTAAGAAAAAGGACCTGGAATGTGTTAGTGATCCATCTAAAACATTGTTTAAATGCGAAGTATCGTTTTTAGAAGCGCTTAGTTAAACCCCGCCTGATTTGGAGACAACTGCGCATGGTCGGGATTAAGGAAAAGAAATGCCTGTTAATGGGTGTTCCTATGTTGGCTCGTTGAAGTATGTTGGCGCATTGAAATTTTCTGTTAGTCATACATTTTTTGTCACGTGTTCATTTTACTTTAGTTGTTTACACCACGTTTCACAAATCACTATTCCATTTTTTGTTAAACATACGTCATCACGTACAACGTTTATCGATTTTATGGTTACCATGTGATCAGAGCTGACAAGAGTAGAGCATATATATGTCCCCGTGTGCCTCGAATAAAACCAGTTGTTAGTAGGCATACGTCTTTGTCTCTTCTTGTCGTTGTTTCGTTGACGCCGTTTATTCACCGCTCGTTAGGTGACTTAAAGCCCCGCGTATTGCTTTATATATTTCTTGGCTCAAAACTTTAGCATGAAGCAGAAAGTTTTCCGTGAGCCTTTAATTCGCAGCGCAAACTTATATTTTTTTATTGTCGACTTTGTGTCGCCAAACTTTCAGCTGATGAAAACAATCGTGTGAGTAGCGGGAATATTCTAACTGTACGGCACAAAGCATCTGAGTAGCTTAGTTGCGGGAGTGCCAGCCCGGCTTGGCGATCTTACTTATGCACGGGCCAAGGTTTATTACTTTTAAGATCGCATGCCGAAAAAGAAAACAGTAGAAGAAGCAGTGCGGAACGAGGCGCAAGTCGCTGCGCTTCTCGATTTCCATGCGCATTGCAAGAGCGAAGTTACCTTCATCGCAAAGCAAGCGCGATTCGGCGGAGCCGCCGCGCTTTAGCAGACGACGCGGCGAAGGCACCACCTACAGTTGCCACTGCGCTTGCGCGCTCCAGTTGCCCGCGAGAGACGCTCCGCGGAGCGCTGGCTGCACGGTGCGGTGCTCAAGGTGGAAGTGGACGCCTCTGTACATCCAAAGGTCAGACAGCTCTCGGATGAAGACCAACATGCTGCACATGCAGATGGCAATGTACGTTAAAGGGATACTGAACAAAAATTTGAAAAAGCTACGAAAACACTTGCATTCGACTCGGACGACACGACTGTTCCTATAAACAGCGTTTATTTCACTTAATTTCGAGCAGTTGGCCTTATTTTTAGTGGATTGTGAGAGCGCGGTGGCTGCACACCACTGCGCTTGTCGACGGCCGTGACGTCAAATGCTCCAGCAAGAGGGGGGCAACCGGCACGCTCTCTCCTGCCCTGCCACTTCCCTTTCTCCACCTCTCCTCTCAAGAACACCTTCCCGACCGTGAGAACACGTTTTGAGAGAGACGCGCGGCAGGGGGTGGCGGCTTGCGATGTCGATTGGTAAGCGATTTTGCAGCGAGCATGGTTGGCGAGTCAGTATCCGCCGAGTTTCGCGTCACTTCCTCTCTAGTTCGCGGCGCGGCCGCTAGACGCGGCAATTTGCGAAAAATGCATTAAATTCATTATTTTCTGCTAGTCTCTGGCTGAAATGAAGGTTGTTTCAACAAATTTCAGCACCCAATCTTTCAATTGGGCCATTTATCTCGGCGGTGAAAATTTTGTTCAGTATCCCTTTAACAAGGACGCGTAAAAAATCGGTGATCAGCTTTTTGTGAATTAAATGTCTTTTCCTAGATGTTATCAAGGCTCTTTACTGTCTTTTTGACTTATGAATTTTTGTAAATGTATTTCATGTAACATTTCTAAACTAACACCCCCCCCCCCCCCAAAAAAAAAATATGCATTTCAATGATGGTTCCACGAAAAACGTGATTTCTCTCAAATTATCAGCTTCAAAAATAGCACCCAATTTTACCCTCTAATTTGAAAAAATATAAAACACAAAAACAAACTGCCGTAGTTATGCAATTTGTGTTAGAATGCTTTGGCTTCCTGTGCGACACAATTTGTACAAACCGCACCTCTTACCACCAGACACGCATAGATGAGACTCTGGCTAAGAACATGTGCAAGGTTGTAACCAAGCTGATCATTGGGCATCATAGCACAAATAAGGCCGTCGTCATCACCATGACCAAAAAATAATGACCCACCGATCAAGACAACAAATGTGTGTGTGTGTGTATACCTTTCATCACATTTACCACCAATCATAACAAGAAACGAGTTCATACATTTGTTCATATTTGTGTGTTATGTGCTAGACAGCTCCACTGGTATCCTGCCTTCACAAAATGGAATGGCTCGAAATTTTTATTACAATTTTACGCACCAATTCAGTCATACACACAACACATTGTAAACAGTGGTAGTTTAGCACAATAGCGATAATACGCCAGCAAACGACCAAGGCCCTATCTATAAGAAAGCAGCATTGTGCTTATAAAGCCCCTGTTGCTGTGGTTCGTGTTTGTGCACTCAGCATGTATACGCACTGTGCATAAGCACCACGGCTTGACACAGGTTGCCAGTTCCCTTAGTCACAGTGATGGCAAAGCCGCCTCTCAGCAATCACTCCTTTTGCCTTATAAAAAGCATAGAATAAAGTGGGGATGCCTAATAATATAGATTGTAATATCAAGCACTAAGTATGGTGCATGTAAAGAACAGAAGACTGTACAGCAATCCGAATGGCTCCTTTGCACAGTATGAAGGCCTATCCATCAGGCTGCACAACAAACCGGTTTTTGCAACATTGAAACACATTTTAAAAATGCAAATCCTATTGAAATTGCAAAAAGTGTGCTAGATTTTATCACTATAATTTACGGTCCTTCCATTTCCACTAGGATATAATAGCACGTTCTAGCCAGTTGTCTGTGTTTCTAACTTAGAATTATTATGTTTAAGCTGTTGCATAAATGTAGACAGAACTTTCAATGGCAAACTTGTAAGGCATATTGAGAAACACCCAATGGCTCTCTATTGATGAATAAAAGGCTTTTACAGGGCTCTAAAATTACCAAAGCTCCAAACGAGTGTGACTATTAGTGTTGAATCCTTCGTCTGAGGCAAGCTTTGAGATTGGGCTAGTTGCTAATTCATCTTCAACAAAAAGCGTGGGAGTGTACAACAGACAAAGAAGGGAACAAAGACAACCGTTCCCTTCTTTGTCTATTGTACACTGCTGCACTGTTTGTTGACGATGAACTTCGTTTGAGGTTTCTAGTCTCACCGATATAAGTTGTATCACAGTTCATGCGTGGAATTTTGTAGATTACCCCTGGTAACCTTGATTGCTTCAAGAGGTCTTTAACATGTGTGAGCTGTCATGTTACCTAGTTTTTCGGCATGTGCGAAATTCTCACACAATTAGCGTAAAAAAATCTTGCAAGTGACTCGCTTATTCCCTGCACCATGGGATGCCCACATACTTTTGCTGCTCCCGTTTGTCCTCCCAAAGAATCAAAGTGCTCCTTAGAGAAATACTTACCAGGAGGTTACCCGCAAAATGCGTGAACTGTGACGCATCCAACAGTAGTGGAACGAAAAGTTCAAACAAACAACAAAACACCATAAAAAGTGCATTGAGAAAGGCAAGACATGCTCAAACACTGGTGGATAATTATTCATTACTAACCAAGCGATTAATTTGGACACCACTGCTGTAATCGCAATGAAGAAGCACATATCTTCACTCTTGCTCTTGCAATCTTTATACATTTGATCTCACATGTGGTATGTGTGCAACTTACTTTAGCTGTACATGTGTTGACCTGCCCAGGATATACACCAGCACCCACTGGCACCTAGGCCATAAATAATCACCCTCTTCGCATTCTTTATTGTGAACAAGGGGCCCATAGTGGTTCTGAAACGTTAATTTTAATTGCTGCCTTTCCCAAAGGTACCTCACATACATGAACCCATTTCGTCGACAGGTTTTCATTCGTCCACTGAAACAGATCGAGATGACAGTGACTTGTGGGCTTTCATTTATTCAAGGGTAACAAAAGTTACCCAACGACGTCATAGTGAGTTGGTTGTCACTGAGAAGATGCGGACACTGGTGGTTTTCTGAATTTGGTATCACCACATACTGATGTTTCAGTCAAACATTTCTTTTCCCATGCCTTGAAAACACTGTCTACTCTATTGGTAGGCTTTGGTGAGAAAGGCTAGGATGCTTGTCACTACCACTGCCATTGTTGATGAACCATTCCACGGCCATTGGAATGGTTTATCAACATTGTCTCTATACATACGAGCCAGCTCATGTGACGGCACATTCAAGCCATGTATGCTCAAATGCCTCTACTAAAACTGGCACCACCTTTGCTCACTCCGCTAAATCTAAATACTGAAAAGCATCCTCACTGTCCATGTATGTTACCGTCTTAAGGAAGGGGCATTAAATTTAAAGGCCTTGTTTTCCACTGTGTGTATAATGGCCACATGCAAGATCACTAGAAGGTGTGCACGTTTTACGTTTTCACTGTATTTGCTTAACGTGCTTTGTCACCTTCATTTCGGTATTTTCCCAGTATCTCAACATCGTGTGAACGCGTTGTCAATAACAGCAGTCAGGTATTTCAGATGAACGCGTATACACGGGAGAAAATTGCTAGGAGCACTTACAACTACGTTTTAAAATTCGTTAGAATGCGGTGCGGACGGTACGCATCTACATACCGCTTTAATTGGGTCTGTTGGCAGTGCAGGTTTACCGTGCAGCAATACGGATATGACATACCGTCGTGGTCGGCATGTCAGTATTTTAACCCGCAAGACCTCTACCGCATCACTTTACCGCAAGCAATGAGCAACTAGCGCGGCTACAAAGTTCTTAAAAAAAAGCTGCGTGCCGACCACAACGGTACGGCATTTCCCTCAGTCAGCGTAAACTTACCTCGGCGTTCAAGATTCGAACACACGGCAGGCGTTTCAGCGTAGCCGTCAGCTTGCGGTTCAGCAAGCGCGTTTTCTGGATCTGGCGCTCCGCATCGGCGTCTTGAGAGCTGTAGCAACGTGGGGCCACATCGTGCTGTAGTTGCAGAACTAACTTCTAAAATGTAAAGAAAATACAACCTTCAGTGACTGATGCCAAGCATCTCACAATTTCAGAATACGTACTTTTATATTGTCGCATATATCTTGAGGGTCCGCGTTGGCACTGCAAACGTCGTTACCACCAACGTACAAAACGACAAAGTCTACGCGCTGAAAGTGCATCGCAGAGACGGCCTCAGCCAATGCCACCTAGAAAAAAAAAAATTCAGGCCTGCTCACTGCCGCCGTGACTTCACGCGTCTTGACCGAGCGAGCGAACGCGCGGGAGATAGTGAAGCCATTGCCACTATCGTCTCCTATGAAATGATAAAGCGTTCGCGGCTAGTTTTACATGCGTAACAGCTTTATTTTGCCTTTTGCGTCGGGATTGGCGCTGGCTTAAGGAATGCACGCTAAGAAAAGATCGAGTAAAAAGGGCGTCTTTTTGTCCCACAACAATAATCGTCATCTGGCTTGCTTGTGTTTCCTTTCTTGAAAACTCGGCGCTCGCCACTTTCCTACCAAGAATGCTATGTCACGCTGATAGCGCGCATGTCGTTCGTGACCAGAAAGTGCCGGGCGCGCGGCGATAGTGCAAGGAAAGGAAGGCAAAATAAATGACGATTATTGTTGTGGGACAAAAAGACGCCCTTTTTACTCGATATTTTCTTAGAGTGTGTGTTACGCTTTGGAGTCTTGGGCGATTCGTCCGTAAGCGACTTATTATTCCACTTAAAAATAAGAAAAGATTGTGCGCTATCGAAAATGTGACCGATTTATAAATGCGAAGGTTGATGGCCCCGAAACGTGACGAAATTAATAAGGTAACTTTGATTCATACTTCATTCTTTATTTACACACGTCACACTGTCCGTAAGATGCGCGGAAACTGTTCCTATTCATTTGGTAAACTGAGAAAAATTGTCGGCACTGCTTCCAGAGGTCCAGAGTCAGCCGAGTAGCCCCCATGGGAGCTACTACTGTCCTGCCGGTTCTTGGATCGGTGTACTTGGTAGTCGTCCTTAAGTGTCCTGGCTTGAAATCGAGCTCACACACCTGAAAACCATTTAAGAAAGCGGCTTATCACAGGCTTTCCGCTCCACTGTGCTCCTTATTTGCTCAGTTACAAAACAACAAAATCTATGAGGTGTCTACAGGCATCCCAATTCGGCTGACTTGCAGCGGTGCACATTTCAAGGAAATAAATTAGGCGAAGGTGCTGGCGAGACTGGCGCATAATTATAATACCGGAAAAAGTGGTCGGAGCACCGGCAAGAAATACTATGTACAAAACAGATGCACGACGCCACGCACCGACACTCCTTAGCTTTTCTCAGTCAAAAGAAGTCCGCGGTGCTATGCGCAAATAGCAAAATGTTTACCGACCCTGAAGGAAAAAAAAACGCCTGTTCGGAGAATATACTGCCACGCGCGTTTATTGCTCCATTTTTATGAGTTCGGGGTGCGAGCAGCGGAACGCAAAACGCATCTCTCGCGCCGCTTGTGAAGTCGCTTGATTGAAGCCTGAAGGTGCGTCTACCTCGTTTCGCCGTCGTTTTGCAGCCAAGCTCACCGCGTCTCGGCAAGACGCGCTCGTCAAAAACGGGAAATCTACGCACTCTCTAGAGACGCTACATCATCGCGGGGGTGAGCGTCTGCGACGCTCAGCTAAATGTGCCTTATGTCAAGGCTTACGCTAACCAGTCAGAAGTGCACACGACATTATTTTATCGAAATAACTGAATGTGTTAGAGGTGGTGCCTTTAAAACATCTGAAAAGCAAGTAGCATAGACTACGAATACCTTTGAATCACGGAGAGAATGCATATCAATGTCATCCCGATGAACGGCACGCTCTCATTTCTCTTTTTGGTCGCCTTGGGAGAATGAAACCACTGGAACTTCGGTACATCGCCAATATCGGCGAAAATTGGGCCCACAGAACTGCTCCATTGGGAGAGCTTGCAGGTGTACAACATTCCGTGAACGAAGCACATCACATCACCACGCAGCACTTCACAAACGCAGACCACGGTCTTCAAGCAGACGCCAAAAGAAACACCAGTATACCACGGCAGGCTTCGTCAGGCTCTGCAATCCTGCTCTCTCGAACGGCGTGAGCATGCATGCGCACGTCTACTCGGCAGGAGACGAGGGTCAAAAATGACTGACGTCAGAGGCCATGCCCGGAGTAGTGAGAAAGGCCTGAAAATATTCTAGAGGGCGCTGCCTCAGCAATTCGCACAGCGTCAAAACCACCAAAACTAAATGTGCAGGTCTCGACGGATGTTTTCCAGTCAGGGCGACTCCTGGACATGAATTTAACCTGGCTGTCGCTTATCACCACACCGCGCAAAGAAGGCATAACTCAAACAAGGCCGGCGACTGCGGTGAGGGTACCGAGTAGAAGTTAGAACATAGGCAAGTAAAGGCTGGGGACAAGGCCGAGGAATCGTCGGATCTTTCCCTAGCTACAACGATACCTGTCTAGGGGCAGGGAGTACCTCCCTATGGTAACGTCAGATCCGGTTTCGCGCCAAACCGGCAGAGCCCAGACTCCGGGGATACGCTTTCAATCCGTGTACTACCCATCATTCCCATGGTGGCTGAACGATCGCAACGCCAGAGTCCCCTCTAGTTAATTTTAGGAAACTCTATGGACGGAGGCACTTCAATTGGCGGCGCCTTGCGGCGCGGAGCCGCAACCGCAAAAAAAAAAAGAAAAAGAAGTGCTACTAGCAGGTCGAGCACGCCCGCGCTAGGGATGGTCGATTAAAATTTTTAATCGATTAATCATTAATCGTTAACCGATTTAACCTTTAATCGATTAATTGCTTTCGGTCGAAAGTTTTATTCGATTAATCGACATTTTTATGGGTGCTTTAAAACCGATATTTCTTTGTTTTAGAGGCATCGTTCGTGCTTGATATGGACCCACATCTTTTTATCAGACGCGCTGACGATCGAAAATTCCCGCTTTTGAAAGTGTCGACGACGGGCCTCTTGTGTCCAGTGTGCGAAAATTCACACTTTTGGACACTGGACACAAGGGGCCCGTCGTCGAGATGGCTGTTGGCTAAATAGCGAGATACTGATAACTTACCGGAAGAGGCGGATTGGTGTCGTCAGGATAGGGTTCTTCAACACTGTCACTTTCGTCGTTACCACCTTTCTTTTGGAGATGGCTCTTTGGCACGTGAATAGAGTGGGCGTGCAGCTGGTGATATCTTAGAGTCTCCGTCGCTGGCTTCGAGAAGTGCTTGCCACATTTATTACACCTTGCAGTCTTCGTTTTCTCATCTTCAGTGAACAACGACCACACTGCGCTCCTCTTCCGAGTGCCCGGCATTGTGACATCCCAAAGGTAGCACTATAACCACCAATCTGTAATAATTACACAATATAACACGCAAGCAACGCAAGCCCCACGTATACTCAGGCGACGCTCAACCAGCTTAAGGGAGAGGAGGTGAAGGCAGTAGCAGCAGTACACTGTGAGCCGGAGCGAAGCGGGCAAGTTCATTTCTGCCTCGATGGGGTGGAGCGGCCTCCTGTCTGGGCTTGAATCATTGGGAAGTGCTTGGAGTTCAGGGCGAGTTCATATCTTTCTCTATAGAGTGTGGCTGCCGCCAGCTCCGGGCTCGTTCTGCTCGCGCAGAAATATGCGCTGTAGTGAAAGCTGTGAAAGATAGGCGATGTGCACGGCATCTGCGTCCCAGGATAGCGCGCCTCGATGTCATGCGCTCCGGCCAAGGGGGGAGGTTGGCAGCGGGAGTCGGGGGTGCCGTAATGGATTAATCGAATAGCTTTAATCGATTAATTCGATTAATCGAAAGGCGGAAATCGATGAACGATTAATGGATTAATTGTGGAGCTTTAATCGATTAATCGTTCGTCGATTTCACGACCCCTACCCGCGCGCGTTCCCTTTACCAGCGTTCGTGAGCAGACGACAGCGGTGTTTGCTTCAGCGGGCACGCAATTTTTTTTTTTTTGTAGATTGCCTTCTCAGTAACCTTTCTTTGTATGTAGCAGCCGTCGCTGTAATAACGCTGCTGCGCACAGTATGCTCTTCTTCGGCATTTGCTAGGCTAAGATGAGACGCTCGTATTTTGTTTGAACCTGCAAAAGCGGGCGAAAGTCTTGCAGGGAAAAGGTGGAGCAGGAAACGAACGCGCTTCGCGTCCATGCTCTGTGACTGCGGCGGAGCGGGAGCAACGCGTGTGGCCGGTTCCCTCGGAAACCGAAATGGCGGTAATTCCCTTGCGTGCCGGCAGACGCCGCCAGCATGAAGTGGCTCCCCGGCAATGTGACGTTATCTGGTCGTCTCAAGCAGCGGAGTTGCACCTCCTAAATGTTTCTTGGCCCGTGGACGGAGCTTGCAAACTGAAGGAAATCTAGTAACGTTGGCTTTAACTGCGTCGTCACCGAATCGTTCCCTATCGGCGCTTACTTCACTTCATGCCGTCATGCCGCATTACTTTACTTCCCCGATCACAGACGTCGGCACGACCTCGCCCCGCCTAGCCTCACCAGCAGAGGGCACCGTGCGAGAATGTGAGAGATATAAGGCGCGTTTATGGAGGGGCGTGCATCTGACTCGGTAGCTTTGTCGGTAGAGCGCCGGGTGCTCCTTGTTGCGACCATGAAGTCGCAGGTTCGATTCGCGGCGGGGGAACGTTTTGTTAGTGTTTTTTCTTGCTCATCCGTTAGCCTCCATTTTATCAACGATCCCTGGCGGAAATACGTCATTAAAGTCTTGGTGGACCCCCTCATAAAACACGTTCGTGTTAAAAAAGAAGTATCAAAAGGCGCCGAAAGCGCGCCCCCTCACCCCTTCAAGACGGCCGCCGACAGCCAGCACGCTCGAATCAAACGTTCGGGCAAAGCCTGGAAGGATCGAGAGCGGAGACATCATGCCATGCCGAGCGACGCCGCCACGAGACGAACGTGCGAGAAGGATCTCGCCCTTTGCCGATTTTCTATTGTGCTGTAAGCGGATGAGTCACGTCGAAGCTTGGCGAATCCGCGCGCAATCCAATATAAGCGCGCGGCGAGAGTAGGTCAGTCAGCGGTGCTCTGTGGACAGGCATTTGGCAGCAGTGGCGGCATATCAACCACAAATACTAAGCGGGCCCTGCCTAACATTGCAGGTGAGCCAATTTCCATTTTTCAGCTCATTAACTCACTTAGAAGTGTTGCTGTCACTGCTGCCACAGCGTGTTGTTGCGAAAGGTATTTGCACTTTGTGCCGGTCGCTAGGAAATGTCGAAGGAAATGCAAAAATGCATCCAGGAATTCAAGGAGGAGCTTCGAAATGAATTAAAGAACCTCCGATAATCTCTGGAAAGAAGTATACGTCTGAAGAAAGGAACCTTTGGGCAGATATAGAAGAGATGAAACGCAGCATGACTTTTATTAGCAATGGCCTTAACGAAGCTAATAACTTAAGAGGCTTCAAGCCTCCCTGACTGAAAATAAGCTACTAAAACAAGAAAACGAAGCGCTCCGACTGCAGGCAGTCGCTATCGAAAGGGACCTTGCCACATGCCAAGCTGACCTCGTGAAATCGGAACAGTACTCGCGTAACCGCAACCTGGAAATTAAAAGCGCCAAAGAAAGGCCAGATAAATCGCTTTCAGATATTCTCAGCAAAATTGGCAAGGAAATCGACGAGCCAATCTCAGTTACTGACATAAAGGCATGTCACAAGATCTCAACAAAAGATAAAAATAAGAGAAACATCGTGGTCGAGTTCGTGAGGCGAGATAAGCGCGACAAGGCTCTTGAAAAAGCACGCAAGAAAATGCTCACCAACGAAAAGTTGGGCCTGCCGACAGAATCATCTTCAGGTTAATGGACAGACCAGCCCATTTACATAAACGAACATTTTTGTCAGTATATGAAAAGACTTCTGGGCATGGCTGTAGCGCGCAAGCGCGAAGTGGGATGGAAGTTTGGGTTAAGAACGGCAACATTTTCTCACGTCGCGGCGAGAAATCACAAGTTGCAACGATAAAGCGTGAAAGTGATGTTGACAAGATCTGCGCAGACAGTTAGGACTTGCATATTTTCTTTGGGTGTCGGCTCTCCGTGGCAGTGCCAAGACGGCTGCAGACAGTATTCTTCCTCAGGATATAAAAAAATCTTGTACCCTGTGAACTAGACAAACTGTTCAAACTCTTCCACCTTAACACGAGATCCATTCAGCGAAAATATGATGACATTACAGTTATGTTTGAATCATTCAAAGTTTCTTTTGATGTAATCATGTTTACTGAGACCTGGTGCACAACGACGACTCTGATCACTTTGTTCCACCTGGTTACAGTCATTTCTTCTTAAATCGTCAAGATAGCAGAGGAGGAGGTAGCAGTACAGGGCTTTGACGTAATAAGTGAATTCAGCACTGTTACCAGAGACTTCGAGATCATCTGCATTAAATGGGGTAGGAGCGTCTTCGCTGTGTTGTATAGACCTCCAGCTGGCAATGTTCCCATGTTCTTAAAGGGGCCATGACACCCAATTTTCGCTCATAATCTGTGCTATCCCTATTGCAAAACCCAGCGCCACTGGGTACCAGCGTCCAGTGCCATGCCTGATTATGGGCCCAGCGTCGCGCTGGATACTGGGCAGCTGGAGCGGCGTTTTACAGGGAGGCGCTGGGTACTCAAGCGCTAAACGGCTCTACAGCGTTAAAACGGTGGTGCCTACGTTCCCTACATATATACATTAGTAAACAAAGTCATATAGCAAGCATTAGTGCAATAAAAAAATAAAATAAACCGTATGAAAAAAAAAAAAAAACCTCTACCACGAGGATTCGAACTCGCCACCTGTCACTCTCCAAGCGAGTACTCTACGACTGCGCCACGCTGAAACACGCTGAAGCAACGCCTCCTCTAGAAAGATGCCTGCGGGGTCGCTGGCTATCCCATTGTAGTCGTCCTGCCTTGAGTTGTGGTCGATTGTCGAGAGATGCCGCCACGTTCTCCCCTATTCTTTTCAATGGGACTGGCGTGGTGTGACGTCGAGGGGGGTAATGTGCGCATGCGCAAATGTGTGTTGCAAGCGGCCACCGCAGGGATCGCCAGCTACTGCCCTCATTAAAAACGGTGAAGGAGGGAAAGGGTAGGGCAGGAGGTTTCTGGCTCACGCGGCAGGCATCTTTCTAGAGGAGGCGTTGGCTGAAGTCGCTGTAAAAGGGCTAGTCAGTACAGTAAGACAGCGTTTCGTTTCATATTTCGGTGTCGCGTATTCAAGGAAGATGCGATCTTCCTTTCCATATCATGCTTGCTTCTTTATTAGGCACAAACAAAGGGTGGCCGGCAACGAATGAAACGCCCAAAATGGGAAGAGCGCTAGGTTTCTCTAAGAATTCCCGTTTTACCTCCGAAAAATATCAAATGGATCGAGGGACCGGGTACAGTTTGACGTCTGTTACTGCCGATTTTTAATAGCCGTTTCTCGCCCTTGCTAATGATCAACATGTACAGAAGCTTTATGATGACTCGTTCGGTAAACACGCGCCTACATGAATTCATACGGAGTAGTTTTCTCGCGCGAGCGACGATATTACTGCGGAGCGGGCGTGCCTGTATTCTGATTTGCAGTTCTATCGATCACTACAACTATAAAACAGCTCAGCAAAAACAAATGAAATTTGTTGAAAAAGATGCCGGTGTGTTAGTTCACTAACGCGTACCAGTTGACACGTATGTGTTCTGACGTATGAGTCAGAGAAGTACCGGCGAGTGCGGCCGGCTGCTTTCGGTGAGCCTGCGTACGTTGCTGACAGCGCGTCGCATCGATGGTCATCGCTCCTTGTGCGCACACCGTGCACAAGAAAAAATGGTTATTTTAGGTTAACGGATGTTCAGAATATACTTTACAGTAATTCTTACACGTTAGAATTGCGTGTGCTTAAACCAAGAAGCGCCGGTGGCATGTAGACGGACTCGGCCGGTACGCTAGGCCTAACGCTCGCTGGAAGCCGCACTGGGTAGGACCGATCTCGGCGCAGATGAGTTGGGATGGTTGAAGTTTCTGCATTTTGGCCTCGGGGCAACCTTTTTAACTGTTACCTAACGTATAGCTGAAGTAAGTGCAAGTGCAAAAATTCCGGAATATCGCCAAATATCGCCACACCGGAAACGCATATGCGTTTCCGGTGTGGCGATATCGAACGACGGCTGTTTTTCTGGCCTCCGTTGGGAGCGGTCGCGAAGCCAGAGCTCATTAACTTCTTGCCAACTGCACGGGGATGTAACGATTTGCTCTATATGTTCAGACCAACGCCTCGAGACTTATAAACGTTACAATATGAAGTAATTACCGCAACACATCACGGATGCAACACTGATATATATGCGCGGCATGCACAAAATGTGTATTCATTGCTGCGACGTGCTCCGCAAAAATTAACGACGTTATTGGCACTGCATGAATAAAAAAAGCGTGCTAGAAAGCAAAATGATCAGTTTTGGCTGCTTTTGGTTATCAACATATTTTTCTCCACATTCGACAGGGAAACATTAAAAGTAACCGTGATTTCACTTATCACGTATATAGTGAAAATAGTGCGCATCTCATCGTGTTTCTCTGCCAAGCTAGAATTTGTGACACATGTTTGGGTCCCGTTAGGATAGCATATATCGGTACAATGTAATCAAACATTCGATATTCAACGATACCAAAGCATTCTGCCGCGCACGATACTGAAAGCAGCGCGCGACACTGGCAGAACAGTGCAGGCTCCAGTATGTGCCAGCGCATGCCAGTGAGAATTCCAGCGTCTCCAGCGCTTCCCAGTGAGCGCCAGCGTCACAGCGGCAAAGCCAGTGGCTCTACCAGTGCGACCCAGCTCTTCCCCAGTGCTTTCACCGGAGTCCCAGTGAATTCGAGCGTATACCAGTGTTCCCAGTGCAGTCCAGCGCCAGAAAACGTACTGGTATCACGCTGGGGGTACTGGAACGGCGCTGGTTTTTGCAATAGGGATGTGGGTTAATCCTTGGGTGTTCACAAACAATCTGGCGAAATTTCAGCGCATTTGGTCGAGAACTTAATTTATAACGAGCATTTTTATAAACACGCGAGCGGTCCGAGAGTCTGACAACAGTGGCGCACTCGCGAGCCGTGAGGTAACAAGCCGCTTGTTTCGCAAGCGTCTGTATTCCGGCCAACAATATTGTTTCGTGGTCAGCCCCGCGTGCAATGGAGCTATTAGAGCTTTCTTCAGTTCAGCATTAAAAATTGAATGGTTTGCAACGGCTCAAACTTAGAGAAGACGACGAAGCGCATGACGTCACACGCCATCGCAAAATGGCGGTCGTCGGCGGTGGGCGGGGTTTATAACCGGCGACTTCTAGGACACATTTTGCAATGAAATATTCTTTGACAGTCCGTTTTTCATGCATGTACAGGCACAATAGACCCTCTACTTCTATATTTCGCTGAAAACCGCAATTTGGTGGGCGACCGTGTCATGGACCTTTAAGCTTTCTTGACACTCTGCTTTCGCCTGCTAATGAGTGCGAATGGCTGCTTACAATTGCACTCTAAAAACTGAAATTCCTGCAGTGAGAGTTAAAGAGCTGTGTTACTCCCGCAGATCTCATTATACTCTCTTACAGGGAGGCGCTTTACTCTCTTTTGCCAGGAGGAGTGAAAAGGCCTTTCACTCCTCCTGGCGAGACAGAGTAAAGTGCCTGTTCCACTCCTGCATCCCACGAGAGAGTGAAAGGTTGTTTTACTCTCTTGCCATATAAGAGCTTGTTTCAGAGCTTGTTTTAGCCTTACACCTCTCCAAATATAAGGAGCTGTAAAGAAACGTTCGTGCAGGCTAATATCTTTATAAGTAGCTCAATTCGTGAAGTGGCGGCGATACATTCCTCGTCAACTTATCGCGACGAAAACCGCTGACACGCACGAAGAATCCGCATTCATAAATGCTCGCGATTATGTTCACACTACGCACACTCTGAGTCAGGTGCTAGTTATACACTGACTAGAGTCGGCGCCCCGCAGCGTACGCAATAAAATGCTGTGGACAGAAAGGCTGAAAAAAAAAGAGAAAAAAGGGGGTGAGGGACTCTTACGTTTCGCTTTTAAAACGCGACAGCGATATTCGTACAAACGCACGTACACACGCACGCACACACAGACACACACACTATCGCCTTCTCAATCGCTAGCTTGCCTTCGCTTCTCGATGGTCTCGAGACGTATACACAGTGCCGCAAGGAAAGCCAAAGTGCAAACGCCCTCGAATTTTCGTTCACGACCAAAGCTGCTTTTTCGCTCAGAACCAATGACGCCGACGCCGCCGACACCAGAATTTCTGCGAAACGAGCTCTTTGACGCTGTCGCGTTAAAAAAATATATAAACGCGACTTCCTTCAAGCGGCTGCTAAACGGAAGGCTTTTACATGCGCCCCCGAGAGAGAAACACGATAACGCAACCTTACGACGCATGCGCAAGCGAGGAAAGGAAAGAAAAAAACAAAACGCGCGCACACACACACACACACACACACACACACACACACACACACACACACACACACACACACACACACACACACACACACACACACACACACACACACACACACACACACACACACACACACACACACACACCAGGAGAGGAGACGCGTGCGTGCTGGTTGCCCGTCGCCCTGGTTGCCCGTCGCTGTCTTCGCCATTTTCTTCCGTTGCCCGGTCATCGAAGTTTCCTAATTGCTAAAACGCGTTCTTTGGCAAGTTGGTGTATGGTCTGACAAAAATTTGGAGGCACAAAGGAACACGAGGACAAGAAATGGCAGGACTCGTCCTCGTTCCTTTGTGCCTCCAAATTTTTGTCAGTCCTAATTGCTCAGTTGTGTCGGCAGTGCGTGTCCGTGTCCCGTGTGTGCACGACTGTGATCTCGACGCTGGTAGTGAACGCCATTTAGCGACGGCAGTGCAACATCCCGTACTGTGAGCGTGGTGGTTTCATGATGGTCTGGAAACTCAAGCGAGCTTGCACCTTTGTGTATGCGTGTTCGGCCAGCACCTGGTTCGGCACATTCGGAAATGCGAACGGTAAGTGGTGCTTCTGTGTTCTCAGTTTCGCGTCGCTCAGGTGTGTAGTGCTGCACACTGTCTCGCGTGGACAGTACAATAAAAAGCAGAATAGAACAGCACTACGCGCACATACGTGTGATGCCCGATGCGCGTTTAAAAAAGCCTTTGTGAAGGCACAGGCTTCGCACGGCCAGTCTATCGAAGAGCGCGTACTCCTCAGTAACGACAATTTGTGCTATATAATTTCTTTGCTTGCCATAAGCGTGAATGCGGCAGCGTGCTTTCAGAAAATATACACAAGCGAGAGGCCGTGGTTATCACTCCGTCATGTGTGCATTAAGGCTAACTTTTGTTTTCATTTGATTCAGTTGTAGTTTTCAGCCTCGGTGGTACCATGGTTGCGGTGCTCGGCTGCCGTCCCGAAAGTCGCGGCTTCGATCTCGGCCGCGGCGGTAGTATTTCGATGGAGGCGAAATGCTAAACGCCTGTGTACTCTACGATTTCAGTGCATGTTAAAGAAAAACAGATGGGCGAAACTTTCGGAGCGCTCCACTGCGGCCTTCACTTTTTTTGGAAAAACACCTATTTTCATGATTCATTTTCGGTAAAACATCTCCCTCTATCAGAATTTCACCCTCCCCCTCGTGGCTACGGGCCTTGCGTACGCTATTCCAAAACTCCCTAATATTAATAAGTGGGAGTACGTTTCGATAACAATTTTGCATTGCGCACATTGTTCGTGTCTAAGCTAAGACAAAAAAAGAAAAACAGCATACCATAGAGTAATTACGTCATTAGGTTGGACTAAAGTCCGAAATTCGACTCTCACCGTTCTCACATTTGACGCCGGCACACAGTCCATCGGTATTCAGCAAGCTCCTCGTCAAAGACGATACGAACGTGCCTCCAAACTCGTCAACGGCTGTGTCGGTCTACTGCGCCGGTCTCTCCGACACCATCGCACTCCTTTCGCCATCTGACCGCCTTTGCACTATGAAAGGGTTGCTGGTACCTTTCCCCACCGTGCTAGTCACTCAGGGAAGCAGCGCTATTTTTGTTACCAACCCATCACCGTACATTGTTACGTTTGTTGGAGGGGAATGTCTCGGCAGAGTGAAACCGGTCGAAGACGCCCAAGTTATGGACGCACCTTATGACTCGCACTGCACCATTTCCCGTACCATCAGTGCTGTTTCCACGCCTGATTCGTCACCCGTTGATGTATTTGGTCCCTCCATTGCTGACAACCTTACGTCGGTCCAGCGTTCCCAGCTTCTGTGCCTGTTGGAAGATTTTCGTTCTTCTGTCGATGTCGGGCGAACTTCTCTCGGCCGCACGTCCGCTGTTACGCATCGCATCGACACTGGCGCCAAACCACCACTGCGGCAACGTCCATATCGCGTGTCTCCCGCTGAACGTCAGGTAATTATTGAGCAAGTCGACGATATGCTTCGACGCGATGTAATTCGGCCCTCGGACAGCCCATGAGCATCTCCTGTTGTTCTTGTCGCGAAGAAGGTCGGTTCTGTACGGTTCCGTGTGGACTACCGACGGCTCAACAAGATCACCCGCAAGAATGTTTATCCACTGCCGCGAATCAACGACGCGATTGACAGCCTCCAAGGAGCAGAATTCTTTTCATCTCTCGATTTGCACTCGGGGTACTGGCAAGTACCCATGGCTGATGACGCTCGACCGAAGACAGCCTTTGTCACGCCCGACGGCTTGTACGAGTTCAACGTTATGCCGTTTGGTCTATGTAATGCGCCCGCGACCTTCGAGCGCATGATGGACACCGTTCTGCGCAACTTGAAATGGCACACGTGCTTGTGTTAACTGGACGACGTCGTCGTTTTCGCTCCGGACTTCTCCACGCATCTCCAACGTCTGCAGCATGTTTTGACACGTTTGAGCAACGCCGGCCTCCAACTGAATCTGAAGAAGTGCCGATTTGCAGCACGGCAGCTGACAATCCTAGGCTACGTCGGGTCCAAGGACGGAATCCTTCCCGATCCGGCCAAGCTTCGGGCCGTGGCCGAATTTCCCAAACCTACGTCCGTGAAAGAACTGCGCAGTTTCGTAGAACTGTGTTCACACTTTCGACGCTTCATACGAAACTTTGCCACCATCATATCGCCGCTGCCGAAGCTCCTTGGAAGTAACGGATCCCTGAATTCGTGGTCGTCCGAGTGCGACGACGCGTTCGCACAGCGCCGTCATTTGCTGACATATGCTCCCATCCTACGCCACTACGACCCTACGGCCCCAACGGAGGTACACACGGACGCCAGCGGTGTAGGCCTCGGCGCTGTCTTTGCGTAGCGCAAACGAGGCTTTCCAGAACACGTAGCGGCATATGCAAGCCGTACGCTCACTAGAGCCGAGACGAATTACACCGTCACGGAAAAAGAGCGCCTGGCGATCATCTGGGCCTTTACAAAGTTCCGACCCTATATGTATGGTCCCCCATTTAATGTCGTCCCCGACCATCTTGCACTATGCCGGCTGTCGTCATTGAAGGACCCCTCAGGCCGTCTCGCCCGCTGGGCACTTCGCCTGCAAGACTACGACATCCGCTTGCTGTACCGCAACGGACGCCAGCATGCCGATGCCGACGCCTTCTCGCGCTCCCCCTTGCCTGACGACAACGTCCCCTGCTCAGTACCTTATATTGCTGTTTGTGCCGTCGACGTTCGGTGGCGCCCACCTAACTTCGGCGCCACCGAACAGCTCAAGGATAAATGGATCGCCTCGCTGATCGACTTGCTCACTGATCCGTCGGCAACACCATCCACTCGCACGTTGCGTCGTCAAGCCCACCATTTCGCCATTCGTGACGACCTACTGCACCGACGAAATTACAACGCCGACGGCCGCCAGAGCGGTTACTATTGATAACCCGCAGTCTCCGTTCTGAAATATGCGAGTCCTTCCACTCTGATCCGCAGTGCACGCACTCTGGGGTATCCAAAACTTACCACCGCATTCGACAACGATACTTCTGGGGAGGGATGTACCGCTACGTGCAGACGTTCGTTCGCTCCTGCCTCGATTGCCAACGCCGAAAACCTTCAACGCATACATTGCCAGCCGGTCTACAACCATTACCTTGTCCTAACCGCCAGTTTGGGCGTGTGGGCATCGATTTGTATGGACCATTTCCTCTGACGTCGGCTGGTAACCGCTAGGCCATCGTCGCTGTTGACCATCTAACGCGATGCGCCGAAACCGCTGCCCTTCCAGCGGCTACAGCGCGCGATGTTGCCTCCTTCCTGCTACACCGATTCATACTCTGTCACGGTCCACCCCAGGAGTTTCTCAGCGATCGAGGCCCTGTATTCTTGTCGGAAGTCGTCGAAGCCATTGTCAAAGAGTGCCATGCTGTTCACCGCAAAACTACTGCTTACCACCCGCCGACGAATGGCCTAACCGAACGCTTTAACCGCACGCTCGGCGACATGCTTTCAATGTACGCCGCCGCCGATCACACAAATTGGGATGCCATTCTGCCCTTCGTCACCTACGCCTATAACACCGCCCCTCAGAGCACTACTGGCTTTTCGCCCTTCTTCTTACTTTACGGAAGGCACCCGTCGCACACCATCGACACGATACTTCCGTACAAGCCGGATCCATCTGAGTGTGCGCCTATTTCTAACACAGCCAGGCTTGCTGAAGAGTGTCGCGAGCTTACTAAGAGCTTTACGACGCATGAACAAGAGCGGTAGAAGAGTATTCGTGATGGCACCACCACTTCTGAGCCCACGTTCCTCCCTGGAGCGCTCATATGGCTCTCGGTCCCTGTTACTGCAACTGGCCTCTCTTCAAAACTACTGCCGAAATACCAAGGCGCCTGCCGTGTTGTCGAGCGCACATCCCCGGTCAACTATGTGATCGAACCCATCGAACCATCCTCGGACATGCGCCGTCGAGGGCGGGACAACGTCAACGTGGAGCGCCTCAAGGCCTACTATGATCCGCTCATAGTGACAAGTTGTTAGGTCGCCGGGCGGCTCCGTTTTCGTACCCGGGGTAATTGTATCGAAGCCTTGTAGATGAGTAATGGGACGCGCTGTCTAGCGCCTTCTAGTGGGTCGTCCTCTTTGCCTCTGCCCGCTCGCACTGTGAGTGTGTTTTGCCTTGACTGTCGCCATTGCGCACCGTCGCCGAGTGCCGTCAAATAAACACTTCAACAGACCCACGGACATCCCCGAGGGTCGTGCGTCGCCAATCACGCCACACCCCAGGGAGACTCGCTGCCGTTTCGCGCCCACCTAACTTCGGCGCCACCGCGCTAACCCACCGAGCCTCTACACTCAGCTAGGGTGCCTTGATGCCCGCGCGGGGGCGCGCGCATCGAGGCACTCTACACTCAGCTCACTCAGCGCGAGCACAGCGCCACCTCTCGCTCGGCTTCTGTTAAAACTAACTGCGGCTAATACGCGAGACGCGCGTGCGCCATGACGCGCAAACGACTTCACAGGGTGTGAGAGCACCCCCACAAACGTCACCGCTCTCGTCGACACTGGAACCGACTATACCGTCGTCATTGGGTCGTTCGCCGCGAAGCTGAAGGAAGCTAAGACTGATTGGGAAGGCCCCGAAACCTGGACTGCTGGAGGAGATCTAATAAAGCCGGCTGGAGTGTGTACAGCGAGAGCCACCACCAATAACCGGACTTATCCTGCGAGCTTTATAATCTTACAACATTGCTGTAGGGATGTGATACTTGGGATGGACTTCCTAAGTCACCATAGTGCCGTCATCGACCTATGGTCTGAGTCAATAACACTAACCTCAGAAAAAAACGGCAGGCCTGCGCTGAAACCGCAGCACAGTCACAGCGAAAGCTGGAAGAGCGGCGTTTCTAGAGCCCGTTCTAAGCTCCCTTGGGGCTACTAATACAAGTTCACTAGACAGGTACCCACTACGCCATAAATAACAACTTTTGTGAACTTGGGAAGCACCTACTAAGCCATTATTCGTCATTCTGCGGGGAAGCGAGGCACCAGCTACACGTCTGTAAGGGATTATGTGCACTTTGTTGACGCGACGACTGATGACGATGAAGAATTATGGCTCAGCCCTTTGTAATTGGTTGAAAGCAGGGGCGTAGCAAGGGGGGGGGGGGGTTGGGGGGTTTCAAACCCCCCCCCCCCGAAATTTTTCAGTTTTGCTTGCGTATATATACACGCGCACATACAAACGCACGCACGAACATACATAAAGTATGGTTGAACCCCACCCCCCCGAAAAAAATTTGTGGCTACGCCCCTGGTTGGAAGCTTTAAACGGCCACCAGTTATGCAGTTTGCATTGGGTGACGCCCGATCGCTATTTCCCTCTCCCGTCATGCTGTATAACATACGTTGACGTGGGAGAGAGACGGGGGGGGGGGCGAAGAACTTTACTGAGAACCCGAGGAAATGGATCATGCGCTTATGGGCTTCCTTGGCAACCAATACAAGTGCACTTGCGAGGAACCCACTACGCTATAAATCATTGTAATTTTTGAGAAGTAGGGCAGCAGGCACTGTGCCATTTTTCGTCATTCTGCGGAGAGCCGTCGTACCTGCTAAACGCATGTAAGACATCATGCGCACTTTGTTGATGCTGTGCCTGATGACGATGAAGAATTATGGCAGAGCCCTTTGTAATGGGTTGGAAGCATTCAACAACCTACTCGTTGCGCAATTCGCATTGTGTGATGCCTTGTTATAGAGTTCGCGTTGTGCGACGCTTGGTGCTATTTTACTCTTCTATCACGCTATACTGCATATGCTAATGTGGTTCCTTCCCGAATCGTTGCAAAGCAGTTTCAAGCACCGGCGTGGCTCAGAGGTTGAATACTGGGCTCCGACGCAGAGGGCCCAGGTTCGAACCTCGTTCCATCCTGGAAGTTTTTTCTTGTTTCGTTTTTTTTCCTATTTCGAGCGATAGTGGTTACGGACACCTGCGGCGGCGGCGGACAACTACGGCGCCAAAAACGGCCGGTGAAATGATCTCATAACAGCTTTCGCTGTAAAAGCGCTGCCGCTCCACACGGCGTCAGGGAATCACGCACTGAATGTAATAAAAGAGCAGGTCACCGTTCCGCCTCTCTCCAGTATCATCATTTCCGTCGGCACCGAAAAACCCGCAATCTTTGAAGGCGTCATCGAGGGTGACCAGCAGCTGACTCTGAACCGTCATATTTGCGTCGCAAGAAGCGTAGCCGAGCTGCGATGGCAGAGCAAAGGTATTGTCGACAAACTTCAGCCACGAATATAGGCACCTCAATTTTGGCACGACGGTCGCCTGCATGGACGAATTCGTGGACGCCAGCAATGCTTTCGCCCTCTTCAATGCTACTGAACCTGCTTCGAGGAATCGAGTACCCCAACCAGCTTTCTACATAAATTCGACCCTTCCGAAGCACAAGAAAGAACAGGTCAATACCCTACGCATGCAATACAAGCACTGCTTTTCGTCTTTGTCAAAAATTCGGCAGACGCAAGACATCGCTCCATAACAGAGGAAACCTAGCCATACTTAGTACCACTACCAAACCCTGAGTATCTCTAGCAAAATCTTGGCATTACTAGCAAAGACTTAGAAGCTAGGTCGAACACTGTTGGCTCCGCGGTTGGTTCTAGCCTTGCGCCAATAACTGCGCACATTTTTACAGCGAAAGCTGTTATGAGATCACAACAAGGGCCGTTTTTGGCGTCGTGGTTGTCCGCCGCCGCCGGCGCCGCTGGTGTCCGCAACCAGTATCGCGGGAAAAAAAAAAGTAAATAAAAAAAATTTCCGGGATGGAACGAGGATCGAACCTGGGCGCTCTGCGTGGTAGCCCCGTATTCTACCTCAGAGCCATGCCTGTGCTTGAAACTGCGTTGCAAAAAGACTCTATACAGGCTTTATGTCGGGAAGGTACCACATTAACATATGTAATGTAGCGTGGTAGAAGAGTCAACTAACAGCCAGGCGTCACACAACGCGAATTCTGTAACCAGTAGGGATGGTGAAATTGATGAACGATTAATCGATTAAAGGTCCACAATTAATAGAATATTCGCCATCGATTTCCGCCTTTCGAGTAACCGATTAAAGCTACTGGATTAATCCATTACGGCACCCCCGACTCCCGCTGCCAACCTCGCCCCTTGGCCAGAGCGCATGACTTCGAGGCGCGCTATCCTGAGACGCAGATGCCGTGCACATCACCTATCTTTCACTGCTTTCACTACAGCGCATATTTCTGCGCGAGCAGAACGAGCCCGGAGCTGGCGGCAGCCACACCCCATAGAGAAAGATATGAACTTGCCCTGAACTCCAAGCACTCCCCAATGCTTCAAGCCCGGACAGGAGGCCGCTCCACCCCATCGAGGCAGAAATGAACTTGCCCGCTTCGCTCCGACTCACAGTGTACTGCTGCTACTGCCTTCACATCCTCTCCCTTAAGCTGGTTGAGCGTCGCCTGAGTATACGTGGGGCTTGCGTTGCTTGCGTGTTATATTGTGTAATTATTACAGATTGGTGGTTATAGTGCTACCTTTGGGATGTCACAATGCCGGGCACTCGGAAGAGGAGCGCAGTGTGGTCGTTGTTCGCTGAAGATGAGAAAACGAAGACTGCAAGTTGTAACAAATGTGGCAAGCACTTCTCGAAGCCAGCGATGGAGACTCTAAGATATCACCAGCTGCACGCCCACTCTATTCACGTGCCAAAGAGCTATCTCCAAAAGAAAGGTGGTAACGACGAAAGTGACAGTGTTGAAGAACCCTATCCTGACGACACCAATCCGCCTCTTCGGGTAAGTTATCAGTATGTCGCTATTTAGCCAACAGCCATCTCGACGACGGGCCCCTTGTGTCCAGTGTCCGAAAGTGTGAATTTTCGCACACTGGACACAAGAGGCCCGTCGTCGACACTTTCGAAAGCGGGAATTTTCGATCGTCAGCGCGTCTGATAAAAAGATGTGGGTCCATATCAAGCACGAACGATGCCTCTAAAACAAAGAAATATCGGTTTTAAAGCACCCATAAAAATGTCGATTAATCGAATAAAGCTTTCGACCGAAAGCAATTAATCGATTAAAGGTGAAATCTGTTAACGATTAACGATTAATCGATTAAAAATTTTAATCGACCATCCCTAGTAACCAGGCGTCACACAATGCGAATTGCGCAACGAGTGGGTTGTTGAATGCTTCCAACCCATTACAAAGGGCGCTGCAGCCTGCCATACTTCTTCATCGTCATCAGCCACAGCATCAACAAAACCCCTAATGCCTTACAGGTGTTTAGCGGGTACCAGAGTTCTCCGCAGAATGATGAAAAATTGCATAGTGGCTGCTTCACTACTTCACAAAGATAATGATTATTTATAGCATAGTGGGTTCCTCGCAAGTACAGTTCTGTTGGTTGCCAAGGAAGCCCATAAGGCCCCCATGATTCATTTCCTCACGTTAACGTATTTTATTAGCGTGGCGAGAGAGCGACATAACGACCGGGCGTCACACAATCCGAATTACGTAACTAGCGGGTCGCTTAAAGCTTCCAACCCATTACAAAGGGCTCAGCCATAATTCTTCATCGTCATCAACCGTCGCATCAACAAAATGCACATAATGCCTTACAGATGGGGCCTCGCTTCTCTTCAGAATGACGAATAATGTCGGGGAGGGCGCTTCCCAACTTCACAAAAATTATGATTGGTGGCGTAGTGGGTAGGATGCTAATGTACTTGTATTAGTAGCCACAAGAAAGTTTATAACAGGCTCTGGAAATGCCGCTCTTCCAGCTTTCGCTGTGACTGTGCTGCGCTTTCCGCGCAGGCCTGGCAATTTTTTTCTTTTTTCATTGACTTTAATTCCTTTCCATTTAAGCCATAATTACTCCACTACTTTTAAAAAGCTACAAATAGTGACTACTATGACCTCATTGACCTCATTGTATTCTGGCGTCATCAAGCTTCTACAAGGAATAATAGACGTTGATTTATGGGATATATAGGCGTGCATTAATGCAAGCTATGATAGACATGAATGAACAGCACACGTCTATAGTTAAAGCTGCACGCTTGAAAATGAGGTGCAGTACGGCTGTATGTGTTCCTGACTGGCTTGGAGTTGGTTCTTTGCCCTTAGTATTTTCACTCGAGCTTTTCTTATTTCATCACGTTCGTTGGCACTACGAGACTTGCGAGCGCACAGCTGCCGACGAATGCAGGAAGCGCCTATCTGCAGCAGCTGCGGCGACGTGCACGCAGCTGCTTCCGGCGCGATGGAGGACGACGCGTTCGAGGGAGACCTGGGCCTCGCCGAGCGGCCACAGGAGCTGACCAAGCTACCGAGCCCGTCAACCGCTGGTGAGCATTTCGTGTGCCATGAAAGTTCACTGCGCCAGCTTGACACCGGCAGATAGGCAAAAATGGCTCTTTTCAAGGCGCGGAATATCACCCCCCTCAACAAACTCGTGCATTACCGTGTGACCGCTTTTTTACGAACTTAGCTTATCTGGTCTTATCTGCGGTAACTACGGTTGTTAGGTAACTATCTAATGCACCTATTGAAATTGAGCGGGATAGTGTCGACAGAATCGCGCCACTTGATATCGTTCTAACTACTTATATGGCGAGTTTGGGAAATGGAAAACGTGATCACATCTTCGTTCCCGGTGTCTCCGTTCCACCCGTCATGCACTTGTAGATTACGCGAGCTACAAAACTTGTAGTACGGGTACCGTTGTTTTATTGCGTTCCCGTGCTGAGTCTATCGTACATCCTATCGAACATGTTGCAAAATGCTATAAAAAGTAGTGAGAGAAAAATCATCGACCAGTGTGATGCAGCGTCTGCGGAACGTGCATGAGACAACGTCGTGCACTATTCCTAGTCAAATCAATGTACGTATAAATTTCGCAATATTAAATGCGATGCATTTCTTAGCGAACTTCTGCGACTTTGAGCGTATCTATCTATCTATCTATCTATCTATCTATCTATCTATCTATCTATCTATCTATCTATCTATCTATCTATCTATCTATCTATCTATCTATCTATCTATCTATCTATCTATCTATCTATCTATCTATCTATCTATCTATCTATCTATCTATCTATCTATCTATCTATCTATCTATCTATCTATCTAGCCGCCTACGACTTTGTGCTCTCCTGGCCGTTTCGTTAATTCGATTTACACCAAAATTGGTATGGTGAAACATGACTTTATGACGAACATAAATGACAAGTCATAACGTGAAAATCATGATATCCATTTTATTTGTAATGAAACAATCAAGCAGATATACGGAAATAATTATTAACGAAAATGATCCTCTTCAACTCAAGGCGTCACTTTTTCATCATCCAATTTTTATTGTAAACGTGGCTGGTGCGCTTTCTTGCTTTTGTAAGTGACTGCTGCCCCCATCCTTTAGTCTGTTTTGTGTATCCTTGCGTTCTTTAGTAAACCATTTGATGCCTGTTATACAACACAAAGTCATTGCCTCTGCCATTGTATTTTCCTGCAAAGTAGTTATGAGTTCAGTATATCGTTTCGATGGAGGGGACTTTATATTTAAGAAGCCTTTGACACTATACACAATGTCTTACGACTTCATATGCACCAGTAAATTGGAAAAAAATGCCTAGATTATGTTAATACACAAAACAGGCGACGTAAAAGACGCAAAGAATCATACATCAATTGGCTTGCTTACAGCGGTGTGCAAAATATTCACGTAGGTAACATGATCTGGGGTGAGAGTCACACTTGGCACCCACAGAGTGCGCTGGCTTCATCGACGACCCGAAAGGATCGAGTCCCCGCCGCGTTTCGAAGGAGGCTAGAGGCCCGTGTTAGGAGCGCGTTACAGAAGCCCAGGTAGTGGAAGTCCTCTACTACGGCGTCCCTCATAACGTGGCTTTGGGGCATAAAAGAACAACAATTATTATGACTAATAAGCTGGCTTCAGACAACGACACTCCACGATTGATCACATTCATGTGATGGATCAGGAGTATGCTGAGTGCAACATATGGTTTTCATACACCACGAAAGAGATTCGACGCAGTCGTAGAGCGGCAAGTTGGTGGAAGCTCACCTTGAAAATGGCTTTTTTGCTGCTCTAGAAACACGGTCAACAGAAGGCAAGAGAACCGGTCGTGCGCAGACTCGCAAGCATAGGTCGGCAAAATCACTCATGAGTTGACTCATTCAGACGTGTAATATTTTGGTGAGCTTGAGTCGAGTAAGTCCGATTGAGAAAATTTTAGTGAGTCTGAGCCGGAGTGAGTACGGTTGAGGAAAATTTTGGTGAGTGCGAGTGAGCCCTAAGCGTGAAATATATTTCTTGAGTGAGCTTCACTTTATTTGCCTACCTATTATCTACTAGTCTTCAGCATTATTATCAGTCTTATGCCAGCTTACGTTTATGCTCACGTCTACTCAACATACTTCAACGCACTAGCACTCATGCGTGACCTCAATATCTATTGATCAGATGCAGGACTTACGGAGGCGGAAGGGGTAGCCTTGACTATTTCACGGGAAGTTCTTGATAAAAATATCCTGTGCTAGTCGCGTCTTTCATAAAAACTTCTTTACTGGATTGCTACTACTGGTAACACTTATTTGAAGGTACGAGATCCAAAGGCGCCACGTAAAGCGCCGAATATGTGAGATGTTGGCGTTAAACAGCATTGAAAACATGATCGAAAACGCTAACGCACTCATGAGCTGACTAACTCAGACTCAGGTGAAGCCGTGAGTCTGAGCCTGAGTTAACACGGCTGAGTGAGCTGTAAGCGCAAATTGTATTCCTTGAGCGAGTCTGAGTGAGCTCCACTGTAATGGCCGGCTCACTAGTGTATTTTATTGTGTAAATCATGGCGTGTATACACTGAACAATAATGACGACATCAGCTCGTATGTCATCGAAAGTTGTCGTCGCAATCTCGCGTCTAGATAATGCACCCCACAGTCAGCGAGTACAATCGACAGAACGCCAACGCTTCCACGTGTTTTCTTTACCGCGCAAACCTCAAAAAGTTACTGTGTATGACGGTCCTTACGAAACCCTAGTTTTTCAGCGAAGCCGCTCGGCCAGTCGTATACCCTGGCGCCGAAGCGGTTTAGAGCAGGTGTCGGGTTTTGAACCTGGGCCTACACATTCCGAAGCCAAGTGAGGCTCGTTCACATCTGCGACCAATTTAGCCGCAAAGTGACTAGTGTGGCTCGCTTTTTGCCAGTCGCGTGTCTGAAGTTGCAAACCTCCGAACCAATCAGGGGCGCGATCTTGTACGCGTTCTTAAAACTAACGCAGGCAGTCCGTTCTATCCAGCCGCATGCGAATGGTCAATGTGAACCGTGACAGACGTCACGGTCCTACATTGAGCAATCGCGTGCGGCTGGATAGAACGCGCCGCTTCCGTTCGTTTCAAGAACGCGTACAAAATCGCGCCACATAACGTCAGCTTATTTTACGGGGCAATGAGTATGCGAGCAGACGTGAATTCTATGTGTAGACGGGTATTGGTCGCCAGGTTTGCGCCAATTTACATTTTGTGGCCGGTGGCGGCAGAACAAAATGCCTTGGCTATTTTGTTGTTCCCTCTATATGAACCAAATGATGTGACAGCCGCTGCGATGTCATTTTTCATTTTTGGGTGTTTAAAGATTCCAAAAATGAATTTGGTACTTCCATTACACAAAAGGAAAGGCTTTTGGATTAGTGGCTGGGAGAAAGCGCTTGCACGGGGCATCATTTTTCAGGCAACCAACAACGACTTTCAACCGTATTTGGAAGTGAACAAGACAAGCACTCCGCATCCAGGGCGCTCTGCGCCCATCGACATTAAACATTGGATATCTGACCAAGTGCTTGTGTCATTTCTTAGATAAGCAACAGACTTGGACAAACTGCTCCGACTCAAGCAAGAAATTATTGCGAAAGTGACTTTATGCTTCGATCCCAGCAACTGTAATTTTGAGCACGCTTTACTCTTTTTTGTTGTCACCACAAGAATTCTAGTCGTTTTAAGAAGAGTCATGCCAGACGCGTGAAGAGAGTAATATTTTTCAAGAGCGTAGGAAACATCCTCGTCCTGCACAAAATGAAGTCAACAAGTTATGCACGAGTCTCAGCAATTCTGATTTTGAAGTGGTCATGCTGTACTTATTTACGTTTTAGCCAAAAAGGATTCACATTTAGTCATTTAAAAGAAAACGTCACAGTTGTTTTCTCACACACGTGGCTACTTTTGTCTACTTTCACTGCGCTTGGCTCGAGTTAGCTACATTATGGCTAGTTTCCCCATTTTCTTGCTATGTGTTTGTCTTTTCGACCTGGCAACCCTGTAGGTCGCACGCAGGTGTGAAAATTGGTCGCTTTGAGTGGCTTTTTGGTCAGGGGCGTAGCCAGAAATGTTTTTCGGGGGGGGGGGGGGGTTCAACCATGCTTTATGTATGTTTGTGCGTGTGTTTGTATGTGCGCGTGTATATATAGGCAAGCAAAATCGAAAAATTTCGGGGGGGGGGTCTCAACCCCCCCAACCCCACCCCTGGCTACGCCCCTGTTTTTGGTGGCCAGTCGCAAATGGTCGCGCGACCATTGCTAGTCGCAAGTGTGATCTACTTTAATCAGTAGGTCCTACACCCAAGCTTTAACATGATTGAACGAAATGACGACCAGGCTCGAATTATTTCGTTAAATCGGGAAGTTGGTAAAATAAAGAAAGGTATTTGTCGGTCCTTCGAAATGTAGAATTGTAACGCAGCGACGTCCACCGTATTCCAATGCATCGTCCTTTCCGCGCGTGGAAAGTCCGCGAGGGCGGCCACGACATGGAACGTTTCATGTCGCGCAGGGGGAGTTGAACCCCGAATTTTTAAATTTCACATGCGCACATGCACGAACATGCATAAAGTGTTGTTGAACTACGCCACTGTTAGAGAGTAACATGTACGGGCGATGCAGGTCACGTAGACGAACACATCAAGCTATGTATGGCAGTCTACCGATATGCAAAGACGCTGAAAACGAATGCAGTGATTATGAGAGCAGGCGAGCGAGTAAGCTGCGAGGAGGTCATCAGTGCTATATGTTGTATAAACCAGGGGGCGGAAACTCCCTATACCTTCCATGGGACGCGCTCTCGCATGCTGATACGCTGCGGCAGCGCCACTTCCACCACTGGCGGCTGCCGGGTATCTACTAGAAATAATTCACAAACAAAACATATCTTTCATGACGTTCTGGTGAGGTCAGCATATAGAGAGAAAGGGCGCGAAACCGAGAGGAGGAGGGTGGACGCGGAAGCCCTCCTTTCGCTCTTCGCGTGGATGCGGAATGTGTTCGTGCTATTATCAGGTCCGCTGGCCAGGCTCAGGCGACGCGGCCATTCGATAAATTTACCATTTTTTTAATTTTCTTCGTGCGTCGTGAAGTGCACAAACCAAAGCTGACCGATTTCTCAATAAGACAAAACTCAATCAACACAAGGAAAATTTAAACCTTTTCTTTTTTCTCACATGTTTCATACTAAAAAACAGAGACATACGCGCAGTGTGAACGTGTCAATTTGCAAAAGCAGCTTTAATTGACAACTGAATATGCACATATTGAGCAAACATTGAACAGAGAATATCCGAACAAATGGGAAAATTATTAACACTCGCGAGCAGGCCACGTTGTACTTGACTCAATCACGTCTGTTATGACGGCGAACATATATTTCTTACAGAAGTTGAGTACCAAACGAGACAAGTTCAGGGGAAGATGGAGGCATGAAGCGATGAAAAAATCGTTCAAAAGAGAATGCCACTGAAGACAATGTTTCGGCATGTTGTCTTGTCTTCGTGAGGGCAGCAGCATTGGCCTGACGAAGAAAAGACCGTTGATCGAAAAAGTTGGCTCCAGCCACATTCCCCTGTTAAACGATTGATCAAAGCATCAGTGAGTGCATTACATGTATTTCAGTGACAGTATTACAAGTAAAGGCCCACAAAATTTCAAACTGACTACATGCATTTCCATGAACAGGAAGGATCATATAATTGCTTCACATCATTTGAACTACATGGCAAAAGTAAAAGATGAACAAACTGTGTCGCCGAACCAACACGCATTCAAGCCTTTCACTAAACGCATTTTGCCGGCATCAGGTAGGCTGTCGTCATGACGACACTGCGCTGCGCTTATATCAGTCCAGTCAGGCTTGCAGAGAACCGGATTTACTCATGTACTCATGCAAAATGAATACTTGCTTATATAATGGACCTAAATACTTGTGCTCACCCATTGTCACTAGGAAACCTGAAAAACCTTCGCGGAACTGGAAACTCGTGGGTTAGACAGTAGGATTGGGCGTGTTGGTATAACATGACAAAGAGTGCTAACAGCGCAAACGACCGGAGGGGATAGAAGAGACGAGACAGAGCGCTCTGTCTCGTCTCTTCTATCCCCTCCGGTCGTTTGCGCTGTTAGCACTCTTTGTCGTGGGTTAGCACACCACAGAGCCGCGCAAAACAAATGATGCCCCGATTTAACCATCTTTGTCGAATACTCGGTCGACCTCCTCGACGTGTCTCCCTGCGGCTTCCGTTCGCTGCACGCCCCATTAAGTGTCTTATCTTTCCAGTATTCATACTTGGCACACCAACCGAGCGAGATAACCGAATGTGATCCAACTCGTGATATTGCTGAGCGAATGGCAAGGGTGAGCGGATGCAAGCGCTGCGAACGCAAGTCAACCAGTTCCCGCGCTTCGCCCGATTTAGAATTCAAAACTAAGAAATAAAAGAGACAAAAAAAAAACAAACAAACAAAAGGAGAGTTCTTTGCAGTCCAGTGAAATTTCTTTATTTGTAAAAGCTCGTGAAAAACAATAAATGCGAACATCCACTTCTTTCCACTTCTTTCATCCACGTCTTTCAACCAGAACTTAGGATGCCCGGCAGCCGCTATACGCGCGCGTGTTCCTTGAAACCGAAACTGGCGCTCAGTTTCCGGGGCCTGCATAAACCGCGAAAGCAACCACCGCCGCCCCCATGCAGTACATAAGAGCGCTACCGAGACCGTTGTTCCGTAATAATAATAATAATAATAATAATAATAATAATAATAATAATAATAATAATAATAATAATAATAATAATAATAATAATAATAAATAATATCTGGGGTTTAACGTCCCAAAACCACAATATGATTATGAGAGACGCCGTAGTGGGAGGCTCCGGAAATTTCGACGACCTGGGGATCTTTAACGTGCACCTAAATCTAAGTACACGGCCTCAAACATTTTCGCCTCCATCGAAAATGCAGCCGCCGCGGCCGGGATGTGTTCCGTGCATGGGCAGCCTCGTGAAAGTCAAGCTAGGACTGTGGCCGGGCCGTCCTGATGTTATAACGCGTTTGAGCGCATGGTCGGAGAAAGACCCGTGAAAAGTAGAAGGAACTCACCGCTTTAGGGGCCCGGCTTGTCGTCCACCGTCTCATGCCGTACAGTCACGCAGTGTCAATACAGGCCCGAAACAAGGCTAACAATCAAGGGCGTCCGCAGAACTTTTTCCAGGGGGGTGCATCAGCAGAGGGTGGGGGAGGGGGAGGGGGGCATACAGCATAGGTAGCTTTTGTTTCATTGTCGTGACATGACCGGCAAGATTAGTCCATAGCAGTATGTAACGTGCAAAGTTGGCTGGTAATCCTGAATGATGTTTCACGCGGATATGCGGGACTGGAGCGTGCTAATCAAGCAGTATAGCTTACTGCTACTGCATAGAAAATTATTATCCTAAATTCCAAGGGGGGGGGGCAGCTGCCCCCCCTTGCACCCCCCTCCGGACGCCCATGCTAACAATACTCAGAACCAGAGCAAAATAAACTAGCAAGGTCTAAAATAATGTAAACTACACAAATAACCAGGAATTAATCGTAATAATTTACCTAAAATCGCGAAAAATGCTTCTGAAACACGGAGCTGTTACCCGCGCCGTGCAAGAGAGGGCGCCACCGCTTCTGCAAGCGCGCAATAGCCGAGGCTGTGGGAAGTAGAGCACTGTACGGGCCATGATTCTCGGCCCGGGCCCAGCCCGAGCCCGCCACTCACTTATGTTTACCCGCCCGAACCCGGCCCGGTGGCTCAAAAGCGAGACCCGAGCCCGGCCCGAACCCGAGACAAAATTTCACCTACCCTGCCCGGCCGCGGATCGGGCCCGACAGGGGCTGGAGCCAATAATCTAGGTGGTGTTGCCCGAATATGGAATCGACTCAAGGCGTTTTAAGTAACAAATATCTACGTTTTGTTGACGCATGCTACGCTAACATGCACGCTTTAATCTACGGTAATTCCTTGTACAAAAGGACCTCACTGTAGTAACAGTTGACCGGGCATACTGGGTACGATGAACTCTTACTCGGCAGCGGTATACTGTAGATATTTTTTCTACAAATACAATGGGAATTATCAAGAGCGTTTGGTAGCAGATATTGTAGCAAGAAAAGTGATTTGCAGCATGAGTTAAATTTCAACAGGACGCACAGTAAGAACAGAGGAGACAGAGAACAGAACGCTCTAATCACTTTGTTTTTATTGCGCTCTCTATTGAAATATAAAGCATGCTCTACCATCAAACACAATCGTGCACGTTGCTGGATATGTAGCACCTGTCTTCAGCATAGTAGCACCTTGCCACGGCAAGAGAAATACAAGAAAATATTCAAATTCTTTACCTCGGTTGTAAGTACGCTAGCCTAGATAAAAATTGTAGCGACCTCCGTGCACCCCGTGTACTTTTCGGAATACGTATAAACAGCCGAAAGGACGAAAAAAACTATTTGTTATAGCATTATTTCCATCTATCACACCACTCTGCTAGTATAGACAGTCCATAGGGACGAACAACTTTAATCTTCACTTATTGTTTGCTGCGTTTTTGCTTGCTTTTACTTCTATTCATTCACTCACTCCCCTCTGAAATGCCTTTGATCTTGAGGGTAACAATAAATTAAAATGAAATCAAATAAGTTTTTTGTGGCATAGCTTACAGTTCATTTCTTCATGTGTTATTATGCGAAAAGCCAAATTATCAAGAGATTCCGGCTGTAAGCACGCCATGCTCATTTGCATCAGAGATACGGCCGCGCTACAGTTTCTCGAACTGCTTGCGCTAGCCGGTCTGCTTTGCGAATTGTGAAGGCGTCGGTAGTCGTTGTTTTCTGACTTCCACCACTAGAGCAAATTTCGGACGTCTCTGCAGACGTATGCACAATGAACACAGCTTAGCTTATCGCTTCATTTCTCTTGTTCCCGATCGTCCTGCTAGTCTTCAATATAATCTATAAAACTCCTCTCTGAGGACTGTTCCTTGCAGGTTTCAGTAGTGTATGTTATGCAGGTTTGTACTTTGCTCTTTTTTTATTATGTTATGGTGTATGCCTTGATAACGATGTTGTACCAGTAGAAGGTTGCGAGTGGATTAAGTATGTAGGACTGGCAGGAGGTGTACGAAGAGGTTTCGATCTATTTTCGGTGTTCGTTCCAGTTTGGTAATAAACGCACGAATAAGCTTCTCGACGCTCACTCATTGTATGCATATGGTTCGAGGTAAGGGCACATCACCCGGCACGTAATTCGTAACTGTCTTTTTTCGAACCAGGTATATCGTCAAGTGAATATGCTTTGCCCCAGACCTTGTTTAATGGACCTATGCTATTCCTGCGCATTCCAACTCTCTTGCGGCAGTATCATGTAGCTCTCGCACCACATAGCGGAACACGACGATAGCTCAGACATTAACAATGTGGGCCCGAGCCCGTGCTGTGTGGGAAGCGCCAAGGGAACTGCTGGATTGACCGTGGTACGCACTTGCTCATGCTAGTGGAGCTGCATTAAGCGCAGGACTACGCCGAGTTCTACGCAAGAATATTGCTTCTCAGTCGGTGTACTAATCCTCCCCCAGAAAACTCTCTGTTGGCCCACGAAGCGACGATGTCATGTAATAACGTCATAATGTGACGTCATAGCGACCATGCATCACTCGTGTTGACGCTGCGGACGGTCAATTTTCGCGTTTGAAGAAGCATCCAAGTCTTGCGCCTTAGCGGAGTAATCACACGAGTTTTAAATACTTTCAGGTTGTTGCTCTAAATAAACGCACGGGTTTCGAGAACCTTAAAACGAGCGTCGTAGTGCTTGGGAATGCATTGAATATATTTTTAATACCGCTACCTTAAAACAGCTATTTCGGTTTCGGTATCGACGGGGTGGCTTCGCAGTGACCTGTCAACACAAGTATGACGTCACGGGAAGTCAACTCGCGACCGAGCAGCAACAGCTGTCGGTTTGCAGTCAGTCGCACGTGGTTCACGTAAACAGCGACGAGTGAATTGTCTTCCGGAGACTGACAGTGATTTCCGCCCTATAGGCTGCATGCACGACGCAGGTTTCGGAAACCCAGTGAACTGTGTTGACTTGTCGTGATAATGTGCATTGCGGTGGGACTGGCTTGCAAATGCTGGGCGACGAATAACATGGCTGATCCCTCTGTCATAGGAATCGGTAGAACACGAAAGTGAAACGTGTCTCCACAGACGTAGTTGAGCGTTTGTTGTGCATTCTTTCGCCCCAAGCGCGAAGGAATGAATGCTACAGCAACAAATTGTAATGTCACGCGAAGAACGACAAGCAGCTCGAAACTTGCAACGCGCTGCTAAAGCAGAAAGGGTGCACGGAACGAACATACATAGGATGAGCGCGAACAAACCGTCACAGTTGTAACTTATTACTGTGTGAGCAGCGCGCTTCTTTCACAAAAGCGGCCGCTGCAGTGAGTGAAATGACCTTCATGCTCTCAAAGCAAACTTGTGGTGAGAGCACAAGACGTACACACCACCGCCATCACGAGATAAGCTCGCGCACAAGCGACCACGCCACGTACAGGCGCGCGCTCATCCGCGTTGGGCGACGACCTTTAAAGCGCGCTCTTCGAGCCCTTCGCGCCATCTCGCTAGTGATAACGAAAACACGCTGATGTACTACCGATCTCTGAGTACCGCCACCGGCAAATGGTGTATATAAATAGCTCGCCGTTAGCATGGCAAGGAACGTGCCGTCTGTGGACGAATCGTTTCGCGCCCCGCGCTGCGGAGCGAGGGGTCGTAAGTGCGACTCCCGGTGACGGAGCTTTTTCTTGTCGTTTTTTTCTTCGCCTACTGTTAGTCTTTATATTTTACGTCATATCCGTGACGGAAATACGTCAGTAAAGTCGTGGTGGACCCCGGCATATAACACTTTCGTGTTAATATTTTGTACGTGTTGTCTGGCTCCGGTGTGTGGAGCGCGTTGATAGTGGACACCATGGAAACGAGAAATATCCCTTTGGGGGTGCCTCAGAATCGTGCCAGTACTCCTTTAGTATCGAAATTCCTACCACCTCGACCTCTCTTGTCGTGAAACATCTACTGGTGACGAAAGACACGCTGTCGCTTCCTTCCCACCACCACTTTTCCGTCTGCAGGACTGAGTGTCATGACCCGCTTTCCGGCAGAAGCCGCAAGAAGGCTGGCTGACTTTTGTGCGACAATCGGACGCTTGATGTCCTCGTTTGCCACAGACGAAACATTTGGCTGGAGACCTGCCAGGTTTACTCCGTGTCAGCTTTCTTCTTCCTCTCAGAAAACAGGCAGGTAATTTTGCCGCTGGGCTTCCAGTGAAGTGGTCAGCTGCTTCTGCTATTTGTTGAACCGTCTTGCAGTTTCTTTCACGAACGAACAGTGAAGGGCCACTGTGGAAATTTTTCAGAAGCTGTTCCGCGGCCATCAAATCTTGAACAAAGTAGCTATTTGGGCGAGTTGGTAGATCTTTGTATTGTGGTGCCTGACATCGGCCACACAGGCCGATGCACGAACACGAGGCTCATGGAGCACAGAACGACGTCAAAGAAAAATAAGCATGCTCACTTAACGGCCAACTGTAGGAAGTGCAATTGTAATCCTGTCCTCACTGATACAATGTTCTGTACAGACAACAAGATCGCATCTTCAGGGAAATTATTGAAGCATTTCACATCAAAAAGGGGGAAGGTGTTGTATCAGCCAGACCTCACTCAATCTCCTAGAAAAGAAGATTTGCTTTCTAGGTGGCTCTTAGGATGTGGAATATAATGTCTTGCTGAACTGGCGCATGATGTCACTAGTTCGTAGCCTTGATACGCATATGTTGCATCATGTGATGATCTTCTCTATATCAATGTGTGTGTTGAATAAAAATTTCAACAGATAGTCAGCGCTCGTGTCGTCGGTTCTTTCCTTCCTCTTTTGTCTTCGTGTGTGTGTGCGCTGTTTTATGACGAAGCACCAAATCTTGCACTGCTTCAAAATTTTTGCCCTGCTCGGCCACCTCTACCCATCGATCAAAAAAACTGAACAGCCCAGTAGCGCACTGCTCAGCTGTGTCATTGTCGAGGGGCCTACTGCGACGGAATTTCTCCAGATAGCCCCCAGCAGTGCAACTGGAGAAAAGCCGTTTTGGCAGACTCACAGTTGAGCGAGTCCTCAGGCGACAAAGGACCAAACACCTTGAATGCCTCACCATCCAGGCACAAACTCAGGGCAGTGGCCCATTTCTCTTTACGCCATTCGTGACCAATAGTGACAAGCTCAAATAGTTTTAACCCTGTATGGGGCATAAGCTATGAACAACGCACGCCACCTAATAAGGGCGACATTGTCGTTTGTATCAGCTTTTTATTATATGTAAAATTTGAGCTCTCAATTGTTAAGGCTGTTCGAGAAAAAAGTGGGACATATGTGTCCCACCGACCACTGAAAGACAGCCGTTTCAGAAAAAAAAGTACAGTAAAACCTGGGTGATGCGAATCTCGCGGGGTTGCCAAAAATATTCGTATCATCCGAAATTTGTATCACCAGAAAACATGGAAAATTAGTATGCGACAAAAGAAAGTTGGCATACGTTTTGATTTAGTGTTTCTCAGGGCCGCAGCGACGTCGTCAACAGCTCTGAATGATCGCCAGTAAAGATTTTAGCCATCAACGATCATAACTTGTACTCGTAAATATACGGTGCATGCGCGCGTATGTAAATAAATGAACCAGATATGTTGTGCCCCGAGACCGCTAGTAGCCCCTTCATAATCTTACTACGCTTTTCTGTATGACAACAAAGCACTGCGGCGAAAGCGACTTAAGAAGCACTTTGCACACGATAGATAGAGGCTAAGCTCCTTCGCCAAGACCGTCCGCTTCGTCTCTCGGAGTCTTCGTCCACCTTCAATCGGACTTCATGACGGACCCGTAGCGCAAGTTTCAGTCTTGTTTCATAGAACGTCTGATTGCGGGTACATGGCTTGCATCGACGTGGCAGGCACGTGTTAACACAGTACAAAGACGCTGCTGCCTCGAGCATAGGAGCACGCGCCAACGCGTCGGAAAAAAAAAAGCGCGACGTGAACGTCATCTGTAATATAAACACGAAGGCGCCTAAATGCCTCCAAGATTCGCGCGCACTATCAGGGAGGTCGATGGTCGTCAGGTTGATGGTCGCGTAGCGCGCATGCCCGCGTTCGCGCGTGACTGCCACGTCTTCCGCGAAAGCGCGGGCAGCACCTGTTCGTACCTGTGCGTTAGCGTACGTTCGTATCAAACGTCGCGGGGTGCAAATCGGTTCGCAACAACCGTGCTCCAATACATTGAAGGCTAATGTGCCTTGGCCGGGACCACAGAAAAATTCGTATCACCCCGAAATTCGTACGAGCCGTGATCGTATCACCGAGGTTTTACTGTACTTTTATTTTTTTTATGCGGACTTGCTGCTGCCTTAAAAAAAACAAAGGACGGAGCCTACAAACACCTACACGCAATCACAAAAAAAGTCAAATGTCCATTGTACCTCCACTCAACGGCATTCGAGCAGCAAATGTGGGTACTGGGCATGCCTGCAACAGTCTAATTTTTGTCCGTGTTGGACTTCCTCCACGGGAAGAGACTTCCCTGCATTATTGAGAACGAAAATTGGATACTGAAATCAGCTGCACACAATGTTAGACTGGCTACGCTTTCGTAAATATATCACTGAGTGGTTGTCACTTTTGCATTGCACAAATTTTTTAGGACACTGTATGGGTAGGAACGCAGAAAACCACTATAATAGCACATTTAGGAACTCATGAGCATGAAATAACCTTTTAAAGCTTGCCTCTTATGCTGAATCGGGAGGAGAGCGGGCCAAAATCTGATAAAAAAAGGATGCAGCGCGTGCAAGCGGGATGGTCCACCTCGCGAATACCATCAAAACAACTGCCAAACCGCTTTCTATAGCATCCGCGCGGTTACGTTAAAAAGCTGAGAGCAATCGATTCAGTCGTCCTGACCTAAAAAATTAGAACATGGCGAAGAAAAAAGTGGGACATATGAGTCCCATGGCGCCACAAAGGGTTAAATAAGCGTCCAAGTCATCCCGGTTTTCATTGAACAAGGGTATTGGAATGTGAGGGTTTACGAACGACGGACGTGTTCCCCCTGATTCGAGTGGAACCTTCAGCCTCAAGTATCTTAAGGTGTAGCTCCAGTGCCTTCCGTTCAAGCTCCAATCGCTGTTTTGTTGCTTCACGCTCTGCGACCCGTTCCTCACACGCTTTGGTAGCCTCCTCCTGAGCCCTTTCCGATTGCTCATCTATCCATTTTCTGAGTTCCGCGCCCTGCAAACCGATGCGCTAGTCCAACTGTATAAAATCCGCCAAACTCATCGCGGTGACTCCCTAGTCATGCAAGTAAGGAAAAATTGCTTCGTCTCGTTCCGTCCTGTCGCGGACGCCAATTTGTAATACAGGTTTTATGTTGCGGATGTTTGTTTTATGGCAGTGCCTGAGATCAGGAAGGGAAGAACCATTTTTCACACATACAAAAAGAAACATTTAAGACAAACGGGAAAAAGAGGAGAAAAAACAATGATACAGAGTGACGTTAGACACGCGTTGAAACTATGACGACAGGCGGTGTACGATAACTAACCGATGTTCCGTTGAACGTTCAAAGAAAGCACAGTCACCGGTAGTTGCGACACTTGAGTCGACTGGGGCTGCGGACTCGTTCTAAGAGCGTGCAGAGGTCGTAGAAGGAAGCACCTTCAGGCACAGAAGGCCGGCTGCCTCCCTGCCCACGTACTCAGCATGCAGGCTGGCGGTGGGCCCTTGGTCTCGTCCCGTGGTTGGGTATCGGCAGCAGGAACACACTCGCCAGCCGGGACGGTGAAGTCTGCTCCCCACGGGAGGCTCCGAACCAGGACCAGCTGCTCGAACAGCGGGAACGCCTCGTACTCGCGAACGTCCGGTTCTGAGAACGGCTGACGCCCCTTTGACGCCGTCGGGCCCTCGTGTTCGCAACTCAACGACACGCACCCTGGCACCAGCGTGTTCTTCCTCCGGGCTCTCCGAGTCAGACTGCTCGCATTCCAGCCCATCGTCTTCTCCTCTCCTTTCTCTCTTTCGTCCGCCATGCCACCTTCTCATTGGTCGTGGTCGTTTTTCGCTCGCCCGCTAACACGCGCCACAGCCCGCCAACGTCGTCATTTTCTGCGCACCGCACATGTCTGTTGTGTGGTGCCTCTGTTGCGTCACGCAACCGTTGCGTTCGCACCACTCACGACACCACAACACTGCACCGATTACACCGCACTGTCGCACTGGTTTCACACTCAATGATCACAGGGAGATGTAGCAAAAACATGGTTGATCCCTCCTTCATAGGAATCGGTATAACACGAAAGTAAAACGTGTCCTCACAGAAGTAGAATGTTTACTGTACATTGATGTAAGAGGGCTTGCACAAGTATGTTGGTGTTTGGCAGCTACAGCACCGTTTAACGTGAATGTACCCAAGCTAACGCATTTTGGCACATCTCTAACCCAACGAGTAACGTCCATGATGAATGGTTAAACAAACATTTGTGGCAGCTGTAGTCGTTAACTGTGAGAGCGTAATCAGAGAAAGCGGTGTGATAGCCAGTAGAGCGTCGCTCATTCGACGCAGTACTTCGGCTAAGGTCGCCATTCCTACTGGACACCACGACTGGACTAGAGGGAAACGCAACGCGCGTCGTGTCTCAGTTGTAGCCCGGCCACGATATATCTCGGGGCAAGCGTCAGCGGGGAATGCGGTATTACACCAGGCGGAACAGGTCAAGGCAGGCGCGCGTCGGACAGCTATTTTTAATATTGGTGGATGCTATTAGTAAGGCCGAGGGTAAGGTTGCACCCACTTGGGGTGTTAAGGAGTTCACAAAATTGCACTTCTCATATTGGAAGCGCTCCGAGTGGGACGGACGCGTAGCAACGACGCGTTGCAGGAGTTAATCGCGGAGGCCATGGCCATGATGCATTACTTCACTTTAGCGCTCCCAGACGCCGACACCACCCCGTCGACCAAGAGCCCTGCGAGAGGAAAGTGTGAGACATAAAAGACGAGTATATAAAGCTTCCGGAGTGTGGGACAGTGGCGCAGTGGACAGCGTGCCCGGCATCTGCTGTCGCGGACCGAGAGGTCGTGGGGTCCACTCAGTTCCGTCATCTAATCGTGGTGTGCATTTCTTTCACGTCATTTCCGTGATGGAAATACGTCACTGAAATCTTGGTGGACTCCGGCATAAAACACACCCCTGTTAAAAAAAGTTCAAGCCTGCTTACTGGCCCTTTAAGTTAGGTGTAGGGGCCAAGTTCGGTAATTCCGGTTGATGACAACTATGAACCCCATGGGTATTTGCGGGAGAATGGAAATTTCTTCAGTAGATCGGGAATTTGGTAAAATCGGTTATCTGAACCATATGAACATCCTAGGGCCCTCATATTTTGATATAAGGGGGCTTATATTGGTCCTGGAAAAATGTTTTCCCAAAAATACATTTGTGTTTAGAAGTGAAGCCAACTTTTAGGGGATGGGTCTAGGCTTTGTTTTTGTACGCTGGCTTTCCCACATTCTGTGCTGCAGTGAAGCGTAAGCCCGATGGCGCTGTCGTCGTCGATGTGATGGTCTCGCTCTGAGAACCGGCCCTTAGATACAAAACTGGTCTCCGCCTCTGTGGCGTGTGTTAAATGCTTCGCTGGTCATCCACCTGTTGCTCGGCGCTCTCTCTCTCTCTCTCGCTCGCCGGTCTCCGAACACCTCTGCTTGGCGCGCGCTTCTCGTGGGCTCTTCTCCTGCTTGGCTCCGCCTACACCACCTCGCTCCCTTTCCACTCCTTCACACGATTCGCTTGGTTTTCCGCAGCCTGCTCGTAGAATTAAAATGAGATGGCGCCACCGCCAACGGCTTTAGAGTTCTTGGAACATGGCCTTGGACAGCGTTGCTCAATATATCTTCATCCGCGCCGCATCGTCTGCTCGACGTCCCCGTAGCACAGAAGTGTCAAACTCGCCTCAGCTAGCGGGCCGCAGTCGCGAAATTTAGTCCCGTATGGGATGGGACAGTGAAGAAGGTTCAAGCGGTGGGGGGGGGGGGGTGCGTTGTTTTGACATACATGTCACCCAACAGTGCCATTTGAAAGTACGCATTTCCAGTATCTCATACATGGATCATTTCTGAAGGGGATTTTGCGTCAGGATTCCAGAAACAGAAACATATCGATACTGATCTACAGAATCCCTCAAATCGGGATTATGAAACACATAGACTGTTTTCCCATAGTTATCATTGAACATAAAATTACCCCATGGGATGCCTAACGAAAAAAAATAGTGCTTGAGACCAGTCACGTATGTGCCACTTACCCGAACAGAACGTTATTAATCACAATCGGCAAGTAAATAATGGAAGTGCCATTTCGCAAAGTTACAAACACTCTATAAAGGCGATAGCCTTAATGCCTCATCAAACGCGAAAGTTGACCGTCGGCGTCCCGCGGCGTCGGCGCCAACACGAGTGATACAAAAAATCACCATGAAACAATGAAGTCATCACATCACGTCGTCGCTTGGTAACGAGGTGCCAATCGCTGAGGCAGTGCCAAACCACGTTAGGTGCTGAAAGCTTTCGGTGGGGGCCGGGGGACTCAATACAGCGACGCAGAAGAAGGCGCCTTCGAGTCGTTATAGGCACAAGGGACCCTGTAGTGAGTTTTTCTTTGTGAAGGTGCGGACCGCTAGCGAAATGACCGCGGGCCGCGTGTTTCCGACCCCTGCCATAGCGTCTGTGCGCACACGAATAAAAGCGAGCAGACGGCAGCGCCGGAATAAAGTTGACCGGGGGCACCCGTCGATGCGGTTTCCTTTATTCGTGTTGTTGAGGGGTTCGGGAAAACATAGACACTTGGGTTTTTAACAAGAGAACGAACGACGTGGTCATTCGTGCGCCATATTGCTTACGACCCCCCCCCCCCCCCCCGCGAGCCCTTGTTGCTGTCCCACATGATAGGAACGGGTACGTGGCGCCCTCTCCGAAGAGCGGTGCGAGTTGTCTCGACACGACACCCCCTTTTGAAGGGAGAGACCCTCAGCTTGCTCATACTCATAGGTTCAGGCGTGGCGGTGGCCAGTTGGCTCGATCACTGTGGGTGATGTGGTTGGCTGCTTCTGCACAGTCAGTGCCTGCTCGGATAGGAGGTGCAAATTCTGGAACCTCTTGCAGATGTGCTTTTCTGCGACGAACGATGGTTCCTTGTTGTTGGCTCCCATGTCTGATTTGGACAGCTGCGCCTGGCTGCAGCGGTGGCTTGTCTTTCGTTTTACGCCCCCTGTTGCAGTGTTTGCCTTCTCGCTCACTAATGACCGCATTGTTTTGCCGGTGCTCATGCTGTTATCCCCAGTTCGGCTTCAGTGTTCCAGGCAGAGTAGGGACATTCGTATTGAGCGTGCGGCCTATCAGAAGCTCAGCTGGTGAGTAACCTTCAAGCCTGCAGGTGCAGCCCTGTGAGCGAGAAGGCCTGCATGATTCGTGTTTTTGCAGATGGTGTTCTTGGCAGTATGGATGGCTCTCTGAGCTTCACGATTGCTCTGCGCGTAGTGTGTGCTGGAGGTCACATTTTTCACACCCGAATTCTTTGTAAATTGCAAGTGATCTGTACTGCGGGCCGTTGTCAGACCTAGAAATGCATGGACTGCGACAGCGAGCAAAGAGTTTACTAAGGAAGTGGATAACACGTTTGGTATATGAAAAGTTCGGCGAGTTGGTGTTGGTTCATAAGGAAAAGGGGGGCGCGAATAAAATGGCACACAAGAAAAGATTGACACAGGACGACGCGCTACTAGCAACTGCGTTTTAAATATGTTTTTTCCTGAATAAAGAAGTCAGTTGCTAGTAGCGCGTCGTCCTGTGTCAATCTTTCCTTGTGTGCCGTTTTATTCGCGCCCCCCTTTTCATTATGAACATGTTTGGTTTGTGTTCTACGAAGCTCTTCCAGCTCAACAAAACTGGGGCAGCTGCGAAGACTGAGGAAACAGCATAGCTGGCCTTTTTGCCTCAATTCCCTTCACAATGTGTGAGTTGGTACTCCATGATCAACGCTTCTTGCGCAAGATTTCTTAGACAACGGACGAAACAGACGCCCGTCCATGTCTGTTTCGTCCGTTGTCTAAGAAATATTGCGCAAAAAGTGTTGCTCAATTCCCTCTCCCACCCCCTTGCTATAGCGCACTATACACGGCTATGAAATGGTTTATCCTCTCTCCTGCCAGCTACGCATTCGTATAGTTCCCATAAATGCTTGTAATCTGTGGTGGGGCTTGCCCAATTCTTGTGGCGCAGACCCGCCAACTGTGTTTTACAGCCCACGGTTTACGGCCAACTGCGCTATTAAAAACCCTTGATGAGGAGTCAACAGCTGCTTTCCTCCCTTCCTGGTAAAGCAAATCTGTTCCAACCACTTGCCATGGGCACTGGGGGAGTGGAGTCTGAAGGAACACTTGCCACTAGATGGTGTGCTGTGCAGGATGGGCATCTGCTCACACATGTTCCAATGCCCTGGCTGATTCATGGCCACCACGAAGACTCCCGTGCCATTGCTCGGCATCTCACAATTCGCTATGTCCGCGGCCTATAGGTGGGGCGCGATGAAGACCAACATGGCGGTTCGGTGGAGGATACCGAGCGAGTAGGAGGGCATGGAAGCGTATTATAGAGCATGTTTTTTCAAATGTGCGACACCACGCCGCTTTCTATACGCGACATGGTGATTCACATTGAAATGGATCAAAATTATGTACATAATGGGAGGGAGATGAGTACAAATTTGTAGCACCACCATTAATGTGGTAGCGAAGACGAATGAAGCTGGCTCAGCCCGATTTGCGAGCTTCGTTCTCCGCTAAACTGACCCGCTCGTGTCTGCAGATCTGGCGACGACGCACCCCTACCAATTAAACAGCGGTTCGTTATTTAATGTGGCTCGTGCACGTGGTGCATTGGAAGGTGTGGCAGGCAGTTTTCAAAGAGTAAGGCACCATCTGTGCTATACATGACGCTTTGTCACTCTCAAAGACAAACTGCTTCAAGCTGTAATGTGCTCAAGGAATTATCTCTCGGCCATTCGAGGAGTTTTAAACTTGAATGACTTGTTGGAGCTCGTGACTATAATGTTAGGATTTGTTTGATTTATCATGAGCATTAACCCTTTGTTGGACAGCGGGACATATACGTCCCACTTATTATTCCACGCTCTCGGCGCCCTAGCTCTTTGAGAGAGCTCATGCAATCACATACAAGCCACTAGCGCCATCTATTGAGTATGCTAGAACATTCTGTATGCAATTTCGTGGCGTTTCCACTAGGTGGAAGCACGCAACAAGGCAAGAAGCAGTTTTTGTTTTTTCACTTGCGCGTTGCAGTTTTTCGGTGTTTTTGTGAGGTTCTTTCAAGCAAGAAAAAAATGTCTGGTGAGTAAATCTTGTCTTTCTTGCACTTCAGTAACCACTTACAAACAACTAGCAGGTATATTTTGTGATGTTTAGCAGTGCATAGATAAACGGAACCTGTTTTACGAATAGTAGTGGGAATCACCTGTTCCACGTTAGGCTTAGCGTTGCGCAGCAATAGCGTGGGGGCAGCTCGGTCCATACTGATTGCTACTTTTCTTTTTTTATTAAGATAACAAGAAACGTCTCACTGCTGAAGAAGCACTTGAATTATTCTGGAGCTTGCCAGAGAACTCTAACAACAGTGATGATGAAGAGTTCGAAAGCAGTGAAGATGAAGTTTGGGATCTACCACCCGATGAGTCCAGCGAGAACGAGAGTGATGTTGAAAACGCTCCCCCCGCTTCGTCGAGCATGCTGAAGAAAAGACGGCGTCCACCATATGCAGGCAAAAGAAAGAAAAAAAGGAAAAGTGCTGTTTCGAAAGCCGACACTGAAAATGATTCAGAAGGACCTCAGTGGGATACGTCGACTGTTTGTATGCCTACGCCTACGAATCACAGCTTCACGATCTCCCAAAGACTCAGTCCGACAATCACTGCCCTTGACGCGTTCTCCTTGTATTTCGATAATGAGGTGTTGGACCATATTCTAGAACAGACAAATCTCTATGCTGAACAGACACAGCGAAAGGGATGGGTGCCGCTGACACGCGATGAGCTTGAAGCTTACATTGGGATGCTGATCCTTATGAGCGTCAACCGCATGCATCAACTTCAAATGTACTGGTCTTCCGATAGCTTTTTCTACGTGAATGAAATTGCCAAAGTGATGACATACAAGCGGTTTCAGATGATATGCAATTGTCTTCATCTGAACGACAACGACAAAATGCCAGGCTATGGTGACAAAGATTTTGATCGCGCATATAAAGTGCGTCCTTTGATCAACATGATGAACAAAAAGTTTCAGACGGAGTACAGCCCATCGACACATGTTGCAGTTGATGAAAGCATGATTTTGTTCAAAGGACGCTCAAGCTTGAAGCAATACATGCCTATGAAGCCCAAGATAAAGAGGGGCTACAAGGTATGGTCCCTCGCAGACTCCGAAACGGGCTACCTGCTCCAGTTTCAACTCTACGAGGGGAAAAACGCTCAAAAACCACTTGACCGCACATTAGGTGAGCATATTGTTCTCTCACTAGCAGATGGTGTCGTGCCCACTGGTTCTCAGTTGTTTTTCGATAATTTTTTTTCATCAACAAAACTTTTGCAAGAATTGCGGGACATAGGCATTTTTGCCTGCGGAACTTTCCGTACAAACAAGAAAGACCTTCCGCCTGAGGTGAAAACTGACAACAAGATGGACAGGGGTTCATACTTGTGGCGAAGAAAGCGGGACGTCATTGCCTACCAGTGGAGGGACACAAAGAATGTCCACCTGATGTCCAATTACCACGAACCAGAATGTCGCGTCGATGTTCAAAGGACGCTGCCGAATGGCAAAAAAATATCAGTGGAGTGCCCTCAGGTGGTCAAAGATTATAATGCATGGATGGGTGGCGTCGACAAGTTCGATCAAAAGAGGAATGCCTACCCTGCAGACCGGCGGTCTAAGCGATGGTGGAGTAGAATTTTCTACTTCATTCTTGATGCGGCGATTGTCAACGCATTTATACAAGCCAACTCCATCGAGAATGTTGGATACCTTCACTTCCGCCTCAAGCTTGGCAGACAACTCATCGCACAAAGGAGCTTCCGCAAGCCTCGGAGGACCATCACTGCCTTCAAGAATAAGCGAGGCAAGAGCAACGGTCGCGCGATGACTGGTGTTCCGGATGAGAGTCGGTTCTCCGGAAACACTCACCACCCAAGCTTCACAGGCACGCGACGGCGGTGCCGCTCAACCAGCAAAAGAGAAGTCCGCACGAGGTATATGTGCAAAGTGTGCAATGTTCCGCTGTGTGCAACTTGCTTCGCACCATTTCACAAGAAAGTGTGAACTGCCTCAAGTGGACAGCGGGACATATGAGTCCCACTTTATCGAAGTGACCTAAGTGGACAGTGGGACATATAGGTCCCACTTTTTTCTTTGCAATAAAACACTTCTCGACTTTCAGATTTGTTTTCTTGGGATCAAGAAGTGATAAATAGCTCACTAAAAATGTTTTAAACATGATAACTTTTGTTCCCTCGTTGTGTCCAACAAAGGGTTAAGGCTCGGGTCTTAAATGGTCCACCGGTTTCCGCACCATTCATTCTAAAAACAAAGATACGCAAGAGAAAGAACCAGGCCTGCGCCGAGCACACATCACAATCACAGCGAAGGAGCGGCCTTTCTAGAGCCCGTTCTAAACTCTCTTGGTTCGACTACTGCAAGCACAGTTTCAAGGTGCGCCATCAATCGTCATAATTTTGCGAAGTACGGAAGCACCCACTTCTGTAGAATCCAAGAAGCGAGGTACCACTACACATATGCAAAGCATTGTGTGCACTTCGTTGATGCTGTGGCTGATGATGATGAAGAATTACAGCTGAGCCCTTTTTAATGGTTGGAATCTTTAAACCACCCACTTGTTAGGCAATTTACATTGCGAGATGCTTGGATATTTCACTCTTCTAGCACGATATATAACCTTGCCCGGAATGACGCCTGTATAGGGTCTTTTTTGCGAAAGAGTTTCAAGCACCGGCGTGGCTCTATGGTAGGATACTCGACGGCCACGCAGAGGGCCTGTGTTCAAATCCCGCTCGATCCTGAATATCTTTTCTCATTGCGCGCCATAGCGGATACCGGCGGCGGCGAAGAACTACGCCTGCCGGCGGTTGTGATCTCGTAGCAACTTTCGAAGTAAAAAATATGTGTCTATATCTTCCGCACAGTTCCACCTAAAGAGGTATAGTCGCGCTCAATATGACTTGCAACGCGGGAGCGCGTTGCCTCACGAGTTAAAAGACTGCGCATGACTTCCACTATCCCTTATTTCCAAAACTAAACGCTTTTCTCGAACTCGGGGACGATTACAGTTAAGAAAGTACCATTTAGTTGCTGAAATGAGAGCAAGTTGAAGCCATGCGCAACCTTTGAACTCATGAGGCTACGCGCTCCCGTGTTGCAAGTCATATTGAGCGCGACTGTACCTTATTGCAGTGATCGAGGTATATGCCAGTAATATTCACAACAGAAACTGCGTGGAGCTTGTGACAGAGCTTTTCTTTTTCAAGTCCTTGCAGTTTTGTTAGGACATATAGAGTTTCATTGGGTCAGGGGTGGGGCGGGGCGGGTGGCAGAAATTATGAAGTGTTTAGGTGGTACTTACGTATATTTAAGCTTACCTTAACAATACTGCAAAACCTGATTCGACCTACATGATTTCCGAAAATCATACAATTGTGTGGTGCTCTGAGATCAGGAAAATAGGGGATATTCATAATGCTTGATGATCCGGCAACACTGGGCGCGTCCGCCATTTTTTGTTGGGAGCCGTCGCGGAATCGTCTGCTAGCATCTGCATAAGGAGAGGCAACGGAGAGGCTGAGCCGCAGTCGACGGCGAAGCTTTCAGACCAAGAAAACGCGGCTGTTTCTTTCGTCATTTAGCGCCGAACGGTCATCGGACCTCACTGTGCTGCCACAAATCGACGAGCCCTCAATGTCGGAGCTCTGCGCGCTTAAAAACTCACCCTGACGGAAGCTGCAAGAGGCGCACCGCTTCGCAAAGCCGAACTGCTGTTCTCTAGTGGCGTGCGCTTCCGATCTGAGGTCGGCGTTCAAGAAAAATGTTCGTTGCAGAGGAGGTGGCACTGTCAAGCTTCTAAGATAACCCTGCACTGCAATACATCTCCAATGTATTTCCCACTGTGATTTTATATACGCGTCATAAACACTCGTCAGATATCGACACCACCTTGTTTCTGCGCAAGCTGTGCAACGCTGTGCTGCTTTCCTCGGCTCATTTTTTTAGCCGCAAGTATCTCTACACCCTCCGCAGTAGCGTCTGTTGTTTTTTTCGAAATAAACAAGGCATGGACATGTGCATTAGCTGTGCGCCACAAACCAAACACAAATGCTGATCGCGCGTTTCAACTTCGTACAAAGAGAGCCGCCCAAATAATGCTCTTTTTACATGCACCCTGGTTGTTTATGTTTTGTGGTCGCAATATACCGTGCGGGTTTAGTATTGTCATTCTGGCTTTCTTGAACGCTATACGTGTGTGTTCATTCACATATCTTCTGAAAATATTGCGCTCTTTGCTTTCGCATGCCACGGAGGTGCCCATAACTGCGCCATGACCTCCCTGGTTATGCAGGGAGGCGCGCGAGCGCCCGCGATCAGATGAAACATGAGTGCGACCGAACCATCTACTGTACGGCTCCGTTAATCTTTGCTACGTGGGATGGCCTCCGAGACTGCGCGCCGGCGGGTTTCTCTCCGGCCGTCCCAATCGCACGGAAAGAGTGTTATTGCAGACGTGGGCGTGGCCCGCTCCTCCTCCGCACCAACGGCGCTCGCTACTGAAAGTCGGATAAAGCTCGGCTCGGCTTGCGTGAGGCGAGGAGAAAATGGTTTTGCGCTTTTATATAACCTCCCGTTGATTTGGAAACGTCAGGTCAATCTGTACAAGAGGCAAAGTGCATGCGGGGGTCTATTTTTTTCAAATGCGCTTTTTTTTCTGTAGATATGCGCCTCCTATATTAGAGCACAAGTGCGATGCCTCTCCAAGAGATCCGCATGTGCTGGAAACGCACTACGAAGTTTGCGGGCTGCATTCTATGGGGGTGCTGGCGAAGGAGATAGAAATTACGCATCACCTCCCCCTACGGGCAACCATGGTGGGATGCGAAAGCATCGCGGGGGGTGCGCAATCGAGTTTCCGTTTCTCTTATGTGACTTATGAGACGGTGGTTGTCGAGGCGTTTGAATTACCTCTTGCCAACGCTGACGTTTACGTTCGGCTTCCCGAGCCTTCCTCTGCTCCGCGGCGGTGGAGCTGCCGCTGCAACTAGCGCCGACGTTGAGGTTGTTCATGACGTTTCGCACACCGCTGCACAGAGAGAGAATGACGGAAGCACAGCGAACACGCACTTTCGAAGGTTCGAGATTCGCTTGCCGGCGTTGCCGTTTACGTTCAGCTTCGCAGGCGTCCATAGCGCAGTTGCAAAGGAGAGTGCAACGCTTGCCAGCGTTGCCGTTTACGTTCAGCTTCGCGAGCGTCCATAGCGCCGTTGCGAAGAAGAGTGCAACGGGAATGTAAAGAATGAGGTGCGGACCGTCACTTTGATTCATGTACGGTGCAATGAAGGAAGGAGCCTTGCACGATAAGGCTGGTAAGCAACACATATTATCAAGCAGAAACAACCTTCGAAGACAATACACGCGTAACAGATATCCCCCAAATACCCTTCAAACGAAAAGGTCAATAAGCGTGGAATGTCCTAGAGTGATGCGCTCACATTCGTTGACGTCCTGCTCACGCCCCGGGTAGCGAGTTTGTAATATGCAGAGCGCTCAACGCATGGCAACGGCAGCGGCGCGCTATTGGCTGCGCGCACGCAGGGACGCCGCTGCGGACTCCGGCTAGCAACGGCCGCCACGACGAGACGACGCGCTCTCCTTCTCGGGGTGAATTCGCGGGAATTTTAAATGGTGAACGCGGCCGCCGGGCCCCGTGGAATTTTCTTCGCCGCTTGTGAACTGCTACTGCTCTCTCGTTGACCGGAGACGCCGTCGTCGCCGTAGGGTTCGACTGTGCTTTGTGCATTTTGTTTTGTTATAACGGTGAACACGTTCGCCCATGAACATTTGTGTTGTCGCCACTGTCTTTTGTGCATTGGCGCTGCAGCAAGATGCGATCGGCCGTTGTGTTCTACTGTGCGTTTACGCTTTTTTTGCTTTTTTTAACAGTGAACACGCTCGCCCTTGAATATCTGTGCTGTCTGCTGTGTCTTTTGAGCCCTCGCGTGTTGTCCCAAGACATAATCGTTGTTGTGTTGGACTGATTGCTTTTGTTTATTTTTTTAGCGCTGAACACGCTTTCACGTGAATATATGTGTTGTCGCCAGTGTTTTTTGTGATCTCCCGTTGTCGGAAGATGTGATCGCCGTGGGTTCGAGTGTGCGTTGTGTTTTTTTAATTATTTTTTTTTTCGCGGCTGTTCTTGCCAACGCATTTCGCAGCCCTGAAACGCCGGTGTTGTACGGCTATGACCACAGAAAACAGCGCATGTGAGACGTCGGCGCGCCGCACGATCGAATGCGTTGAAGACAATGACAGTTGATCGCCTGACGTTGACGTGGTTCGGGCGAACATCACTGATGAACAAGACGCCTGCAGCTGTGTAGAATATTACGGCTTGAAGACAAACACATCGTGGGTTGTAGACTTCGTGAAGTCAACAGCAAGGTGTGAAAGGTAATACAAAAATGGTGTTTCATAACTTCAAAAATAACTTGCGGCACCTTCCGTGGTAATAACTTTATGCTTTGGGGATAATGTCCAATGATGAGCCGTCTCAATTAGGTCGTATTATGTGTGCCTTCGCCGCCCTTATACGTGGCGTAAGCGGCTGGCGAAACAAAATCGAAAAAGTGCCGCAGCCACATAAGTAATTGTGTTCTAGTTATTTTCCTATCTTATGGCGTAGGTACCATAAGATGGGAAAGTAATCAGAGCAATCAGAACGCAATGTGAACCAAAGCTACATTATGGTTTCGCCACGAAAGTATTCCACAAACCTGCACATTTGGCCATACTCACTTAGGTCACCAACTTAAACCTCAGAGAAAGATCATACAAGTACATCCGATGCTTCCTAACGAATAGGAAGGTTACATCCAACATGGGGTAACTCGAGTCTGAGGTGAGGAGCAGGGGCGTAGCCAGAAATTCTTTTCGGGGGGATTCAACCATACTTTATGTATGTTCGTGCGTGCGTTTGTATGTGCGCGTGCATACATACGCAAGCAAAACTGAAAAATTTTTGGAGGGGGGGGGTTGAACACCCCCAACCCCCCCCCCCCCCTGGCTACGCCCCTGGTGAGGAGCATGGACAGTTTAGTTACACCTCAGGGCTCCATGATAACGCTCGTGCTCTTAATCTCATTATGACAGGATTGTCACAAAAACGTGAAGACATCGAAGGAATCAATCGCTCCGTATACATGGATGATGTTGCCATATGGATCTCGCAAGGCAGTGATGGGTAAATGGAACAGAAGTTACAGGAAGTGGTAGATAAAGTGGAAGTCTACCTCACAGGCACTAGGCTTTAATTTTCACCAGAGAAATCAGAACTCCTTTACAGACCCATACTTAACTGCAGGTGGCTCAAGAGATACATCAAAGAGAGAGAGTGCGAGCAGATACAGACTTGCGCGAAAAACGTGGGGGGCATCCCCATCATTGAACAAGTTAGGGTCCTTGTACTCAACATTGAGTCGAAGCGAACTAACAGCAATGCTTTTATAAAAATAGTGTCTAAGGTCACTAAGGCAACTGGCTGATCAGGAGAATCACAAACAAGTATCACGGGATGAAGGAGGCTAGCATTCTTAGGCTTAAATGGAACAAGACAGAAAAGGACAAAATCAGTATATTCGTAAGGAAAGCTTTTAAACAGGCCCTAGGCTTGCCCGAAAGCACCAGCATAGAGAGATTAACGCACCTGGGCATGCATAGCCCCTTAGAAAGATTGACTGAAGCTCAGTTGGAAAGAATTGCCAGCACCTGGACTGACAGAACATAGTTAAATTACAAACAATAGCGAGCAAGGACCCAAGGTTGCATCGGCCAGAGATTGGGAGCCAGATTGACATTGCAAATTTACAAAAAAAAGAAATACACACAAAATTCAATTAGGGCAGTAGAACGAGCACACATAATACGACCTAATTGACAGGGGCGTCGCCAAGGGGGGGTGGGTTGGGGGTTCAACTCCCCCCCCCCGAAATTTTTCAGTTTTGCTTGCGTATATAGGCACGCACACATACAAACGCACGCACGAACATACATAAAGTATGGTTCAACCCCCCCCCCCCCCGCGAAAAAAATTTTTGGCTACGCCCCTGCTAATTGAGACGGCTCATCATTAGACATTATCCCCAAAGCATGAAGTTAAATTACCACGGAAGGTGCCGCAAGTTATTTTTGAAGTTATGAAACACCATTTTTGTATTACCTTTCACACCTTGCTGTTGACTTCACGAAGTCTACAACCCACGATGTGTTTGTCTTCAAGCCGTAATATTCTACACAGCTGCAGGCGTCTTGTTCATCAGTGATGTTCGCCCGAACCACGTCAACGTCAGGCGATCAACTGTCATTGTCTTCAACGCATTCGATCGTGCGGCGCGCCGACGTCTCACATGCGCTGTTTTCCGTGGTCATAGCCGTACAACACCGGAGTTTCAGGGCTGCGAAATGCGTTGGCAAGAACAGCCGCGAAAAAAAAATAATAATAATAAAAAAGACGCCAGGCCTGCGCTGAGACCGCAGCACAGTCACAGCGAAAGCTGGAAGAGCGGCGTTTCTAGAGCCCGTTGTAAGCTCTTTTGGGGCTACAATACAAGTACACTAGAAAGGTACCCACTACGCCATAAATCACAATTTTGGTGAAGTTGGGAAGCACCTACTAAGCCAATATTCGTCATTCTGCGGAGAAGCGAGGCACCAGCTACACCTCTGTAAGGCATTATGTGCACTTTGTTGACGCGACGACTGATGACGATGAAGAATTATGGCTCAGCCCTTTGTAATGGGTTGGAAGCTTTAAACGGCCCACCAGTTATGTAATTTGCATTGGGTGACGCCCGGTCGCTATTTCCCTCTCCCGTCATACTGTTAACATACGTTGACGCGGGAGAGAGACGGGGGGGGGGGGCGAAGAACTTTACTCAGACCCCGAGGAAATGGATCATGCGCTTATGGGCTTCCTTGGCAACCAATACAAGTGCACTTGCGAGGAACCCACTACGCTCTAAATCATTGTAATTTTACTGAGACCCCGAGGAAATGGATCATGCGCTTATGGGTTTCCTTGGCAACCAATACAAGTGCACTTGCGAGGAACCCACTACGCTATAAATTATTGTAATTTTTGAGAAGTAGGGCAGCAGGCACTGTGCCAATTTTCGTCATTCTACGGAGAGCCGCGATACCTGCTAAACGCATGTAACGCATTATGCGCACTCTGTTGATGCTGTGCCTGATGACGACGAAGAATTATGGCAGAGCCCTGTAATGGGTTGGAAGCAAGGAGGTTTAAACCTCCTTGGTTGGAAGCATTCACAACCTACTCGTTGCGCAATTCGCATTGTGTGACGCATGGGGACAGAATTCGCGTTGTGCGACGCTTGGTGCTTATTTTACTCTTCTACCACGCTATATTGCATATGCTAATGTGGGTTCTCCCCGACATGAAGCCTGTATAGGACCTTTTTGCAAAGCAGTTTCAAGCACCGGCATGGCTCAGAGGTTGAATACTGGGCTCCCACGCAGAGGGCCCAGGTTCGAACCTCGTTCCATCCTGTAAGTTTTTTCTTATTTCGTTTTTTTTTCTTATTTCGAGCGATACTGGTTACGGACACTGGCGGCGGCGGCGGCGGCGGCGGCGGCGGCGGCGGACAACTACGGCGCCAAAAACGGCCGGTGAAATGATCTCATAACAGCTTTCGCTGTAAAAAACACAACGCACACTCGAACCCGCGGCGATCACGTCTTGCGACAACGGGAGATTACAAAAAACACTGGCGACAACACATATATTCACGTGAAAGCGTGTTCAGCGTTAAAAAAATAAACAAAAGCAATCAGTCCAACACAACAACGATTATGTCTTGCGACAACACGCGAGGGCTCAAAAGACACAGCAGACAGCACAGATATTCAAGGGCGAGCGTGTTCACTGTTAAAAAAAGAAAAAAAAGCGTAAACGCACAGTAGAACACAACGGCCGATCGCATCTTGCCGCAGCGCCAAGGCACAAAAGACAGTGGCGACAACACAAATGTTCATGGGCGAACGTGTTCACCGTTATAACAAAACAAAATGCACAAAGCACAGTCGAACCCTACGGCAACGACGGCGTCTTCGGTCAACGCGAGAGCAGTAGCAGTTCACAAGCGGCGACGAAAATTCCACGGGGCCCGGCGGCCGCGTTCACCGTTTAAAATACCCGCGAAAGGCACCCCGAGAAGGAGAGTGTGTCGTCTCGTCGTGGCGGCCGTTGCTAGGCGGAGTCCGCAGCGGCGTCCCTTTGTGCGCGCAGCCAATAGCGCGCCGCTGCTGTTGTCATGCGATGAGCGCTCTGCATATTGCAAACTCGCTCCCGGGTAAACGTCTGCAGCACAGCAGGCCGACGGTCGACCGTCTCAGCAGATAGACGGGACGTAGCGGCGCGGCTAGGTGAGCAGCAGGGTGAGTGGTGGTGGACCACGTGTTCAGGCAGGCAGACCGGAACCAGCAAGCGCAGGAAAGAAGCAGGCAGGAACCGGCCAGGTACCGGGCAGGACACGGACACCTTGGTCACCAGCGCCCGCAGGAGCGCGACCCGTCAGGAGGCTGCCCAGCGGTTGACCCGGGTAGCCCTCACGAAACGTGGCCTCTCGAGCGCTGTGCCTCCGTGGCCACTCCCGCCAGCTCCTTGCTTCTTCTTCCTTTTTTCTTCGCCACCACCACCACGCGCCCCATTTTTGTCCGCAACGTGTCGCATTCCTCGCTGCTGTCCTCGTCTTCACTATTTCACCACACTACCCCTCACTCAAGAAAGTTGATTCACTTGAAACAACTTTGCGCTGTATAGTCGGCTTGCAGAATGAGGACGTGTTTCACTGTCGCACAAAAGACACAGGACACAGTTCTTAACATCGTTCACGCATCACAAGAGGTCACACACGCGTTCACAAAGGATGTAACAGAAATATTTACATATATACAGACGATAACAAGGAGCTACGATGCTCGGCTTAAGTAGTCGGCTCCTATGTTGTCACTGCCTTTGATGTACTCTGTAGTAAAGTCGTACTCCATGATTAACAAACTCCAGCGTAGCACCCTGTTGTTCGCATGCTTAGCGGAATTGATGTAGGAAAGGGGTTCGTGATCTGTTTGTAATAAGAAGCGCTTGCCATAGAGAAAGACGTGAAACTTTTGTATGGCCCAGACAAGGGCAAGGCCTTCCCGTTCAATAGTAGAGTAGCGTGCTTCTCTTGGCAGTAGCTTCCTACTCGCATATGCGACCGGGTGTAGAACTCCATCGTGACGTTGCAGTAAGACAGCTCCGAGGCTTGTCGATGATGCGTCTGTACGTAGTACAAACGGCTGCTCTAAATCTGGAGAGCGCAGAATCGGCTTAGCAGAAAGCAAGTGTCGTAGTTTGTCGAATGCTTCCTGATGACGCGCCTCCCAGAGGAGCTTGTTGGGTGCTCGTTTGCGGGTCAGTTCTGTGAGAGGTGCCGACACTGCAGAATAATTTGGCACAAAGTCTAGGTAGTATCCGGTAAGGCCGAGGAATGAACGGATTTCCTTCTTGGTAGTCGGCCTCTTAGCGGCTTCGATTTTCTCCAGCGTCTCTATCTGTGGACATAATATGCCGTGGCCAACAATATGTCCCAGAAATTTCACAGAAGTGAAGCCAACTTCACATTTGGATGGTTTGATGGTTAGGCCAGCGTTCTTGAGTTGTTGGAAGAATCGTTGGAGGGTATGGACGTGTTCCTCCCATGTTTCTGTGGCAATCAATACGTCATCAAAGTAGTGGTAGATATGAGGAATACCGTGCACTGCTTTCCTCATCAACCGTGTAAAAACAGCTGGCGCAGTTTTTATACCGAACGGCATGAAGCAGAACTGATACAAGCCCGATGATGATTGAAAAGCGGTCATATATTTGCTCTCCGGCTGCATTGGTACCTGCCAATACCCTTTGGCCCTTTGGTGAAGTCGAACTTCGAAAAGTAACGACTCTTTCCCAACTTGGCGAACATCATGTCTACTCTTGGTATTGGCTCGTTGTCCATGATGACCACTCGATTTCATTGCCTGAAATCAATGCACAACCGCATGCTGCCATCTTTTTTCTTCACTACTACTACCGGCGACTGGTATGGTGAGTGCGACGGTTCAATGATACCTTGCGTGAGCATTTCTTGTACTTCATCTTCTATAGCCTTTTCGACCGCAAAAGGTACCGGATATTGACGGACATGCACTGGTGAGTCAGTGGTAAGTCTTAGCTGGCATCTACGAGATGCGTCTTTCCAGGTAAATCCGAGAATATGTCTTGAAATGTACGCAACGCTTCCTTAGCTTCGGCGCTTTGTTCCACCAGCAACTCCGTGTCGATTTTCACGTCCTGGTATGTTTCTTTCCGCTTCAGTACAATACACGGAGGGTCATTCTTCTCCATGTTTTCGCGAGAGCTGAAAGCGGCAGCAGCTCGATGTTCTGCCGGCGATGATGAGTCGCCTGAGTCTCTCTCCTCGTACTTTTTGAGTAAGTTGATATGGAAAGTACTTTTGCGCGTGCCCAAGTCAATGACGAAGTCACTGTCGCTTCTCTTCTCAGTGATGGCGAAGGGTCCTTTCCACGTCAAGATGAGCTTGTTGTTTTCTGAAGGCAGCAAAAGCAGCACTTTGTCTCCCACGGAAAGGTGCCGTGTCTTCGCCTTGCGATCATAGTATTGTTTCTGCGTAGCCTTCGGTCTTCGAAGCACCTCATGGGCGAGTTGGCACGTCTCGTGCAGCCGTTCTTGCAGCTCGACAACGTAGCCGTAGGTCGTCTTTGTCTTTTTATCCAATTGTCTTCTTGACCAAAGCTCCTTTAGTATAGCCATTGGTCCTCTGACGTAGCGGCCGTACAGGAGATCAAAAGGGGAGAAACCCAAACTCGTCTGTGGGACTTCTCGGTACGCGATCAAAAATGGGGCCAAGTAGCGATCCCAATTTTTGGGGCTTTCTTGGCACATTCGTCGGATCATTTGTTTTAACGTTCCGTTAAAGCGTTCCACTAGGCCATTTGCCATTGGGTGGTAAGGCGTCGATGGTAGTTGTTTAAAGGAAAGCAGGCGGCTTAACTCCTTCATCAGTTGCGAGGTGAATTGGGTACCTCGGTTAGTAACTATTTCCCGTGGGATTCCAACGCGGGAAAACATCTCAAGCAACGCCTCGGCGATCCTCTCAGTATCAATACTTGGCAGAGCAACCGCGTCTGGGTAACGCGTTGCAAAGTCAACCATTGTTAAAACATATCGATTGCCATTGGCCGATCTAGGCGATAGCGGACCGACGATATCGATTGCGACGCGCTGGAATGGCGTATTGATGATTGGCATGTTCCCAAGAGGCACGCGTCCTACCAGGTGCTTTGGAATGGTCCTCTGGCAAATGTCGCACGACTTCACGTACCGCGTGACATCAGCTTGCATGCCAGGCCAGTAAAACTCTTCCGAAACCCTGTCCGCAGTCCGCTTGGTCCCTTGGTGTCCGGAAAGGATGCCTTCGTGTGCGATCCTCAAAACGGATGCTCGAAGGTCCTTCGGCACAACCAGTTGCTCCACTTCTCTATTTGTAGCGGACTTATACCGCCTGAAGAGAAGGTCGTTGATGAGGACGAAGGTGGCAGTGGTAGATCGCGTCGTTCTGGTCTTGCCCACGTCCGCGAAGCAACCGCTGAGACTTTGATCGTCCTTCTGCAGCACCGCCAATGCATCGGGATCAATGTCTAATGGGCTGGCGACGGCTACTGGCAACTTTGGCGATTTTCGTGAAGTAGATCGCGACACAGCAGCCACGTCACTGTCACGAACGTAGTCATCCTTTTCCCTCTCATACGAGTCGTAATTTATTCCTTCTTTTGCATCCGGCGGGGTCGACTTCTTGGTGTCATCTTTGTTTTCAGGTAGCACGAGAGAAGGGTAATCATTGTGAATATTGCCCAGTACCACATCATAGAGTGGTTGCTCCATGCATACGGCAAGTACTATGCCCTTGAAAAAGGGGCAGTCAATCTCCACTCTTGCTTCTGGAAGATAATGGGCGGAACTGTTTAATAAATAGACAGTTCGCGTTTCTCCAGTGAACTTATTGGTTGGAACGAGTGCGCGCTTTACCACGACAGTGTCACAACCGGTATCTCTCAGTGCGGTTACGGTTTGCCCTTCTAGACACCCTTGCGTTGTAGGCATTCCTTCTGGTCGACGTTTCGGTCCAACCACGCTATGCGCACCCGAACCAATCTTTTCACGACTCGTACCTTCCGTGTCTGTAACACCGCTGTGTTGTTCGCAGTGGTTGTTTTCTTTCGGTGCTTGGTCAGGCCGTGAAAGAGAACACGAAGCCTCGTTGCTCTCCTTCGTATCTTTGGGAAAGCTTTTCGGATTCTTCCCGTTCCAGCCGCTCGCTGTCTTGCTTCCCGTAGACCTAGACCAGCAGTCTGATGGCTTGTGTCCTCGCTTGTTGCATATGAAGCAGTGGGGCTTTCCCTGAGAGCCTGAGGGCTCTTTGGCTGGTGTGCCACTCTTCGTATACACAGTTCCATCTTTACCTCTCGCCAGGTGGGTCAGGCCCCGAGTTTCGAGGTACTGATCGGCTGTTTCGGCCAAACTGTCCAAGTCTTGACAACCTCGCTCTTTCAGAAATATAGCGAGCTTCTGGTCACATTGAAGCAAGAATTGCTCTGAGACAACCCGGTTTCGCAAGGCGTCATATGTTCTTTCGGTTTTCGCCATCTCTTGCCAGTGGTCGAAATACCCCAGTAATCTGCCAGCAAATTGACGTCCTGTTTCGCCATTTTCCGGTTTGGCCTCTCGAAACTTGACTCGGTAGCCCTCCTGTGTATACCGGAACCTCTGAAGCAATGTCGACTTAAGCTTCACAAAGTCAGTCGCATCTTCAGCGGACATGCGTCCGACTACCGACAGAGCTTCCCCCGTTAAGCACAAGCTCAAGGAGAGGCCCCACTTGTCACTAGGCCATCCCTGGTTAGTGGCCACTCGCTCGAACCTTTGAATGTACGCATCCAGCTCGTCACGGGCTTCATTGAACGCCGGAATGACCTTGTGCGGGCTTCGAAACCCTTGAGTGCTTGCGTCACGATCAGTTGGTTCGGCGAGGACTGCTTGACCAGCTTGTAATTCCTGCACGCGCAGCTGAAGCTCAAGCAAGTGGCGTTCTCCAGCTTGCCGCTGTAACTCTCGTTCATGATCTTCTTTAGCTGCCTCACGCTTTAGCGCGTACTCCTCGCTTTATCTATCGCGTTCCTTCTCTATCCACTGCTGGAGCTCCTTGCCTGTAAGTCCCAACTCTTTACCTGCACCTATCAGTCTTTCGGCATCCATCTTTCAACCACCGCACGTGAACAAAGTGAGGCTCTCAAAAGATGTTAAGAGAGCTTAGTCCTGTCTCGCGGACGCCAGAAATGTAAAGAATGAGGTGCGGACCGTCACTTTGATTCATGTACGGTGCAATGAAGGAAGGAGCCTTGCACGATAAAGCTGGTAAGCAACATATATTATCAAGCAGAAACAACCTTCGAAGACAATACACGCATAACAGATATCCCCCAAATACCCTTCAAACGAAAAGGTCAATAAGCGTGGAATGTCCTAGAGTGATGCGCTCACATTCGTTGACGTCCTGCTCACGTCCCGGGTAAACGTCTGCAGCACAGCAGGCCGACGGTCGACCGTCTCAGCAGATAGACGGAACGTAGCGGCGCGGCTAAGTGAGCAGCAGGGTGAGTGGTGGTGGACCACGCGTTCAGGCAGGCAGACCGGAACCAGCAAGCGCAGGAAAGAAGCAGGCAGGAACCGGCCAGGTACCGGGCAGGACACGGACACCTTGGTCACCAGCGCCCGCAGGAGCGCGACCCGTCAGGAGGCTGCCCAGCGGTTGACCCGGGTAGCCCTCACGAAACGTGGCCTCTCGAACGCTGTGCCTCCGTGGCCACTCCCGCCAGCTCCTTGCTTCTTCTTCCTGTTGAGGCGTTTATTGGACGGTAGTCGGCGACGATATGCAATGGCGACAGTCAAGGCACAAAGACGGACTCAGAGCGCGAGCGCGTAGAGCCAAAGGCGACGACCCACTAGAAGGCTATAGAGAGCGCAACCCATTACTGAATAAAGGCTTCGCTACAATTTCCCCGGGTACGAAAAGGGAGCCGCCCGGCGACCTAACAGCTCGTCACTGTGAGTGGGTCATAGTAGGCCTTGAGACGCTCCACGTTGACGATGTCGCGCCCTCGACGGCGCATGTCCGAAGATGGTTCGATGGGCTCGATCACGTAGTTGACCGGGGATGTGCGCTCGACGACCCGGTAGGGGCCTTCGTATTTCGGCAGTAGTTTTGTAGAGAGGCCAGTTGCAGTGGTAGGGACCGAGAGCCATACGAGCGCTCCAGGGAGGAACGTGGACACAGAAGTGGTGGTTCCACCGCGAATGCTCTTCTGCCGCTCTTGTTCCTGCGTTGTAAACGTCTTGGCAAGCTCGCGACACTCTTCCGCAAGCCTGGCTGTGTCAGATATCGGCGCACACTCATTTGAATCCGGCTTGTATGGGAGTATCGTGTCGATGGTGTGCGACGGGTGCCTTCCGTACAATAGGAAGAAGGGTGAAAAACCAGTTGTGCTTTGAGGGGCGGTATTATAGGCGTAGGTGACGAAGGGCAGAATGGCATCCCAATTTGTGTGATCGGCGGCGACGTAGATTGAGAGCATGTAGCCGAGCGTGCGGTTAAAGCGTTCGGTGAGCCCATTCGTCTGCGGGTGGTAAGCAGTAGTTTTGCGGTGAACAGCACGGCACTCTTTTAGAATGGCTTAGACGACTTCCGACAAGAAGACACGGCCTCGATCGCTGAGAAGCTCCTGGGGTGGACCGTGACGCAGCATGAATCGGTGTAGCAGGAAGGAGGCAACATCGCGCGCTGTAGCCGCTGGGAGAGCGGCGGTTTCGGCGTATCGCGTAAGGTGGTCAACAGCGACGATGGCCCAGCGGTTACCAGCCGATGTCAGAGGAAGTGGTCCGTACAAGTCGATGCCCACGCGCCCGAACGGACGGTTCGGGCAAGGTAATGGTTGTAGACCGGCGGGTGACACGTGCGTTGAAGGTTTTCGGCGTTGGCAATCGAGGCAGGAGCGAACGAACTTCTGCACGTAGCGGTACATCCCTCGCCAGAAGTATCGTTGTCGAATGCGGTGGTAAGTTTTTGATACCCCAGAGTGCGCGCATTGTGGATCAGAGTGGAAAGACTCGCATATTTCAGAACGCAGACTGCGGGGTATCACAAGTAGCCACTGGCGGCCGTCGGCGTTGTAATTGCGTCGGTGCAGTAGGTCGTCACGAATGGTGAAATGGTGGGCTTGACGACACAACGCGCGAGTGGTTGGTGTTGCCGACGTATCAGTGAGCAAGTCTATCAGCGAGGCGATCCATTTATCCTTGCGTTGTTCGGCAGCGATGGTGTGAACGTCGATGGAAGAAACAACATTGTTAGGTACCGAGCAGGGGGCATCGTCGTCAGGCAAGGGGGAGCGCGAGAGGGCGTCGGCGTCAGCATGCTGGCGTCCGTTGCGGTACAGCACGCGAATATCGTAGTCCTGTAGGCGGAGTGCCCAGCGGGCGAGGCGGCCTGAGGGATCCTTGAATGACGACAACGAGCATAGTGCATGATGGTCGGTGATGACATCAAATGGGCGGCCATATAAATAGGGTCGCAACTTTGTAAGGGCCCATATGATCGCCAGGCATTCCTTTTCGGTGACGGTGTAATTGGTCTCGGCTTTAGTAAGCGTACGACTTGCATATGCCACGACATATTCAGGGAATCCTGGTTTGCGCTGCGCAAGGACAGCGCCAAGGCCAACACCGCTGGCGTCTGTGTGTACCTCTGTAGGGGCCGTAAGGTCGTAGAGGCGTAGTATGGGAGGCGACGTCAACAAACGAAGGAGCTTTGCGAAAGCGTCGTCGCACTCCGACGACCACGAATGGAGGGGCCCGTTACTTCCGAGGAGCTTCGTCAGCGGTGATAGAATAGAGGATAGAGGAAGTTTCGAATGAAGCGCCGAAAGTAGGAACACAGTCCTACGAAACTGCGCAGTTCTTTGACGGACGTAGGTTTCGGGAACTCGGTCACGGCCCGAAGTTTGGCTGGGTCGGGGAGAATTCCGTCCTTGGACACGACGTAGCCGAGTATTGTCAGGTGCCGTGCTGCAAATCGGCACTTCTTTAAATTCAGTTGCAGACCAGCGTCGCTCAAACGCGTCAACACATGCCGGAGGCGTTGAAGATGCGTGGAGAAGTCTGGAGCGAAAACGACGACGTCGTCGAGGTAGCACAAGCACGTGTGCCATTTCAGGTTGCGCAGAACAGTATCCATCATGCGCTCGAAGGTGGCGGGCGCATTACACAGCCCAAACGGCATGACGTTGAATTCGTACAAGCCATCGGGCGTGACAAAGGCGGCCTTCGGTCGAGCGTCATCAGCCATAGGTACCTGCCAGTACCCTGAGCGCAAATCGATAGACGAAAAGAATTCGGCTCCTTGTAGGCTGTCAATCGCGTCGTCTATTCGCGGTAGTGGATACACGTCCTTACGAGTGATCTTATTGAGTCGTCGGTAGTCCACACAGAACCGCACAGAACCGTCCTTCTTCGCAACAAGTACGACAGGAGACGCCCAGGGGCTGTTAGATGGTCGAATAACATCGCGTCGAAGCATATCGTCGACTTGCTCGTTGATTACGCGGCGTTCTGTGGGAGATACGCGATATGGACGTTGCCGCAGTGGTGGTTGGGCGCCAGTGTCGATGCGATGCGTAACGGTGGACGTGCGGCCGAGAGAAGTTTGAGCAATATCGAAAGATGCGCGAAATTCTTCCAAGAGGTCTAGAAGCTGGGAATGCTGGACCGGCGTAAGGTTGTCAGCAATGGAAGAAGCAAATACATCAGCGGGCGATGAACCAGACGTGGTAACAGAACTGAGCGTGCCGGAACTGGGGCAGTGCGTGCCATCTGGTTCGTTCATAAATTGTGCGTCTTCGAGGGGTTCCACGCTGCCGAGACATTCTCCTCGCACCAACGTAACACTGTACGGAGATGGGTTGATAACAAAAATTGACGTGCTGCCCTGAGTGACTTGCACGGTCGCGAAGGGCACCAGCAAGCCTTTCCTCGTGCAAACACGGTCGGATGGCGAGAGGAGGGTGACGGTGTCGGAGAGACTGGCGCAGTAGACGGACACGGCCGTTGACGAGTATGCAGGCAATTTGGTGTCCTCTTTGATGAGTACATTGCTCACAGACGATGGACTGTCAGCCGGCGTCAGATCAGAGAATGGTGAGAGCTCTATTTCGGCGGGTGCGCAATGAATCACGGCGTCGTGGTGGGAGAGAAAATCCCATCCTAGGATGACGTCGTGAGAGCATGCTGGAATTATTATCAATTCGACGGCGTACAGAGCATCCTTAATCATGACGCGGGCTGTGCACACCGCTGTAGGGTGAATACTTTGGGCGCTTGCTGTACGGAGGGAGAGCCCGGGAAGTGGCGTCGTCACTTTTCGCAGTAGTCGGCTAAGCTTGGCGTCAATAACGGATACGGCGGCTCCAGTGTCAATAAGGGCAGATGCGCGCACACCGTCCACAAACACGTCTAACACGTTTGATGGGCTTCGCTGAGGGCTTTCGCTGTTCGATAGCGTCGCAGCCCTTGCCTCGTGGACTGCGACGACTAGTTTTCCTGGTCACGTGTGACCGGCCGTGGCCGCATCGGTGACAGTGATCGGCGTCGTGGTGACGGCGAACGGTGGGTAGATGGAGCTGGGATAGACGACGGTGACATAGGCGGCGGTGAATCGTAATACGGGCGGCTTGACTGGCTGGAGATGGCTGAGGCTACACGAGGCGGCTGCACGCGATTGCAATAGCGGGCGACATGACCGGCGCAACCACAAGCGAAGCAGATCGGGCGGTTGTCAGAAGTGCGCCATCGGTTCGCCGGGGTAGGTCCCATCCATGGAGCAGGACGCGGTGGACGAGGCGTCTGCTGATACGACTGCATGATGGGCTGCATCGGTGGCCTAGGTATGGCGTCGGCAAACGCAGCCGGCCCATTCGCTTCGAAGGCTTGAGGTCTGGCGACGGCTTCGGCGTAAGTAAGTGGGGCAGCCACAGGAATCGCTTGGGGTGAACTGGCTACAACCTGCGCGTAACTGAGCGGCGCAGGTGCCGGAGGGGGCTGGTGGTATTCCGGCATGACCTCCGCGATTTCCTGCTGAATAGCGCGGCGTAAGGGAGCCAGCAGCATGGTCGACGGCTGTTCAACATGCTGCGGGTGAGGGAAGGCCAATAGGGAGAACTGGCGGGCAATTTCCTCGCGCACGAAGGACTTGATCTCGGCGAGCAAGGCGGACTGATCAGAAATGGCCGACAAGCCTGTGAGATCGGCGTCGCGTGATGGAGGTCGACGGGTCAGCAGTCGCTGCCGGCGCAGCTCCTCGTAGCTTTGGCAGAGCGTGATCACCTCGGCCACAGTACGAGGGTTCTTGGCGAGCAGCATAGTGAAGGCATCGTCGTCGATGCCTTTCAGAACGTGGCGGATCTTGTCAGACTCAGGCATGGCCGCGTCAGTCTTCTTGCACAAGTCCAGGACGTCTCCTATGTAGCTCGTAAAGGACTCACCGGTCTGCTGAGCTCGTTCACGTAAACGTTGTTCGGCTTGCAGTTTACGAACGGCAGGGCGGCCAAAGACATCGATGATGGCGGTCTTGAAAGCAGACCACGTGGGGAACTCGGTGGTGTGGTTGTTGTACCACAGGCCCGCCACACCCGCGAGGTAGAAAACCAGGTTGCTGAGTTTGCCTGCCTCGTCCCATTTGTTTGGTACGCTCACACGCTCGTACATCGGAAGCCAGTCCTCAACATCGGTCCCATCCGCGCCGGTGAAGATAGGAGGGTCGCGGATGCGGGGGACACCGGGGCATGCGGTCGTTGAGGAAGGAGACGTTTGCTGAGCAGCGTCTTGAGGCATGGTAGTTGGTAGGGTACGGGATCTCAGCTCCAGGGGCATCGAATAGGAGCACAGCACTCTCCACCAATTTGTTGAGGCGTTTATTGGACGGTAGTCGGCGACGATATGCAATGGCGACAGTCAAGGCACAAAGACGGACTCAGAGCGCGAGCGCGTAGAGCCAAAGGCGACGACCCACTAGAAGGCTATAGAGAGCGCAACCCATTACTGAATAAAGGCTTCGCTACATTCCTTTATTCTTCGCCACCACCACCACGCGCCCCATTTTTGTCCGCAACGTGTCGCATTCCTCGCTGCTGTCCTCGTCTTCACTATTTCACCACAGGGAACGAGAGCGCGCCGCATTATATACGAGCGCACAGCTGTGGCGGAAAGAGAGAAACGGGAGAGGAGAAACGAAGCGGAGGCAGCGCTCACGCCACCTCCACCGCCCCACCTCCTCGCGCTCACGCGAGGAGGTGGGGCGGTGGAGGTGGCGTGAGCGCATTATGGGTGTGGAAGCCGCAGAACGGACACCGCCCCGAGCATAAGATGCTTTCGCATCTAAACAAGTGAACGATTATTGGGCTGGGCGCGATGACGCTCGGTGCTCGCGCTCGCCCTGCCGCTGAAGACAGATCAGTCGCAGCCGGGCCTTCGTAAAGTAAAGCTATTTTCTTGTCGCCTTCGTGTTCTCTCTGAGGGCTCCGGCCAACTACTGGCCCTGAGCCCACAATAGACATGTTCATCTCTGTGTAAGCTAAATTTAAGGCCGGTGACGAAAGCAGCCCATTTCGAAGCAATATCGCAAAAACCAGGTATCGCTGCTTGCTTCGTTTGTGCATTTCCCTTTCGCTGTAACATTCTTTGTCTCAAGATATAGCGAAATAAAACCTTTGTACAGGTGCGGTCAACGCCTGCGACGCGAGCACGCAAGGACGGAACCACGCAACCGCGCGCATGCTGCGAACGCCACAGCATGCGCGCGTTACAAAGAAATAAGGTCGAGCGCACGCTGGAGCGCTAACCGAGCCGACCAAACTCGGCACTCGGCATCAGCACTTGGCATGCTTTCTCCTCGCGATGTCGCCAGCGCCGCCGGGTCTGGTGCGAAAGCTGCGCTCGCGCAGCGCACAATGCTTCGCAGTCGCCCGCGAGGCTTCCCCAATTTCCCTTTCCAACTACCTCCTGTCGCACCGCACAAGCAAGAGACAGGGAGGAGGGTGGAGGCGTTCGCCATACGTATAGACTGAATGTCGCCGGTGCTGTGACGGCTCCGTACAGGATACAAGTGCGTTTTGTTCATTTATGGTTGCCCATTTTCATTGCTAGTTTTACGATGTATAGTAGACACGTTGGGAGTTGTAAAATCGAACATCGAAATCTTTAGCTTTTTCTTAGGGAATGCAGCATGCGTTCAAAGTTTGGTGTACCTGATATAAAAACTTAGCGTTACATAGCAGTCACAATTTGAGCTTCTTTTTTTCAGTTGTCTTCCTGGATGAGTACTTAGCTTTCCTTCAGAAGGACACCGTTCTGTTGCATGTGCGACCCTTTGGATGCAGTCGCGAGTACAGTAAACGTAGATGATATTACCTTTGTGCCACCAAAACATAAGCAAAATAGAGACGAGGAAAAAGGAGGCGATGAAAACTCAGGCACTTTCACTGTGAACGACGTGTAGTAAATGTAGGTTGGCTAATCAAAACCTGCAACAATATTTCGCCAAAATTACTTATTTATTTATTTATTTATTTATTTATTTTGTTACCCTCAATCGCCGAAGCTTTACAGAGGGGAGTGGGTTACAACATGAAAAATACAAAACAACGAAAAAAAAACGTGCTATTTTATACATGAACAAGACTAAAGCGAAAAACATCTCTACTCAATGAAACGCAACAAAAGTGAAACGTAAAAATAAGCAAATCACAAGAAGCAAATAGTGAATGTGGTAAAATTATACAGTACTAGCAAGAAAGTGTAAAAGTAAGAGAAATAACACACACACAGAAAAAATCAAGAATCCACTGGAAAACGCTGGCATCTTGACACGTGGAGACAAATTCGCAGGGAGGGGGAATAGATCGGATGACTAGGGAGAGCTATCACGAAATAGGTGAACTGATAAAGAATGACGAAAGAGGGAGTGATCAGAGATGGAAACGATGTCACCTGGTAGCTGATTCCAATCGTTTGATGTGACCGGTATGAAGGAGCAAGAAAATGTGTTTGTGTAGCAGAAAGTACCTTTAACCTTGTGTTCGTGGTCGATCCGAGAGGAGCGATATGTGGGAGGCGTAATGAGCTCGTTACGCAGTGATGGATGATGGTAGGTCTTATGGAAAAGGCAAAGGCGGAAGTACTTGCGACGCAGTGATAGAGGTGGCAGTGACAAATGGTGCTTCATTGCTGTTACGCTTGATGTACGGTGATAATCCGATAGAATAAAACGTGCAGCGTTATTTTGAATTAGCTCAAGGTGCCTAATCAAGTTTTCGTGGTGAGGGTTCCAGATTGCAGCAGCGTACTCCAATTTCGAGCGCACGAGGGTTTTATAAAGAAGCATCTTCAAGGAAAGTGGGGCGTTGCTAAAATTTCGACGTATGTATCCCAATGTACGGTTAGCACTGTTCGTGATGACGTTAATATGGGCATTCCATGTTAGATTGAAAGAAATGGTAACGCCTAAGTACCGGTATGACGACACGTGGTCAAGATAAACATCACCCAGTTTGTATGTTGAGGAGTTATTAAACTGGCGGGAGACGGTCATTAGCTTGCATTTTTTGGGATTTAATTTCATAAGCCATTTATCGCACCAATTCCTAATGTTATTTAAGTCTGTCTGCAAGATGTTCCTATCATCATCGGTACGTATTTCTCTGTAAAGCACACAGTCGTCGGCATATAAATGAACGGATGAAGAAACGCAGTCAGGGAGGTCATTAATATATATTAAAAACAGCAGAGGTCCCAGAACTGAGCCCTGCGGTACACCCGATGTTACACTTACTTCCGGCGAGTCATGACCGTTAACAGTGACGTACTGAAGACGGTTTGTTAGAAAGTAGTCGAGCCATGCCAGTACATTGACCCTACTTCAATGACATGACCAGGGCACTCAGTTATCTTGAGCGTTGCTCCCTAGAGCGTAACCATGCTTTGGTTGACCACCTAATGAATATGTGTACGGGATCAAATAGTAAAACGATGTGTCACGATAAGAGGACAATATTGGACAAAATAGAGGTTTATTTACAGGGTATGGACGGCAAATGCGTGCCCGTACTGCGCGTCGTTCTTCTCTTCTTCACCCATCTATTGTTGCGATATTAATTATATGGACAGTCTCGGCTGGGTTTTTCCGTCCCCGCTGCCGCCGTCATGTACCGTATATGTATAGTCTCTATATATATAGATATATATAAGTCCCAAAGAAAAATAATTCAGAAAAATGCATCCGAAGCGCGGAATAGAACCAGCAACCTCTCGCTCCACAGCGCGTGGCGCTAGCCATTACGCCACAAAGAGCAGATCCTTCAGTAGCTAACGGCGAGCGTTATATTGTCACGTGGTCGTGACGTCGACGAAGACCGCAGGTGAGGTGTCCAAGGTGAAACTCTTTATTTGGCCGAACTTGTGGCCGAGAAACAGAAAGTTAATTTACAGCAATACACGCGGTATGCAATGATAGCGGCGAACAGAGCGTCGACCGTCGATCAACTGACAAGCGGTGAAGCCGGTCGGCATTTATACATGTGCCGTCGAATATTCCAGCGTTATCGCTGGTCGTCGCGCAAGGTCTAGGATAAAGGCTCTGTTATACTCCGACTTCCGACGCGAGCACGGGCGAGGACGTTGCGTTCCGTTACAGCGAGCCGGCGACGCCAGGCGCAAATCGGTCTCCGCCACAGTCCAGGCGGCTCCAACGGGCCGGTGCGAGCGCATCTCGAGGAGCGCGCGCGCAGTAAAGCGAAGAACGCGCCGCGACACCTGTCGGGAGCCGACGAAACAGCCCGCGAAGCAGGTTCCTGTACGTGCGAGTCCGGCGCGTCCGGCGCGAAATGCCGCAGGATCTATTCGGAGCCGAGCGACGCCCGAGCGCGCCAGCAGCCGTCGGGTACGTCGGCGTTCAGCCGACGCCGGACTCTAGAGGGCTGTTTTTTGCTGACGTAACGTCGCCGTGACGCGCGCACGCGCGCGTCGACGTTACGCTGGAGTACATCAAAGCTCGAGTGTTCGCGTCTTGCGCGCAATCTTAACAAAACGATCTACAATATTCGCGAAGCTTCTGGAACAATGAGACGCGGTTTGCGCTGAGCGTTCCTGACAGTCTTTGTGGGCAAAAACTGAATACAGGGAAAGTGATAATAAGAAACGCACGTGGCAATGACCCCATCTGAAAAAGCATCGTCCCAATGCTTACAACAGAAAACGGGGGGGGGGGGGCAAATGCATGCAACAATAAATAACACCAATATAGTAAGAAAGTAAATAAACAAGCACAGGCAAGATAGTACAAGAATAAAGTAAAAATACAGTCCTCAGATTCACTAACGCGCGTAGTATGGCTTGAGGCGCACGACATGGACGACTTCAGGTCGCGCACGGCGCCGCTGAGAGATCGTAATGCCATCAGGGACAACCTCGTAGTCGAATGCGCCGAGGCGTCGTAGTACCCTGTACGGTCCGAAGTATCGTCGAAGAAGCTTCTCACTAAGTCCCCGTCGGCGTATTGGCGTCCATATTCATACGCGGTCACCGGGTTGGTATTCCATGTGGCGTCGTCGAAGGTTGTAGCGGCGGCTGTCATTCGTCTGCTGGTTCTTGATCCGTAGGCGGGCGAGCTGTCGAGCTTCTTCGGCGCGCTGTAGGTAGGTGGTCACGTCGATGCTTTCCTCGTCGGTCACGTTTGGTAACATGGCGTCGAGCGTCGTTGCCGGGCTCCGTCCGTAGACCAACTTGTATGGCGTCATCTGCGTCGTTTCCTGTACGGCCGTGTTGTACGCGATGGACACGTACGGAAGGATGGCGTCCCACGTCTTGCGTTCGACGTCGACGTACATGGCCAGCATGTCGGCGATGGTCTTATTTAGACGCTCGGTGAGGCCGTTGGTCTGTGGGTGGTACGTGGTGGTCCGGCGGTGGCTTGTGTGGCTGTATGCCAAGATCGCCTGAGTTAGGTCAGCCGTAAACGCCGTACCTCTGTCGGTGATGAGAACCTCTGGGGTGCCGTGTCGAAGGACGATGCTCTCAACGAAGAACTTGGCTACCTCAGCGGCACTGCCTTTGGGCAGGGCTTTTGTTTCGGCGTAACGCGTGAGGTAGTCGGTAGCCACGACGATCCATTTATTTCCGCAAGTCGACGTTGGGAACGGCTCCAGGAGGTCCACCCCGATCTGCTGGAATGGTCGCCGAGGAAGCTCGATCGGCTGAAGGAAGCCTGCTGGTCTTGTGGGTGGTGTTTTCCGTCGCTGACAGTCTCGGCACGTCCTTACGTAGCGAGTGACGTCGGTGGCAAGGTGCGACCAGTAGTACTTTTCCTATACTCGTGCGAGCGTGCGGGAAAGTCCCAGGTGTCCAGCCGTCGGGTCGTCGTGCAGGGCATACAGAATTTCTGGTTGCAATCCCGAAGGTACAACGATAAGGGAGCTGGCTCGGGTTGGAGAGAAGTTCTTCTTTACGAGAACGTTGTTTTTCAAGGAAAATGCAGCCAATCCTCGCCTGAATACTTTTGGGACAACGATGGTCCTGCCCTCCAGGTATACCACTGGACCCTTAAGTTCCGGGTCCGACCTTAAGGGTCTAGAGAAGAATAAAAAGAAAAACAAATATACCTAAGTGAAATAGAAAAGCGGTTCTGCATCAAACACAGCGAATAAGTACAGGAACACGATACAGGCGGCACTCCCAAGAGCTAATAACGATTGTTGCATTTAACGACCCACAGAACCGCGTTATGATAATGATAGAGGCCGTAGTGGAGGGCTCCAGAAATTTGGACCACGTGGCATTATAAAACGTAAATTAAGCACACGGGCATCAAACTGCGGCCGCCGCGACCTACGGGTTAGCAGTCAAGTACCATAACCACTACACTACCGCTGCGGGTAAGCCCTAATAGCTATGAGAATTAGGCATTTAGGGTAAGACCGCAGAAAATTCAGTGCCAATGTAAAATAGCGTAAACCGACTCGTTCAGACGCTCATTAGAAAAACGGAGCATTTTGTATAACAACGTTTCTCCAATCCCTTTGCTAACGTCTTTGAGATGGCTGCTAGTAGTTTGTTGTTATAATGAAAACTCAATTTCGCTATTTTACCAAGCAGTAATCAGAATTTTCGTTTCTGTATACTCCAAGCGCGCGCAGATTATTATGTGTTTGTTCTTAACGTCGCCTTGAGATAACAGTAAACTTAATTAAGTAGAATATAAGTCTGTACACAGTAGCAGAAATAATGCAGACAGCTAAAGTGAGAACAAAGCTGAGAGCTTACCTTGCCAGCACGTTGAAGACATATTGTCGCAAGCAGACCCGAAAAAAGCTATACAGAGACATAAGTAATGCCTGGGATGGAAAAGGACAGCTTAGAAAGAACTTGTGCTCATAATCAAATTATGATTTAGAAAACTCATTGAATAAAAGAAAATAAAAGAAAATACGCCAAAATAGCTTCTATTAAGTGAATGCTTGATCTATTAAATCCAGCATCGGTAGCAGTGATGCTATAGCTGTTCGAATCTCATGATTACATATGAAACAGCGCACGACGACAGGCACAAAAGGAACGATAGGGACACCGCTGCACTCTCATCTGGTTTATTTCGCAGAAAAACATGGTCAATATACAACAAGTGTGACTGCTCTCCGCTGTTCTCTGAGACTGAAATACTTTCCAGACACAGAGATCAAGTGACCAGGGAAGTGATCGAGGCCTTCCACATCGCAAAAAGAAAAGATTACTGCATTAGCCAAGCATCGATAACTTTGAGCGATTGCGAAGTGTGCTTTTTAGAAAGTATGATGTAGCCTGAACGTCATTGCAGCACGTGGTACACAGTCTTGTTGTATATTAACCATGTGTTTCTGCGAAATAAACCAGTTGAGAGTGCAGCGGTGTCCCTATCGTTCCTTTTGTGCCTGTCGTCGTGCGCTGCTTCATATGTAATCATGAACTATCACCAACTCGCCCAACTTTCGACATTACTGTTCGACTCTCGTTTGCATATAAGTCAATCTCATTGCATGTAAGTCAAACTTGCATCGACGAGGTCCTTCAAATCGCCGATGTGTGAAAGCCACGAGACGCAAACCCCTTTTCTTGCTTTCTTCAAACTTCGCAACGAAGCACAACGCAAGTGAAACTTCGATAACGACACTGCAGCGGCATCAGAATTTGTGTAAAAGACACCACGTGCATTGGAGTACGTGGCATAGGACAGTGGCTAAGAGCAAAGTGCCACAGCACTGACACAACTAAAAAAAAAAACCATCAAAACAAAACGTCCTCTGGGCGTAGACGTTCGCGCGTTTGCCTGTAGAGACGACACGAGCGCCACCACGTGACTCTGCGCCCTAAATAAGGACGCTCAGAGCTCATCCCTGCCCTCGCCGGAAAACTCTCGCGAAAAGATAATATAATGTCACTGCCTTTACTTTTAATCTGGTGGCTAAGTGGGAGCATATCGGCTTGAGGAGCGGAGTTTCAACCAAAGTTTATTGTTTCGCACCGTGGTGTTGCGATCGCATTATCTTGCATCTTAAGATACACGATACATTCTTCAATGTATCGGAAATACAGATAGTGATACACGTATCGCGACACAGATACAAGATACCCAAAGAGTATGTAAGATAGCATCTTCGATACTGCCCAGCACTGTTTATGACAAGTTGAGAAAAGTGATAACATGCGAGGAGCGGCTTGGGAAGCGATCATAAATGGATAACATTAGAAGTGGGACCTGTGACCGGAGAATGGTACACAGGATCTAGGTTGAGCCGCTCATATTTAATTACCAACAAATAATAAATACAAGAATCGATCGAGAAGTTGGCAAAATACCGGGCAAGAACTGGGAGCTTTGTAAGCTGCTACATGCAGTGACGGCAGAAATAAGGCAAGAGACGCTAACGATTGGCTCAAAAGGAAAGAAAAAGCCAGAAAACTCGCAGAACAAGGAAATTCGAGAAGCATCATGGGAGCATAGACAGGCAAGAAAGGTGAAGCGAGCGCCGAACAAAGTCAACAAAAGGTGGGAAATATATCTGTATAAATGCGTTGTACATATATTGGCGGAAGCAATGGTTATAGTGGAAGTGATCAAAGATCCGCGAGAAAAAGGCCACACCTGTGGCATTTTGGAGTAACATAAACGCGCAAGGTGAGAAGTCTGTCACGATGCAACGGCATATTGTAAATAAAGGAGGAGACAGATTGGAATGGTACGAGGCGCTAAGTTACGTCCGAAAGGTAACGGCCGATTCGTTTAAAAAGAGCAGCCAGGGGACTTACCCGGAGAGTATGAAGGAGAACGCAGCCAAAGGAGGTTCTTGAACACCTTGCAGAAGGCGGAACAAAAAAAAAAATTCAAAGCGCCCTCTCCCGGGTTTAGATGGGGTTAACAAAGTAGGATCACTTTTGAAAGCATCGGACAAGACAGGCGCATACCGGACATTTGGCAACAAAGTAGGGTGTCCTTAATTTACAAAGGTAAGATAGACAAGGATAGCATTCACTCATAGAGACCGTTGAACGTTTACATTTGTATCATGCAGGTTGGCGATGCATGCAACAAAATTGAAAGGGGAAAATGGGCAGAACATAATTATATTTTGCGAGAACTCCACAAAACATTTGGGATCTGCCGGCGAGACGATAACCTGTTTGTTATTGGGCAAGGGCATAAAAATAGCTAGAATAAAAAAACCGACATTAATACGTAGCTTAACCAGACATTAATTGTGCGTATGATAACGTTAATAAAGAAATGCGATAGCATATATGAAATAATATGTATAGTGTGGGGTTTGAAGATGAGCCGCTTTCGGAACGCAAGGAGACAGTTCACACAGTCGTGCAACAAACACGTGTACATTTATTAACCTCTGCTTTTACATACGGCGAGCTTGCCAGCCGAATCTGATACACAGCTAGTTAACTTGCTAAATAACCTTTTACAATGCCAATACAATACACAGAAAACATAACACGCACAATGAACCGGGAATGCGGCGTCGCCGACGTTCGACTCACCACGAGGGGCCCACGGGAAGCGAGCCGCGGTATCGTCCCCATGGACCCACCGCGGGAGACGTCCGCCTGCGCACGCCGCCAAACCCCAAATAGACTTTCTGCTGCTGTTGTCTGTCTGCCGGCCTAAAATCTTCCGCTGCCGGCGCCACCGCGCTAACCCTAACCCGTGCGAGCACAGTGCCACTGCTCGCTCGGCGGCTGATAAACCGAACTGGGACTAATACACGAAACGCGCGTGCGCCATGAGGCGCAAACGACTTTACAGCAGGTGATAGCACCCCCACAATAGGCATCCCCTGTATACAGCTGTTGAGGGATATACCAAGAAAATACAGTCTGCGCAGATTGAGTAGCAAGGAGAACGTTTATATAAGAAAGGGTCAGGCGTTGACTGCACATAGACAGTCCACATTCGCTGAGTGGTTGCCTATACCAACACGAGGCCGACTCGTATCTAATTCCATCCATATGAAAGCTGAATAACAGGAGAAGCTTGACGACTCGAGATAGTAGGAAAAGTATTCAAGGACCAAACTTCAACATGATGAAAAAAAAAAGAGAACTTGAATCAGTCCCTCTTGACCATTTCAGCAGATCGCTACTTTCTTGGTCAAGTTCACAAAAGGCTGAAAAAAGTAAAAAGGCAGAAATAAACAGTAATACCTCGACACTGGAAGAGTTATTTAGGCAGCCGCTTTATTATTGTTGGGAGCTTTATGCCTGTTAAAAATATAAAGTGAGGAAACTGGAAATTTCTTAGGATAACAGAGAGCTGAGCTTGTTGGTAAGTACTCATTCTAAAAAGACAGGAAGAAACGTGTCGTAGGTATTCCGTACATTCATTGCGTATCGCACAGGCTAAAGAAAGTAGGAAGTAGATACGGCGTTAAGGTTGTTTTCACAGCTGCCAATAGGCTAGGTAAGATATGTGCCGCTGTGCAGAGCGAGTAAAAGACAAGAAGCGGACCGATATTTGTTTCGTAAAACACACCAACAAATTCACTGATTGCCGTACAAGTATGGTGCATAAGGTCCCATTCAGCTGCGGCCGCTTCTACGTAGGACAGACGGGCCGATGCATTAACCAGAGACTATTGGAATATACGAGATCGCTAACCGGAGCCTCACCTTCTAATGTATTTTTACATTGTCGAGAGTGTAAGCGCATGCCAAAATTCAATAAATGTGCAGTGTTGTACCGGCACAGAAATGTAGAAACGCGCCTGACGATTGAGGCATGGCATATCGAGAATAGTGGTAGCGCATGCGTGAGCCAAACGTCGATTAACTTGCTTAAAGATGAAATCAAGTGCCTTAACAGTTATCTTCCACGTAGGCCCCCACGTGTGTCGGATTGATAGGTTCGCCTGCTGTATGGGCATGCGCAGATAAGTTTTCGTGCCTTCTTTCTTTTCCGCCGTTGTGCGTCTCCTCAGTTGCTAGTTGGCGTTTGTGGGGTCCTGACTTCGTCCTTGTGTCCGTGTTTGCACGCCCTGTGTTTTTAGAATGGAAATTTCTGGCCTGGTTGGTGCGTTTATTGTGTAATACGGCCATCCGTAGTGTTTTGGAAACGATCTAGTTGGAATCGTGTTTGCTGTTCTTCGTCCTTGAAAAAACCTCCTTGAAAGCCCCTCAATTTTGGACTTTAAAACCTGTATCAACTGTGAACACGTACTTCCAGGTGAAACCCTTCAAGTGGCCGTGGGCTGCCTCGATGCCAGCGGAGTACACGACGATGAGGTAGGCCGCCTTTCTCAGCACTGCACCGGGTGATAAAGAAAAAGAATTTGTCCGGGAACGTTTTGAGTAGTAATGGCAGAACTCCAATTCTGCGATCCCGGTCATCTGAACCTTTTATGGACATCAGCGATTTAGTTCGCGTGAAGGGCACCACATGGCGTATCAACCTTAAAGATTTCAAAAGTCTCGCCATGACGTATGCAGTGACGTGGCACTAAATAAAAGATAACCAAAAAGAAACAGTACACACACCCTGAGACTGCCCCTTCACCTCATTACGAAACAAGCATAGCGCTGTTATCGCGAAGGCGACATGCTACTTGCTCGACTGGCAATGAATTGCAGACGTACTGCGCCAGACAGCTCCCAGCATTCCGCACGAGATGTCTGGTCGTGATAACTGCGCCCGCGATGCTTCCAGTGAATCCTTTCTTTATTTGTGCTGCTTGGCTTCTGGACTGGGATATTGTATCAACGTACTGCTTGCCGAGCTTTTTGCGCAGCCGGCGTGAAGCATTAGGTAGGACTTGGTGTTTTCGGAGTTTATTTTTCTTCAAATTCGGGGGGTGTTTTTGGGAGATTATATTTCTGGCTGAAGTGCGGCGTTTATTGGAGCTTATTTTTCGCAAATCCTCAAGTTCAGGGTTTATATTTGCCTTATTCTCAGTACTCTAATATATCCGATGAAGTGATATCGGAACATGAAAGCATGAGAACACACGAAGCGTATCATAGCGAACTTTGATGCTATGTGTGGATATTTCAGTTGCGTGAGTATGTATGTACAGTAAACTGTGTTTCGTGGACACATTTTCGTATTGAAGAACTGCGACTGAGTGTTGTACTATGTGCCTCTGTATAGCTTTGTGTTTGTCTTCCACTTTGCGACGGCAAGTATTGTGTAAGAGGAGTATGAGGTCATTTCAACGGCCGTTTTTGCCGCCGCCGCCGGTGTCCGTAACTGCTGTCGTGCGAAATAAGAAAAAAAAAACGAAATAAGAAAAAACATCTAGGACGGAACGGGGTTCGAACGTCGGCCCTCTGCGTGGGAGCCCAGTATTCTACCTGAGGGTCAGGCCGTTGCTTGGAACGGCTTTGCAGAAAGAACCTACACAGGCTTCGTGTCGGGAAGGAACCACATTAACATATGTAATATAGCGTGCTAGAAGAGTAAAATAAAAACTACGCGTCACTCAGCGCGAATTCTGTAACCAGGCGCCACGCAATGCGAATTTCGCAACGAGTGGGTTGTTGAATGCTTCCAACCCATTAGAAAGCGCTCTGACATAATTCTTCATCGTCATCAGGCACAGCATCAACAAAGTGCACATAATGACTTACAGGTGTTTAGCGGGTGCCACGGTTCTCCGCAGAATGGCGAAAAATGGCATAATGGCTGCTTCCGAACTTCACAAAAATGATGATTTATGGCGTAGTGGGTATCTTGATAGTGTGCTTGTATTAGTAGCCCCAAGAGAGTTTACAACGGCTCTAGAAATGCCGCTCTTCCAGCTTTCGCTGTGACTGTGCTGCGCTTTCCGGACAGTCCTGGCGTTTTTAGGGGCGAAGCGGCTTAGGGCCGATCCTTGTCCCTCCCTCGTCGTCGTTGTCCGTAGCTCTGGTTTGCATAGAGTCCCCTAAAAGGTTTAACAATAGACTAATATAAATCATAATAGCGATAGAACAATATAAAATACGTAGAAGCATGAACCCTTGTACAAGACGGCCATTTCAACGCAGACATTATGGACCTTAGGACCTAGCTTTGTCGTCGACGCTCACTGTCCGCTGTTGTGGTGGTTAGAAAACCGTTGCTATAGTCGAAATATATGTGTGTATGTTAATAAAAAAAAGCTCAGAATAGGCGAACAACAATCATAATTGTTACAGAACAATATAAGATACCTACAAGCACAAACCCTATATACTAGTCGTAGACTTCAACGTGCACATTATGGAGCTCCTACAATTACAAATCCTTTTAACTAGTCGGCGACTATGACGTAGACATTATGGACGTTACGACCTAGATTCGCCCACTCGTCATCATTCACTTAGTGGAGATGCAGTATATGACGTCTCGATACGCTCTACGATGCATTTCGTATGACTGTAAACAAACAACCAACGGGGGAACGTGCATACACCTCGTCTTCGCCAACGTCAGGCTAGATACGATCGAAGAACCATTGGCTCTACATTTCATGGACCACAAAGCAGTATTAATGAAGAAAAAACGGAATCCACAACTCAACACGACATACAAGTTGGGACCAATATAAAACACATTGTATATAGCTGTACACACGCGTTGTCACTCATTTACATGCGTGAGTGACCAATGTCACGGGAGATTCACGGTTACCGAACGATCCCCAGTGCTTCGCCCACTCATCATTCACTTCGTGGATATGCGTGTATTTTTCTTTTTTTTTCTTTTTTCTCGCGCCACGTGCGCAGGCAGGGAGTTCGTCTTTCAACATGGGCAAATCACTCTTCCTACAGTGCGCGCTTTCGACGCTGCTTCGTCGTCGTCTCAGCGGCGTCACGGCACCTCATCACATAAGCCCCCATTTAAAGGAGTGTTCTAGGGGAACACTTTAACGTGAAGGTGATCACAGTCATAATACCTCCGACAGGACACACTGGCACACGAGAATGTTTATATACTTCACACACTATCACCCACGAATGAATATGCAGCGGCAATGCCACACTCTGACACATCAACCCGTGCAGCACATTCCAATAGTCCGATCGGCTGGAATTCCATGCATTACATTCGTCAATAGTCTTCAGGATCGCCGTAAACATATCACCGGTTGTTTCCACCGGTTTATAAAGGTATGTAGCAGGTCTAAATGATGCTTGCGTGTAATGTAGCAAAGAATCTATGCTAAAGAAATCTATTGATAGATAAAGTGACACTCGGCATCGCTTTAACCGCATGCGTTGATCATTGAGAGTGAACATGTGGCCTAGAACGGTATCCTGAATAATCATTCTCTCTAATGAAAGGTACATCTTTGCAGCGTCAAATCACAATCCCTTGGATGTACCTCAAGCTTCGTGATATAGACATAATGGCCCTTAAAGGGGTGGTGCCTTCAAATTTCGAGGCTATAACAAGCCTGTTGTGAGTTTCCTCTGTATGCAAGGACACTCTACACGAAGGGTCGGACACAGCAAACGTTTAGAATATATTTCAATTCACTTCCAAAGTGTACCTAAATGCCCATTCTCCCGATCGAAACCCATCGCTAGCGCTCCAACTCTGACGTAGCTGTATAGGAAAGGCAACGAAAGTTGTAGTGACGTCACACCAGATCTACTGTAGTGACGTGAGTGACCTCCGGATCTTCGCCACCTCCGCAACGTACGTACCGGCTGTAGTGAACTAGAATATATTTTAGTTCACTATAGTACCGGCAAAGCATCGGTTTCGATCGCTTCCTGGCGAACTGCGTGACAGCCTTGTGTGGTCACGTGACGAAGCCTCCCACACTTCTACGTCACTGCCCAACCTCGGCGCCCAGAAACCGAAACCGAAAGTTGTCCACATCAAAATGCGATATTAACTTATTTAACGAGAATACATGAATCTTGGTGCGTGCATCATGCTTCCTGGAGCTATAGGAAACGCTTACAGTAAAGAACGCGCAAGCCACAAACATGGTGGCACCACCCCTTTAATAAATTTACGGGACTAGGAAAAGAGCCTAGCAGTGTATTTGTTTTTGGAGAAACTGCTCACTTGACGCGCAGTTCAGGACAGCAAGAGTATAGCATTTCAGATTTTCAACAGCTGCAATTGAAGAAGATGGAATTGAAGATAGAACGGTCTCTCGGGCGGCGGTTCGTGAGTTGCTGTAAAAAACAGGTTTCACGCTCACATAACTGAAGCAGAAGCTAATATTGAAATTTTATGGGTCGCGCTACAATTATCGTCATTTGTAACCTGTGCTGTCAGAGTGTGTTACCGTCCGCCAAACTCGCCAGCCGACTTCAATGAAAAACTTAATGATTCGCTCAGCCTCATACAATGTAGTTATCCCCGGTCCCTTATATTTTTGGCGGGTGATTTTAATCACCCAGGCATAAATCGGCGGACGTGAACGCCGGAAGGTGGTACAAGAAGGACTGACGGTCAGGAATTTCTCCATGTGCTAGCCTTGTTCTCTTGGACACAAATGGTTTCTCTGCCGACACGCAGTGATGCTATTTTAGATCTTGTATTGTTTACCGAGCCTGATCATGTACTTTTCAATGTTTTAGACAATATTAGTGATCACGATGTGCTTCATTGCGAATATACTTTGGAAAACGAAAAGCCAGAAAAGCCAAAGAAAGCAATCTACAACTACACGCGGGGAAATGTTGATATGATTATGAATCTACTGTCATCTTTTCTTTGGAATCCTTGCGCACCTTGTCGCTGCGCGCAACTAATGAAAACTTGCATCTCGTGCATGACTCAACTCGTCAACGCATGGTTCAACGTGCATGTCAAACGCTCCATAAATAAAGAAAAACAAAACGACTTTGCTCGAAAGCAAAACAGTCGGGGTCTGATAGTGATTGGGAACGTCACCGTGAACAATCTAAGCAATGTACGATTTAAATCGAAGCAGCCAAGGACAAATTCTTTAATAATGGTATAAGAACGCTTTTAAGCGAAAATACTAAAAAATTCTGGAAGATAATTAACCCCAAACCTTCTTCGTCATCCCAAGTGTCCATTTCCAAACATGGTGTACTTCTTTCACCATCATGTGTTGCAACGGAAGTAAATGAATTTTCTGGTTCTGTTCTCACAGATGAAAATCCCATTCCTTCCGACCTTAACTTTACGACTCTCGAGTCGGTCATGGGCGATTTAAATATTTCATACCAAGGTAGTGAACGCGCTTTTGAGAGGCTCTCAAATAATTTGGCACCTGGCCCGGACGGCATCTGCACCAAAATGCTAAAAATAACAAAGCCTGTTATTTTTCACATTCTAGCAGGTGTTTTTAAGCAATCAATTGATAGCGGAAGCGTACCAGATTTCTGGAAAATTGCCGCATCCCTCCTATTTTTTAATCAGGTGACCCCTCTGTGCCTTGTAACTGTAGAGCAATTTCACTAACAAGCATACCGTGTAAACTTTTAGAGCCCATTACATCATCTGCAATTATGACATATATATCCACTAACAACTTCTTACTAAGTCAGCATGGTTTCGGCCGTTCATGCGCAACTCGACTATTTGAACTATTGACCGATTTTCACGAAGCCATACACAATTGATACTCTATTTATAAACTTTACCAAAGCCTTCGAAAAGGTCCCCCATAACCGCCTCAACAAGAAACTCAGCGCCCTGAACATCAACCCTGACATCTCTAATTGGATTGATAATTTCTTGTCTGATCGCTACCAGTCTGTTTTTGTTATTAATATTTTGTCTCATTAATAAAGGTAAAATCATGTGTTCCGCAAGGTACGGTGCTATGGCCAATCCTATTCTTAATTTACGTCAACGATATAAATACCCACCTGTCATCCCCAATTAGACTTTTTGCCGACGATTGTGTCATTTACAGCCAAATTACTAACCATATCGACGTGAGTGCACTGCAGTCTGACATTAACGAAATCACCCGCTGCTGCTATCAATGTCAAAAGGAAAGTAATGTCTCAAAAACGAGGTACATTCAGTTTCAAGAACCACAGTCAGATTCAAGAACATTAAGATTCAAGAACCACAAACACCGAGCTGCATTCCTACATGATTGACAACATGCTAGTCGAAAATAAGTCTACAATAAAATACTTAGGCGTCCATCTTACACACAGCCTCTCATGGAATGCTCATGTTGAGGCAATAACTAGTAAGGCTTCAAGAGTTCTAGGATTCAATAAACGTAATTTGCAATCTGCTAACCGTCCACCAAAGTTTTCGCATGCATAACTTTAGTTCGGTAAAAAAAAGGGAATACGCCGCCTGTGATGTTCTCGAAGGGACGCACTGCCGTTCCCGCCAAATAGGCGTGCTGCCGCTCCGGTACGCGCAAGCTCCGGCTTACGGTCACTCAGCCGCGCGGCCAGAGCGACAAGGCATATTAGGTTACGTTTTCCCCTTCACGAGGGACGCGAGCAGGCGCCGTTTTGGCAATAAAAGCAGTTCGAACCCAGCAGCCGAGCGGTGTGGTTCTTCCCAAGGAATGCCACACAAACCCCGCAACGTAACACCGTCCTTATTTGGAACCAGCAATTGAGGCCGTCCAAAACAAAGCATCCCGCTTGATCACGGGAAAATATTCATTGGTCTATAGCATAACAGCTATTAAAACGTCATTGCACTAGAAAAGCGTAGGCTTGTCGCACTGCTGTCCCATTTCAGTCATTCATCGTTCTTATAGTCACAGATCATCGTAATTTTCCACGCCTGGATCATGAATACAAAATACAACCCATGTTTGCGCGTACTAACTTCCTTCATCACCACTCTTTCGTGCAATTTGTCATCGGAATAAACCAACAAGCGATGTTGTAAATGTGCGCGACCACCACGCGTTTCTTAGCAAATTAAAGGAGATCTGGAAGGTAGAAGTGTAAAATTTTGTAGCTTTCTTTTGCTTGGTTTAATTTTAATATTACCGCTATTCTTGCATGCCTTGTTTCATGCGTTACTGAGTGCTACATTGTATTGCCATGTTTTCTTTGCATGCGGACTTCTTGTGCTTTTTGGATTTTTCTTTTTTGATTTTTCATGTCCTGTGTAAATATTTCTGTTCTGAACATAACCCTACCATATAGTAACTGCCCCCCCCCCCCATGTAATCCCCACATGGGCCCTTACGGTATATGAGTAAAAGAAGGTCCCATAAATGACACTTTTCTTACGCCTAACAAACTTACGGTGAGAGGATTCGCACCATAGGGGATGACCCTACACTCTAAGCCAAAATCGAGTATTTGGGGAGTATTTCTGCCACACAACAATAATCGCCATCTGGCTTGCTCGCGTTTCCTTTCTTGAAAACCCAGCTCTCGTCACTTTCCTGTCAAGAATGCTATGTCACGCTGATAACGCGCGCGCCGTTCGTGACCGGGAAGTGCCGCGACCGCGGTGATAACGCGAGGAAAGCACGCGAGGTGGATGACGATTGTTGTTGTGTGGCAGAAACACTCCCAAAATACTCGATTTTGGCTTAGAGTGTAGGACGCCAGTGCATTGAAGTAGCATTGGCCATGAGCACTTTCGCGGCCATGTGCGTTCCAGTCGCGTTGTGAAAAGCATGTGTCCTCCTTACATTTGCTGCGTTTGTAGCTCGCTTTTTATTGCGATAGCAATTATATGGACAGTCTCGGCTGGATTTTGCCGTCGCCACCGTCATGCACCGTGTATGTATAAATATGTATATATATATATCAAAGTCCCAAAGAAAAATAATTCAGAAAAATGCTTCCGAAGCGCGGAATCGAACCAGCGACCTCTCGTTCCGCTGCACGTGACGCTAACCACTACGCCAGAAAGCGCAGATCTTTCAGGTAGCTAACGGCGAGCGTTATATACACACTCTTTGCCGCTGGCAGGACTCAGAGATGGCAGGCGCTTATAAGCGTTTCTTCATTGCCAGCGAGATGGCGCGAGGAGCGCGACGGGCGGATTTAAAAGTCGTCGGCGAGCTCGCTCGCTTCTTCTTATATTTGCGCAGGGAGAACCTTGCCCTTCCGCTGTCTGCTCGCGCGGTTTTCTCGTGGTGAGGGGAACAGGGATGTTTCGAGCTTTCACCGTGATGTCCGCGCTCATGTTACGGAGCGTACGAAAGTCACTCGAGCTCAAGGGACGCCGCTAAACGAACAAACAGAAGATGAGCGCGAACTATCAAGTGTCACAGCTCGACACTTGAAGCACGCTAGTTTCCTTCGCTGATTCGGCCGTCTTTGCAACAGGAGCGCTGTTCAAACTGAGAGTATCCATTGGCGGGCCTCAATTCGTATAGCATTAGTTTCTTGCTATCGCATTCATTGCTTCGCCCTTGCGGCGAAACTGTGACTTTTTCCTTTTATCATTGTTCCCGTAGTGAAGTTTTCGCGCTATATACTTGGAACAACGGGGCCTCCTCTTCCATGTTCTCCCGAAACGTTATGATGATTTGCGTAGCAGCGCTTGGTGTCAGACGAAATTGACTGAAGGAAACCTCCTCCGGCTAACTTGCCTTCCAGCCTGCATGAAGGGAGGTCGGCGCTGTTTTCGATTTCTGAGCATGGTATCTGCTCGGAGCAAGAAGCGACTGTGCATATCTCAACACTTAGTAGCCCTTCATTCGAGTTCATGACGTCTGCTGTGACAGCCTGCAATTTACCTGCCTCGCTGTAGTTACCACAGTCATCATGAACGAAACTTTAATACTTTCCTTCTCGAGAGAAATGGTATCAAGAAATGTGCTGGGCTCATTGATGAGCATCGGCGGACACATAACGTTATGGTTAGTTTCTACGTGCTGGGAGCAATCGGTTGCGACCTCTGTATAAATCGGTTGCGGTTCGCACTTCACAGCACTCCGTAATCCTAGACATCTGTATTCAGTATCCAAACTTGTGCGCATCACCATGCAGGGCACTTGAACATATTGCAGCATCACAAGCCTCGCGTTCTAGCTCTAGCCTCCATACAGCGGCCTCATACGCTTTGAGTCTTGTGACAAGTGCCCTGTATTAAAAAACGCGTGCTTTTTCATCACGTGTTGTTTATGTTTGTTCTTTGGCCCATGCTGCGCGCCTTGTAAGCCAAGATTTTCGCCTGCTTCGATTAACTCTACGATGTCCATATTCCCTCGACTACAATCTCTGTCTGCACTTCTGATGTTTAATAAACAAAGGGGACGCCATTGTTGCGATAGTAAGGTTCGGGCCTTGTTGAGTGGTGTCAGAGACGCTTGATAGAGCAGCAAGCAAGAGCACGCACCTGGCACGGCACACAAACATATTCTGACACAAAAAACAACACAAAGCACAGCAATTACAATGAAATGACTCAGCGGTCGAGGCGGCGTTGATGCTCTTGGGCGACAAGGACGAGGCGGGATTTCGCAGGATCCTCTGCGCCCGCTGGGCGCCGGGGCAGAAGACCTGTCGCCCTCGAGGTCCCTCGGACGTTGATCCTCGACCAGGTCTCTCCGACAGATGTTGGCCTCCCGAACGTTGACGTCCGACCAGGCCAAAACGTCTTCTCCGCTCGAGCTTCTGGCTGTTCGGCCGACGTGGCCTGTTCTCTTTCATCTTTTTCTCGCGCCACGTGTGCACGTGCAGTAACTCGTCTACACTGAGTTGCGAAAGATTGTTACTGCCGTGCGCGTGCTGGCGAGCTTCTGTCGCTGTTGTCGTCGTCGTTCCGGCGTCGGGGTACTTCATGACAGCGTGCTTGAGTTGTCTGGAAGCTTTGAGCGCACAAACACTACACAAGCACAAATACTTGAATACAAAACACCTTTGTTTAGTACGCCTCGGTGGTGTAGCGGTTACGACCGGTGCTCGGCTCTGACCCGAAGGTCGCGGGTTCGATCCGGCCGCGGCAGTCGCATTTCAATGGAGGCGAAATGCTAGAGGTCCATGTGCTGTGCGGTGTCAGTGCACGTTAAGGAACACCAGATGGTCAAAATTTATGGGGCTCTCTACAGCGGTGTGTCTCATAATTATCTTTCTTTCTTTCTTTCTTCTTTCTTTATTTCCTTAAAGACCCCACTAGGGGGTATTACATAAGGGGTGGGTTACAAGATACACAACAAGGTAAACACTTTGTTACATGGTATATAGGGATGTGATAGCTTCCATGAAGGCAGATGGGCTTGAGTCAGCGATTTCCTGCGCAAGGTCGTTCCAGTCCTTGGCTGCTCGAGGAAAAAAAGAAGATGCGAAGGTGACAGTACGAGCATGAGGACGGGCAACATTTAGGGGGTGACCAATGCGATAGGATATGCGTGATAATGGCAAAATATACGGTGCTTGATTTAGCGCGCTGTGATAGAACTTATGAAATAACGATAAACTAGCGATGAGACGACGATTGGAAAGTGTTTGTAGGCCAGATTCTGCTTTCAAAGATGTTACGCTGATATCATATGAAAAGGCGGAATGGATGAAACGAGTGGCACGATTCTGAAAGGCCTCAAGGGCATTAGTGAGGAAAATCTGGCGAGGATTCCAAATGGCTGATGCGTACTCTAGTTTCGGCCGTATTAGTGTCTTGTATGCTAGGAGTTTGACATGCTGTGGAGTGCTTTGTAAGTGACGTGGTTTTGGCACGTAAAACCAAATATATTATTAAAAACAGCTACGTTTGTGTGTAATACAACCTCAAAGCTTGTTGCCGATGTTTCAATAACTGGACTTCTCTTTTTCAAGGCTGAAAATTGTCGAAACGTCAGCTTCAAGGCTGTGGAGTTGTCGAAGTGTTGGCTCCAGCACGCACTCCTGTTTACGAATTTCTCATCGCAAGCTTCCATCGTCCCCTTGCTGCCTTCTTCTTGAACCTTAAAGCTTGTTGCAATAAACGCATGTATACACCGCGAGGTATATAGATTGGATGAGGTCTGGCGCGCCCCAGTGCCGCCAGGGGACCGCACGTCAAGATGTGTCTAGCGCACCGCTTTTTCGAATCACTGAATGCGCTTTGCCGAAATGTACTGTGGACATGTCTTTTGGATGTACACATCGATAATAGCTCCCCAGAAGTTGTAGTATCTTTTTATTCTCCAGAAATATCACGAGTATTGCCTGACCTTAACGCTGCCGCGTCCTCCAGCCTTAAAGGGTGACGACCCAACTCGCTGAATAGCATCATTCTTGGAGTCTTGGACCTAGTACACTGTGCATAAATAAATAAAATAGGTAAGTAATATATATATCTCGATGCGTTAGTACACTTTTTCCTTTCATTCTTACTCGAGTAAATGAATGAATGAATGAATGAATAAATAAATAAATAAATAAATAAACAAAATAAATAAATAAATACAGAACTTAAGATAATGGCAAACTTAGAATATAGCTGAGCTAGTTGGTAGGTACGAATATTAAGAAGACATGTGAAAACACGGACATAAGAGAAAAGTCGACAGAGTGAACAGCTATCTCTCACGTAGACCACTACTCGCACTTGATTGATAGGTATGGCCCCTTACGTAGGAATGCGCAGATAAATATTTGTGTCTACATTCGGTTTCCCCGCTGTGTGATTTTTCAGTTGTTAGCGAAGTTTCTGGTGTCTTGACTACTCTCCTGTGGCGGTGTTTGCACGCCCTGTTTATATAAAGGGCCCCTAACAGCCTCTGAAAACACAAGAAAAAACAAAAACAATGAGCGTGTCATTCTCTCTTGGCGTTTCTTGTCTTTTGGTGCGCTTCGTGATGACAGAACAGTGATTCACGTGACATCATCAGGGTACATACTCTCGATTGGTTCATATACGAGAAATAACAGTTGTGAATTGTCTCCCATACTGCTTTGCTATGCAGCCGCCCACCCGCTTTTGCTTCTCTCGCACGACTATCGTGCGCGATTACCTGATTTCGCTCCATTTTGTGCGTTTGCGACCGCGCATACAGAGATAACAGACTGTAGCCGACAACAGCGATATCATGATAGGTTCAACGCTTAGTGCTGACATTGTACGCGTGCTTCATAAAGAAATAAGTGGCGAGGAATGTCCCCTGTAAGAAGGGTATTGTCACGTGGTCGTGACGTTGACGAAGGAAGCAGTCAGCACGTCCGGGATGAAACTCTTTATTTGGCCGAACTTGTGGCCGGGAAACTGAAAGTCAACTACAGCAATACACTGATAGCGGCGAACAGAGCGTCGACCGTCGATCAACTGACAAGTGGTGAAGTGCGTCGGCATTATACATGTGACGTCGAATATTCCAGTCTTATCACTGGTGGTCGCGCAAGCTCTAGAATAATCTAGGCTGTTCGCGGCCTGCGCGCAATCTTAACAAAACGATCTACAATAATCGCGAAGCTTCTCGAACAATGAGGCGCGGTTTGCGCTGAGCGTTGCTGGCAGTCTTTGTGGGCGAAAACAGAATACAACAAAAGTGATAATAAGGAACGCACGTGGCGGTATTGAAGGCCAGAAGGAAAGCAATGGAAAAGGCGCCTGATTATATGATTCTTCCAACGGGCGAACTCTTTACAGCGGAGACGATGCAGCTTTCCAGGAAAAAGGCGAGCCCGCTTCGACGGTTTTTTGTATATTTTTTATTGCGTTAGCAATTGTATGGAAACTCAGGACAGGTTTTCACCGTCGCCGTCATGTTCCGTATAAACTCTAAATCGATAACATCGCTCCGCGCATTGTATGTTCTACCCGCGAGTAAAAGCTCGCGAGCGTTGGCAAGGAACATGGCTAAAGCAGAGATGAAACAAGCTGGCCATCTCCGTCGCACGGAATAACATCAACCCGCGTGCGAGGCCTGCCGTCGATTGCTCCTCAAGCCGAAGGAAACGTCCCGCCCGTCATTTGCTAGGCGAAGGAGCAGGAAGGGATGTCTGGGGAGAGGGACTGCGTAACTCGAGCAGCAACTGTGAACTTTGACGCTAAGGGCGCGGTCAAGAGCGCTGGCACGCGGGCTGTTTCGGCAGACATCCCCCAGTTAACGGCTCGTATACCTTGTACGCCTTGTGAGCGCTGTGAGCGCTGTGATTTCACTGCTTCGCGCTCGGACCACTGATATGACAAACTGACCGAAAACCGCTTCTCTCCCGGGAGCGGCCGTATTGCCATACACCAGCGTTTTGTAGAGTTAAGTGAGGTCGGAGCAACAAGAGTTACCTGCTAGCCCTCGTTCATGTAACACCACTGCGTGTACTTATCGCAATCACTTCTTCGCCCCCCCCCCCCCCCCCCCCGCGCCGCGCCACCGCGGGTCTGATGAACCCCGCGTCGTTCACGCACCGCCGCCGGTGATTTTGGGCTCGGCGCACATGTCTACAGTGCAATGTGTCTGTATTTCAGCGCCGTGTGTCTGTACAAGTGAAGAAATGGCTTCTGTATTTTTCTTTTTCACTCATGTTGCAAATTGAGAAATCCAGCACACTACTACAAGACGGCTTAAACCGATGCGCCGTGGAGAAAGCATTCAACCAAGTTGAATATAAAGGTCGATTCCACAAAAGATCAAAAAAAGGTGTATACATGATGTTTCCGTTTTTCCTGATAATTTTGTATGTTGTGCACATATGACTGCAGAGCACAAAATCGCACTTTGTGTTCAAATAAATTTTATTTAACACAGGAAAATTCGACAAGTGTCACCAGTTGACGACGACCATCTTACGAAGAGTGCGTTTTCGTAAATTCGCAACCATGCTGGCAGCTACTGAAGCTATATATTACAAATATCTTTCTTTTTAGCGAAAGTAGAAGTAAAAAGAAAATAGCTCTTATCATTTCATAGAATTCTGAGCAAATTATGTATTTTTAAAAATTCGCGAAAAGCGCTGCGTTTTTGAAAATCTGTCAAATTTGGGACGCTATGGCTACTTCTGTGAACATCTTAGCTTGTTAATATTTGCAGTATGAATAGGCCTTTATGTGAATAATGAACGTCTGCATTTGTATTTCTCTAATACTTTTCAAAGTAATGAATTTTCATGCTCGAAACACCAAAAAGACAAAAGTGCTCCTCGATTCAGAAATATATATAATAAAAAAACTCCAACCTCAACTTTGTTCAACGTCGCTCTAAATGTCCTGAAAGGACTGCAGAATGATATTATGAGAAAACATGTTGCAGCAATTTTATTAGAACAAAAGCAGAAAATGTCAAACATTGTGTTTCCAGAGCGTGGTGGCTACTGCGTAAAGGACATCTCTAGTAACAAGGAAATACAGTAACACGTCTTTTTTCTTCTCTGAGCTTCGCTAAACAACAGTAATGATCTATTGTCGGAAAGTGGGGACTGTTTTGTAAAAAAAAAGATCGTTCCAATTAAATGCATTTGCGACACCACTTATATTCTTCGTCGACGGCCAGCACGGACATTTTCATTCCTCTGGATAATGTTTTTTTGAGTAAATGCGCTTATATAAAAGCAACGAAGCTAAACGCGAGATTTGTGTAGCTGAGTCGATCATGCATTGTAAGAATGTGAGAAATCGCAAATGGCGACAGTGGTGAACGGCGAGTACCGCAGTGCAACCTAAGCACAACAGCCACTCATGGTTTGGCAGGCTTTGTCGCTCTGCACGAGAAATTGCTGGGGTGTCGATTGCGTTGGTTACACAATAAATTTTTCATCGCTCGTCTCTCTCCCGCCCGGTCTCTGGATCCGCACCGTGCGGATCGTGTGGCGGATCGAGTGGCCCGCGCTACACGCCTTCGTGTAAACAGGAGTAGCATGCGTTACGCGGACTGATGCAAAGGGCGGTGCGATAGACGCCCGCCTGAGCAGACAACAGCAACGAGCACGGCTGTGCCAGTCAGCCAAACACCACCTGAGATAGAAGTTAAGCATCCCAATTGTGCTTCACTTTGGTGAGATCATTGTGCTACGCTTTGACGGTGGCTATGGGTAGGCGTTATAGCCATGACCGAGTTTTTTGTACGGACTACCTCATGGTGCACAAAAAGAAAATTCCGCTGCAGCGGAATTTTCGTTGTGTAGAAGATATCGGATTGAGTCTCTCTTTTGCGGACGGTCATGAAGCAGGATGCGCGCTCAATTCAAGAGGGAGACCAGATCTGCCAGCACTGCTTCAAGAGATACAAGGACATGCAAAGCAAAGCAGATGCAATGCAAACAAAACGTGTTTTGTCCGTGGTCAGAACTGCTGCCACCAATCTTCACGTAAATGATTCTTTTTAAACTCTGCATTCATCACATAAGGTTTGAGAATGTAGGGTTAAGTGAGGTCGTTTTGTAGAGTTAAGTGAGGTCGGAGCAAAAAGAGTTACCTGCTAGCCCTCGTTCGTGTAACATTACTGCGTGTACTTATCGCAATCACTTCTTCGCCTTCCCCCCCCCCCCCCCCCACCCCGCGCCGCGCCACCGCGGGTCTGATGAACCCCGCGTCGTTCACGCACCGCCGCCGGTGATTTTGGGCTCGGCGCACATGTCTACAGTGCAATGTGTCTGTATTTCAGCGCCGTGTGTCTGTACAAGTGAAGAAATGGCTTCTGTATTTTTCTTTTTCACTCATATTGCAAATTGAGAAATCCAGCACACTACTACAAGACGGCTTAAACCGATGCGCCGTGGAGAAAACATTCAACCAAGTTGAATATAAAGGTCGATTCCACAAAAGATCAAAAAAAAGGTGTATGCATGATGTTTCCGTTTTTCCTGATAATTTTGTATGTTGTGCACATATGACTGCAGAGCACAAAATCGCACTTTGTGTTCAAATAAATTTTATTTAACACAGGAAAATTCGACAAGTGTCACCAGTTGACGACGACCATCTTACGAAGAGTGCGTTTTCGTAAATTCGCAACCATGCTGGCAGCTACTGAAGCTATATATTACAAATATCTTTCTTTTTAGCGAAAGTAGAAGTAAAAAGAAAATAGCTCTTATCATTTCATAGAATTCTGAGCAAATTATGTATTTTTAAAAATTCGCGAAAAGCGCTGCGTTTTTGAAAATCTGTCAAATTTGGGACGCTATGGCTACTTCTGTGAACATCTTAGCTTGTTAATATTTGCAGTATGAATAGGCCTTTATGTGAATAACGAACGTCTGCATTTGTATTTCTCTAATACTTTTCAAAGTAATGAATTTTCATGCTCGAAACACCAAAAAGACAAAAGTGCTCCTCGATTCAGAAATATATATAATAAAAAAACTCCAACCTCAACTTTGTTCAACGTCGCTCTAAATGTCCTGAAAGGACTGCAGAATGATATTATGAGAAAACATGTTGCAGCAATTTTATTAGAACAAAAGCAGAAAATGTCAAACATTGTGTTTCCAGAGCGTGGTGGCTCTGCGTAAAGGACATCTCTAGTAACAAGGAAATACAGTAACACGTCTTTTTTCTTCTCTGAGCTTCGCTAAACAACAGTAATGATCTATTGTCGGAAAGTGGGGACTGTTTTGTAAAAAAAAAGATCGTTCCAATTAAATGCATTTGCGACACCACTTATATTCTTCGTCGACGGCCAGCACGGACATTTTCATTCCTCTGGATAATGTTTTTTGAGTAAATGCGCTTATATAAAAGCAACGAAGCTAAACGCGAGATTTGTGTAGCTGAGTCGATCATGCATTGTAAGAATGTGAGAAATCGCAAATGGCGACAGTGGTGAACGGCGAGTACCGCAGTGCAACCTAAGCACAACAGCCACTCATGGTTTGGCAGGCTTTGTCGCTCTGCACGAGAAATTGCTGGGGTGTCGATTGCGTTGGTTACACAATAAATTTTTCATCGCTCGTCTCTCTCCCGCCCGGTCTCTGGATCCGCACCGTGCGGATCGTGTGGCGGATCGAGTGGCCCGCGCTACACGCCTTCGTGTAAACAGGAGTAGCATGCGTTACGCGGACTGATGCAAAGGGCGGTGCGATAGACGCCCGCCTGAGCAGACAACAGCAACGAGCACGGCTGTGCCAGTCAGCCAAACACCACCTGAGATAGAAGTTAAGCATCCCAATTGTGCTTCACTTTGGTGAGATCATTGTGCTACGCTTTGACGGTGGCTATGGGTAGGCGTTATAGCCATGACCGAGTTTTTTGTACGGACTACCTCATGGTGCACAAAAAGAAAATTCCGCTGCAGCGGAATTTTCGTTGTGTAGAAGATATCGGATTGAGTCTGTCTTTTGCGGACGGTCATGAAGCAGGATGCGCGCTCAATTCAAGAGGGAGACCAGATCTGCCAGCACTGCTTCAAGAGATACAAGGACATGCAAAGCAAAGCAGATGCAATGCAAACAAAACGTGTTTTGTCCGTGGTCAGAACTGCTGCCACCAATCTTCACGTAAATGATTCTTTTTAAACTCTGCATTCATCACATAAGGTTTGAGAATGTACACATTTGGGCCAACAAAAACCAAACCTCTTGGCGACCGCTCTCCAGAAATTCATTTCCATTCCTGAAGACACCTTGCCTTTTACATCAATCTCTCAATTCTGGCACGGCACAACATCATTAGAGACGCATGGAGGGAATGCGTTCTTCAGCATGCAAAATATAAATTATACTCAACTGAAATAGATGAAAGAAAAGGAGGCTACAACTGAAAGTGCCTACTCTGGACTGAGGGATGTCTAACACTGGCGTGAAGTCGCAAACTAGGCAAATGCATTTAATATTGGAACGATCTTTTTCTTTACAAAACAGTTCCCACTTTTCGACAATAGATCATTACTGTTGTTTAGCGAAGCTCAGAGAAGAAAAAAGACGTGTTACTGTATTTTCTTATTACTAGAGATGTTCTTTACGCAGTAGCCACAACGCTCTGGAAACACAATGTTTGACATTTTCTGCTTTTGTCCTAATAAAAATGATGCAAGATGTTTTCTTCATAACATCATTCTGCAGTCCTTTGTGAACATTTTGGGGGACATTGAACAAAATTGAGATTGGGGCTTTTTATTATAGGTTTTTGAATCGAGGAACACTTTTATCTTTTTTGGCGTTTCGAGCATGAAAATTCATTACTTTGAAAATGCACGCGGGTTGATGTTATTCCGTGTGACGGAGATGGCCAGCTTGTTTCATCTCTGCTTTAGCCATGTTCCTTCCCAACGCTCGCGAGCTTTTACTCGCGGGTAGAACATACAATGCGCGGAACGATGTTAACGATTTAGAGTTTATACGGAACATGACGGCGACGGTGAAAGCCTGTCCTGAGTGTCCATACAATTGCTAACGCAATAAAAAATATACAAAAAACCGTCGAAGCGGGCTCGCCTTTTTCCTGGAATGCTGCATCGTCTCGGCTGTAAAGAGTGCGTCCGTTGGAAGATCTCTCGGCAGCTTCGTCCTGTGCGGTATTCATGGTTCTCGTACCAGACGAGTGCAACATCGGTAAGGTAAAAAACCACGTGAGATAGCTGGGAGGCAGCATCCCATCTGTTGTAGTGGCTTACCCGCTTGTAGTGCTTGAGCCATGCGTCCACGTCTTCGTTAGCCTTCCCGGAGAAGGGTCGTGGCTCTTTGTGATGCGGCCAAGAACTGCTGTGGGCTGGTTCCCGAGTGTCTGTGTCGTCAGGCATGGTGGGCATGGAAGGAGGCAGGCCGGCGAGGCGACGACTTCGGCGAAGTCCGAAGGGTAGCGTTTCCGTCGTTGGTTGTCTTACCCAGCACCTCCACCACTCTGTTACGTCTACAGTAAGGGTTTGGGGTTTATTTACAGAAGGCTTGGACGGCAAGACCGCACAGGACGAAGCTGCCGAGAGATCTTCTTCTTTTCCACCTCCACACACTTCTTCGTCTTCCTAGTCCGGCACATACACGGCGTAATAATATAATCCGGCGCCTTTTCCATTGGTTTCGTTCTCGCCTTCAATACCCTTCTTGCAGGGGACATCTCCTCGCCACTTATTTCTTTATAAAGCACGCGGACAATGTTAGCACTAAGCGTTGAACCTATCATGATTTCGCGCTTGTCGGCTACAGCCTGTTATCCCTGCATGTGCGGTCGCAAACGCACAAAATGGAGCGAAATCAGTTAATTGCGCATGATAGTCGTGCGAGAGAAGCAAGAGCGGGTGGGCGGCTGCATAGCAAAGCAGTGTGGGAGACAATTCACAACTGTCATTTCTCGTATCTGGACCAGTCGAGAGTATGTATGTACCCTGATGATGTCACATGAATCACTGTTCTGGCATCACGAAGAGCACGAAAAGAGAAGAAACGCCAAGAGATAATAACGCGCTCGTTGTTTTTGTTTTTTGCTGTATTTTCAGAGGCTGTTAGGGGCCTTTTATAAAAACAGGGCGTGCAAACACGAACACAGGAGAGTAGTCAAGACAGTAGAAACGCCGCTAACAACTGAAAAATCACACAGCGGCAGAACCGAAGGCAGACACAAATATTTATCTGCGTATTCCCACGTAAGAGGCCATACCTATCAATCAAGTCCGAGTATTTGTCTACGTGAGAGATAGCTGTTTACTCTCGCGACTTTTCTCTTATGTCCGTGTTTCCACGTCATGTCTTCTTAACATGAATACCTACCAACTAGCTCAGCCATATTCTAAGTGTGCCATTCTCTTTACTTATGTATTTATTTATCGATTTACTCGAGTAAGAATGAAAGGAAAAAGTGTACTAACGCACCGATATATATATATATATTACTTATTTATTTTATTTATTTATGCACAGTGTACTACGTCCAAGACTCCAAGAATATGCTACCCAGCGAGTTGGGTCGTCGCCCTTTAGGGATGGAGGACGCGGCAGCGTTAAGGTCAGGCAATACTCGTGATATTTCTGGAGAAGAAAAAAATACTACAACTTCTGGGGAGCTATTCTGGATGCGCACATCCAAAGGACATGTCCACAGTCTTTTTCGGCAGAGCGCATTCAGTGATTCGAAAAAGCGGTGAGCCTTGATGTCACCTCGCTCTTGACCACGTCGCCGCACCGAACCCGCCAGCACATTCCTAGCGTAAGAGAATGGACGAAATGCACAGAAACAGGAACTTTTCACGTCTGAATTTGCATATGAATGTGTCCCAAATGTTTGATAACGATGCAGGGAATGCGTACAGGCCTTACAGCTGCGTTAGACGGGCGGCCGCATTAAATCTAAATCGATGGCTAAACGATTGGAAGACATGTACACCGAAAATCGGATCTCTGAGGGCTGCGTTCGTTCATTGAAGCGCATTCCGTTCCTATCATTTGTGTCGACAATGTTTGAAAGTTTCGTGATGTCATGATGGCGCTGCAGAACAAGAACCGGAAACAGGGGGCGCGCTTCTCGCCGAGCTCCCGCTATTCAGCGGCCGCTGAAATGGACAGTCCATTACATGAACACATCGAGAAGAGCTCCTCTGGCGAAGTGCTGTATTTTATTTCCAGATTCGCCATTCGAATTAAAAGACTAATGCGGCGCGCCGCAATTATTGCGCGGCGGCGGCGGCGACGTGATCTCTCGTGAGATTTCGGCGGCGGCGTGACCAAAAACAGGCGGCGGCGCGGCGCGGCGGCGCACACCTCTATTTGTAATATATAGCTTCAGTAGCTGCCAGCATGATTGCGAATTTACGAAAACGCATTCTTCGTAAAATGGTCTTCGTCAACCGGCGTCACTTGTCGAATTTTCCTGTGTTGAAAAAAACTTTTGATTTGAGAACGAACTGCGATTTCGTGCTGTGCAGTCGTATGTGCACAACATACAAAATTATCAGGAAAATCGGAAACATCAAGTACACACCTTTTTTTGATCTTTCGTGGAATCGACCTAAAGTTTTTGAGTAAAGCACTTGCTAAGAGGTTTATCAGCAGAGAAGCAGCGGTCAGCAGCGTTCGGCCAAGCGCAGCAAGCACGAGCTCATGACGATGGCGATGCCGCTGAGGCCACTCCTTTTCTCTACAAAGCTTTCATTTTTGGTCATTCAGTTTACATAAAGCACCACTCTACCTGTGTCAAGCATTAATAATAATAATAATAATAATAATAATAATAATAATAATAATAATAATAATAATAATAATAATAATAATAATAATAATAATCAGTGAAGCCAAGTCGCTTCTCCTTAACACCTGCCGCGGGGGCACGGTGGTTACGGCTGCTGACCAGAAAGTCATGGCAGTCGTATTTTTGATGGAGGCGAAATGCTAGCAACGGCTATATTTATTTTAGATGCAAGTTAAAGAACCTCAATTGGTCGAAATTTGTGGAGCTCTCCACTTCTGCGTGCTTGCTAATCATGTCGTGGTTTTGGCACGTAAAACCCCAGAAACTATTGTTATTATCGCCCTGCTCTGTTATTATGGTCACTGTGTCTTCGTGAGTGCATTCGATGCCGGGCTTGTGCATACTTTCGTCCCTGTATCAGTCGCTGCACCTTAGTGCAACATGCATCACCAACTCGTCTCAGACACGTCTCAATTGGATTAAACAAAGAGACCTTCGAAATCATAAAACACTATGAGAATGACTGCGTTAGTTCCCTCCTAATACGTTCAAGATTAACTTTTAGCACTCCTAAATAATATCATTATTCTTGCAGACTTCAAGATTGAAACGTTAAAACTGAAAGTTACCAAGTAACCATCGCTGATATTCCTTCAATACGCAAAAACATATTATTAGTGATGATTGTTGGGGTTTTACCTCGCAAAAGCACGATATGATTATGAGGGATGCCGTAGCTCCTATATGTCCTATATATTTCATGTACATCTCCTTCTGTACTGAAATCTTCTATACTGAAAGCGCTCGACTGCTGACCCGAAGGTCGCGGGATCGAATCCCGGCCGCGGCGGCTGCATTTTCCATGGAGGCGAGAATGTTTGAGGCCCGTGTACTTAGACTTAGGTGCACGTTAAAGAACCCCAGGTGGTCGAAATTTCCGGAGCCCTCCACTACGGCGTCCCTCATAATCATATCGTGGTTTTGGGACGTTAAACCCCAGATATTATTATTATTAGCTTGCTATTATAAGCTTAAAATGGATGAATTCATACAAGTGATTACGTCAGGGTGCAAATGTGTATAATGTTCTTGACGGCCAGTGTCAATCTTTTTTTATTATCCCTGCTAATTAAGCTAAAGACCCCAATTAGCAACTTAAGATTCTTATAACGTTCACCGTTTTCGTCGTCTCTCCCTCCATGCGATATTGTACAACGCGATCCTCCGATTAGTTCATTCTTATCTAAACCTTTGCTATATAACTCTAAGTTTTAAGCATTAATAATTCCAGAGTACAATTACCATATCTTAATTACTAATTACATGTAACAGCATCTACTGCTGCTTACATAGATGCGATTACCATCTAGTATCAATGAAGTACATCGCAATACTATCTATACATGTCTTTCTATACTAACCGCGTTCACCAATAAGTTTGAAATAAATTGTTAAATTAATTAGTAACATTGATTACTAATACCGAATAGAGGAAGATTCGCATGTGCGCCAATGTTTCTTGTTAATTCTTGCTTACTTTGAATTACGAGGAGCTATTCTCAGTTTTGATCATGTGCTTTAATTAACTCAAGACTTCGTATTGCTAATTATCAACTTAAGGTTTCCACAGAAATCATACCCTCCATATATTTAGCGGATTCAAGAAACACAAAAGTTATACAAAAAACTGATGTTTCACGTGTTTTGGGGCAACCGAAAACAATATGAAGCGTGTGCACCCCTATAAGGTGGTTTCGCTGCCATGCAACTTTCTACAAGAGTTGCAGACGAACTTCAAAAATTTCGCGGACATGATCCAAACTTCACAGGTACGAAGATCGAATTATCGAGACTGGGTCACTTCAGTGATTTAAGCAGGTGAGGGCGCATTGTATTTATATAAATTTTTAAATTCTCTTCCATGGAGTTTCACATAGCACATCAAAGTGGTTCTCGAACCAAGGAAGTTTATGGGAGTGAAGCAAAACTTGTCGCACTGTGAGATAATCACTTTCATGTTATATGGACGAAGGTATTTAAGCGTATATATAAGCGTAGCACTGCGATAAATGTTTAAAGGTCGTTTCCCATTGAGTGACGCTGCCACTCAACAGCCAACGCAACAGACGGCGCTAGTTGTCGATGTCCCGAATTCATGGACCTGCCAGTGTCACAAAGAGCATGAAAAGTGCACAATGCGGACTTTGAAATCTCGAGATGATTGGGGCATCTGTATGGGAGGCACACTTACTGGCAGACCACTGAGCTTTAATGCTCGACATGAATCATGAAACATCATTGCGCCTGTGGAATCGTATTTTGCAATAAGATATAAGCTGTTTAAGCAAGCCGTAAGTTGTATGCCGTACCACAATTCATAAAAAGATAGTGGCCACATAAATTGGATAAGTCCCACTACTCACCAATGTCCACTGAAAGTGAAAAATACCTCTCGTAAAAAGGCAAAAACTATCATCACTATCACTTCATCATCACTCTCACTGTCATCATAAACGGGTATGTACCACAAAAATCGGGCAAATCCCACTACTCACCACTGGCCCACTAAAAATGAAAAGGCAACAGTTAGCCCAACGAATGAGCCGCAGAAATTGCGTAAATACCAATACTCAACGCTGGTCCACTAAAAATGAAGAAGCCACCAGTTAGCCCAACAACGAATGGCTGCGAAGCGACGGCGGCGAGCCGAAGACCCCTAGTACCTACAACGGAGAGAATGCTAGGTAACGGGAAAGGCAACAGCGGCTGCGAGAAGACTCTAAAGCGATGGAAGGCCTACGCCAACGACGACCTGCCCGTGGATCTACGAGACCTGCGAATGCTTGGTTTCAGCGCGAGTTTCTGTCTCTGGAGTTAGGACATCCGTGTCCTGTCTGTGACTGTCTGTGGTTTAACTCGAACCTCTCTGGGCTGAAAATCAACGTAGAAAAAACTGAGCATCACCTCGCTAAAGCGTAGCAACGACCTAGAAGCAACCTGGAAAAAACCTGCATCACCTAGATAAGGGCTAGAAACAACCTAAAAGCAACCAGATTAGTGTTCAGAATCGTCCACTTTCGCTGTTTCAAGCCGTGCGCGGCTTAGTACAAGCTTCGACAATTATTGCGATAAATTATATGGACAGTCTCGGCTGGTTTTTGCGTCGCCGCCGTCATGCACCGTATATGTATATGTTATATATATATATATATATATATATATATATATATATATATATATATATATATATATATATATATATATATATATATATATATATATATATATATATATATTGTAATGAAGACAGCGGCGCTCGGGCACGGGCGCATGCTCGGATAGGGCGAAGAGAAGGAAGACGAAGAAGAATAAGAACAGCCGGCCTGCAGCAAGGGCGTTGTCTCTGTTCTCTTCCTTTACAATGGCGCAGTCGTCGAAAGGCTTCGGCGAACCCCAGCTGTTAGCTTGAGGCAACGCGTCTTCCAGAGGAACGCCGTCACGCTTACTCGCTGATGGAACTCGCAAGTAGACCACCGCGGCAAGCATCCATCCCACCACAGCGGACGGCGTCCAGGCCTCCATTGTGGTTCCGGGGAACTACTTTTCCGGTGACGTGCTACTTCGCGGTAACAATGCGCACGGGCTCCTCTCGCCCACGGACGGCGTACATGCCTCCTCGCCTCCACCTGCCAAACTGTCGGCGCTTCAGGCACCGTCCGTGGACGGCGTGCAGGCCTCCTCGGCGGCTCAAGCCTCCTTCATCGACGCCGCAGTACCAGTTCACGACAAGACATCGCACGGGTACCGGTTACCTCGGAACGTGGTTGACGCTTCCAACGGCGAGGATCCCGGGAATGCCGTCGACGCTTCCCGCAGCGACAACGGCCTACTCAGTACTCCATCGGCACCCGAGCCGCTTAGGGTTGCTGTCCAAGCTCACTCGGACAAGGGTCCCTCCTCTGTGAGTACGCTGATCGTGTCGTACTCCTCGGACGTCACCACAGGCACCACGCGCAGATCGCCCGAGAGCGCCGCCGAGCTTTCCGCCACCATCGCGTGACTCCGAGTCACGGTGAACGCCTTGGCAGCGTCAATCTCCGTGCTCTGTTCTGCCGCCTTGCCAGCACTGCACTCGCTCAATGCCGCGTTGGCCGCCGCCGCCTCGCAAGACCATGAAGAGAGCTCACCCGAGAGCCGCAGAGAGCTGCGGTGTGCCCTCACGGAGCTCTCATACCAACTCGACTGGTTGGCGTCGTCATGCCCCGGAGTTTCGCCTACCGTAGCACCATCACCGGCTGCCTGCGAACTACCGGAATTCCACGGCTTCCAAGACGACGCCGACAATTGGGTGGCCACCGTGAACGCTCTTGGAGCTCGCGAGGCGTGGACGGACCAACAGAAATGGTGCGTGGCCATTGACCGCCTTCGTGATGCTGCCAAAGCATGGCACAACTACGAAGGCGTGAAACAACAATCCTGGCATCAGTGGTGTGCAAGATTGACTACTGTTTTTCGACCACTTTTTCATGCGTGCGACCCCCTCCCTGCCGACCGAGCCTATGCCACACACGGGAGTTGCGAGGCACACCACCTCAATGATGCAGCTCGTGTGTCCACGAATCTGCCCTCCGACGGTGATCGAGCTCACGTGGGAGACCGCCTTCATGACCCATCGGTGCCCTCGAGACCCACGACAAAGAGCTTCTCTGGCTGCTCTACAAAAGACGTCGGAACCAGGTGCTGCACACCGCTGCTAGTCTCAGTCTCTGCGCCTGCATCCGACGCCATAACATCACTGAGGGAGGCCGAGAGCACTCCTCATTCAGAGCGGTTGGACGAGCGGGCCTCAGATTCGACGTTGCTGGGACACGCGGAGATGTCGGCTCCTGCCGTTCTTGGCACGCCTCCAGTGAAGGCACCGGAAGAACCCATCGCTTCCATTGCCGTGCTCGACTACTCACTGGAGCCGCTTCCTCAGCTTCTAGAGCAGTCACCTACCCAAGGCGCACTCGATCACCTTGTTGTACGGGAGACTAAAAATATAGGAGTGGCCGTGTTAACAACAGATACCCATCGGGAAGCTCCCAGGACACGCCCATGTTTTCTTGGTGTGGAGGTAAAGGAAACCAGAAAACGTGGGCTCAAAAACAACAAGAAGCACACTCACATGCTCACAGGAGACGTCCTGGAAGGGAAGGGCCCACAGCACATGACTGGAGACCTACAAGGGATGGAAAAAATGAAGCACAACGTGTCCAATACGCCACCGTTGAGCAAGAAGGTCATCCAAGACAAACGCAAGAATGTTACGCCGTCGCTGCGTGGCCAAGGTCGACCGCCGCGACACAGCCAATGCCGCCCCCCGGAATGTTCAGCAGCTAGCCAAGTCACCACGTACAGAAGACCGACCGTCTAGGCACAGTGTATGCCGCCCGCCAGAGACAATTTCGGCAGCTCGCCATGCAGTGTCGCAGCGTGGCCATCAGCGGCCGCTGCGTGGCAGCCAATGCCGCCCGCCAGAAGCATCGGTGTCTCTAGAAGCCGGCGTCTCTATACCAGCGAGGAAACGAGGAAAGCCGGCGTCTTTACCAGCGAGGAAACGACCACCGCCATTGAAGGGTCATTTTTTGGCAGGACACCGTGCTCGCAGTGTAGCCGAGTGTAATGAAGACAGCGGCGCTCGGGCACGGGCGCATGCTCGGCTAGGGAGAAGAGAAGGAAGACGAAGGAGAATAAGAACAGCCGGCCTGCAGCAAGGGCGTTGTCTCTGTTCTCTTCCTTTACAATATATATATATATATATATATATATATATATATATATAGTGTGGTGTAGTGTAGTACGTAACGACGACGAAGAGCCAAGAAAGCAAGCCACAGGGCGAGCGACAGACACGCGCCCCGAGCTTGCGCTTGCCTGGATCTTGGCCCTTGACGTCCCTCGGCGTTCTAGCAGTTTGTACGTGAATAAAGCACGTGCCATTTGGTGGAGGTACGTTGGTTTCCCGTACGACCCTGGATCTTCGCTCCCGTTAGCTTCCCCCCCTTCGTGATACCAACATGGCCACCGAGACTCCTTCTCAGCCTGGCCCTTCGGCTGTCCACGTCACTTGTGGCGCCGTGTATCCTCAGCGGGATCCCCCCATCTTCTCGGGCTCCGGTGAATCGGACGTGGACGAGTGGCTGTCGAGGTATGACAAAGTCGGCGCCAGCAACAAATGGGACGATCCAATGAAGCTTGGGTATGTGCACTTCTACCTTGCGGACATCGCCCAACTGTGGTTTCACAACCACGAGGCCGAGCTTCCATCTTGCTCAGCTTTCAAGACTGCTATCAAGGACGTCTTTGGACGGCCTGCGGCTCGCAAGCTTCTCGCCGAGCAGCGCTTGCGTCAGCGTGCACAACAACCGGGTGAGACTTACACGGGTTACATCGAGGATGTCCTCCATCTGTGCACCCGCGTCGACCCCGCTATGCCTGAGGAGGCCAAAATCAACCACATCTTGAAGGGCATCGAGGACGGCGCCTTTCAGCTGCTGCTCGCGCGGAATCCCACCACAGTCGCTGCGCTAGTTTCACTCTGTCAGAGTTTCGACGAATTGCGCAGGCAGCGCGCGATCGCCCGTCAGGCCCTCCGGACCCCCGAAACGCTCTCCAGCTTGCAGCTAGCTGTCCCTCCGGCCGCGAGTGAAACGGCCGCGAGTGCGCCATGAGCGTGGCATGTAAATCATGTCATACGTGACATGCATATCATGGTTTTCATGTTACCACGTGTCAGTTATGTTCGTCATACAGAAATGTCTCGTCATACCAGTTTTCGTATGTATCCCTTCATTTAAACGGCCGCGAGCGCCCCGAGACCATGTCATGTAAATCATGCTGCACATGACATGCGGGTCATGATTTGCATGTTAGGACCTGTCATTATGTTCGTCATGAACTCTTGTCACACCGTACCAATTTTGGTATATATGAAATTAACGGAACGGCCGCAAGAGCCCAAAGGCCGTTGAATGTAAATCATGATGTGATGACATGCGTGTCATGATTTTCATAATATGACCTGTCATTTATGTTTGTGATAAGGCTATGCTATGACACACCAAGTTTGGTATACATCCGATTAACGGAACGGCCAGGGAGCCCAAAGGCCGTGGAATGTAAATCATGCTGTTCATGACATGCGTGTCATGTTTTTCATGATATGACCTATCATTTATGTTCGTAATAAGGCCATGTTATGACACACCAATTTTGGTATACATCCGATTAACGAAACGTCCAGGAGAGCACAAAGTCGTAGGCGGCTAGACAGATAGATAGATAGATAGATAGATAGATAGATAGATAGATAGATAGATAGATAGATAGATAGATAGATAGATAGATAGATAGATAGATAGATAGAGAGATAGATAGATAGATACGCTCAAAGTCGCAGAAGTTCGCTAAGAAATACTTCGCAATTAAAAAGTCACAGTTTCGCCGCAACGGCGAAGCAATGAATGCGATAGCAATAAATTGTAATGTGACGCGAAGAATGGAAAGCAGCTCGAAATTGCCAGCGCGTCGCTCGAGCCCAAAGGACGCACGAAAAGAACGTACACAGGACGAGCGCGAACTAATGCGTCACAGCTCGACACCTTGAAGCGCACTGCTCAAACATAAAGCAGGACGCACGAAACGAACGAACAGGTACACACAAGACGAGCGCGAACTAATTGTCACAGTTGTTACTTATTTCTGTTTGAACAGCGCGCTCCTTTCGCAAACGTGGCCGCTGCAGCGAGCGAAGCGAAGCACCCCACCGGCCACCCCTTTTTTCCTCGAGATAAGCGCACGAAAGCGACCACGCCCTGTAGAGCGAAGAGCAACGGCGATCGCAGGAGCGGCGCGCGCACGTCGCGCCATCTATGTAGCCACTAAGAAAGCATGCTGAATTACGTGGTGTATATAAATAGCGCGCCGTTAGCAGGCTGAAAGACGGTGCTGTCGTGGCCTAACGTCTAATGCGGCGGGCTGCAAATCGAGAGGTCGCCCGTTCGATTCCGTGCGTCGGAAAGAATCTCTGAATTATTTTTCTTTATGGCTTTTCTATATATATACATACTTATACATATACGGTGAATGACGGCGACGGGGACGGACATTTTCCAGCCGAGACTGTCCATATAATTGCTATCGCAATAAAAAGTGACCACGTTGCTCTCAGGACGCATGCACCGCACTGCGAAATGGCAGTTCATAGCACCTTCAGCCGTGTGCACCGCGCGCGTTAATATTCAAGGATAACTTTACGTCATTGAGTTTTTTGTGCTGCCGTCCTGTTCTCACGACGTTATCCTCGGCTGGGACTTCCTTTCGCGTCATCGCGCCATCAAAGATTGCGCCCGAGAAGAAGTCGCCCTTACGCCGCTGATATCTTCTGTTTCGAGGCCTACCATATCTGACAAATGTAAACCTGTCATTGCTGCCGACACTGACGTAGCCCCAAACACGTCCACCCTTGTCGCCTTGACTTGTCCGGCCGCTCCTGACGGTGCTGTCTTGTTGGCCACGTCAGAGGTGTTTCTCCGCAGACATGCCGTCGGAGCAACGCAAGGATGCGTGGATCTCCAAACTCGTCGACTTTCTGACTGGTTCATTACTTCATCCAGCGTCAAGAACTCTCCGTCGTCAAGCCACGCATTTCGCACTCCGCGACGGCCTCCTCTATCGGCGTAATTATGCACCTGACGGTCGGAGGTGGTTGCTAGTGATCCCACGCCACATGCGCACAGAAGTCTGCAGTGCTTTTCACAACGACCTGCAAAGCGCTCACGCTGGCGCTCTGAAGACGTACAATCGCTTGCGTCAGCGATACTACTGGCGCGGCATGTACACGTTCGTGCGCAAGTACGTACGTGCTTGTACTGCTTGTCAGCAGCGTAAAGCTCCACCTCAATGCCCAGCCGGTCCACTTCAGCCTCTACCTTGTCCGGGACGTCCATTCGACCGCGTCGGCATCGACTTATATGGCCCGCTTCCTCCGAATTCCTCTGGGAATCGGTGGATCATTGTTGGCGTGGACCACCTCACCCGTTACGCAGACACTACAGCACTTCCAACGGCTACCGCAAGAGAGGTTGCGTTTTTTATCTTACGCAACTTTGTCATTCGCCACGGTGCTCCCCGTGAACTTTTGAGCGACAGAGGGCGTGTTTTCCTGTCTGACGCTATTCAGGCCTTGCTCGTCCAGTGCAACATCGTTTATTGAATGACCATCGCATATCATCCGCAGACGAATGGGCTCACGGAACGATTTAATCGCACACTCGGTGATATGTTGACAATGTACACGGCATCAGACCAGACCAACTGGGACATCGTCCTGCCGTTCGTCACGTATGCGTACAACACCGCAACCCACGCGACCACCGGTTTCTCACCTTTCTTTCTTTTATACGAACGCGAACCGTCCTGCACGCTGGACACTATGCTGCCCTATACGCCGGACTTGTCTGAATAAACTGCGACTTCTGACGTTGCCAGATACGCCGAAGATTGCAGACAATTAGCCCGTTCGCTGACCACCGAGGACCAAGGCCACCAGAAGCTACGGCACGACACCGACCGACCTCTCTCTACTTTCACGACTGGTCACCTCGTTTGGCCCTGGATTCCATCGAGCACTCCTGGCCTTTCCTCGAAATTACGTGCCCGATATCAGGGGCCCTACCGCATTCTTTCTCGCACGTCTCCTGTCAATTATGAGGTTGAGCCTCTGACAGCATCCCACGATTTACGTCGTCGTGGTCGGGAAATCGTCCATGTCAGCCGCCTGAAGCCTTATTACGACCCCGCTATAGTGACAACGCCTTAGGTCGCCAGGATGGCTCCGCTATTCACCAGGGGCCAATGTATTGAACAGTACGTGGCGACGACGAAGAGCCAAGAAAGCAAGCCACAGTGCGAGCGACAGACACGCGCCCCGAGCTTGCGCTTGCCTGGATCTTGGCCCTTGACGTCCCTCGGCGTTCTAACAGTTTGTACGTGAATAAATCACGTGGCAATATATATATATATATATATATATATATATATATATATATATATATATATATATATATATATATATATATATATATATATATATATATATATATATATATATATATTGTGAGCGCTGACTATGTACTTCATCTTCATCTGTACAGAAACCTTTGTAATCATCATCTTCGTTTACTCACGCGGGCTGCTCCGCTTTGGGCTCACGCTGTTACTACATTGAAATATAACCTTTCGATTACCGTACTGGACGTCGTCTCATAATTTATATACATTGTAGCGAAGCGTTCGAACTTGGTAATGGGTCGTCCTCTCAAGCATCTTCTACAGTAAAACCTCGGTGATGCGAATCTCGCGGGGTTGCCAAAAATATTCGTATCGTCCGAAATTTGTATCGCCAGAAAACATGGAAAATTAGTATGCGACAAAAGAAAGTTGGCATACGTTTTGATTTAGTGTTTCTCAGGGCCGCAGCGACGTCGTGAACAGCTCTGAATGATCGCCAGTAAAGATTTTAGCCATCAACGATCATAACTTGTACTCGTAAATATACGGTGCATGCGCGCGTATGTAAATAAATGAACCAGATATGTTGCGCCCCGAGACCGCTAGTAGCCCCTTCATAATCTTACTACGCTTTTCTGTATGACATTATAGCACTGCGGCGAAAGCGACTTAAGAAGCGCTTTGCACACGATAGATAGAGGCCAAGCTCCTTCGCCAAGACCGTCCGCTTCGTCTCTCGGGGTCTTCGTCCACCTTCAATCGGACTTCATGACGGACCCGTAGCGCAAGTTTCAGTCTTGTTTCATAGAACGTCTGATTGCGGGCACATGGCTTGCATCGACGTGGCAGGCACGTGTTAACACAGCACAAAGACGCTGCTGCCTCGAGCATAGGAGCACGCGCCAACGCGTCGAAAAAAAAAAAGCGCGACGTGAACGTCATCTGTAATATAAACACGAAGGCGCCTAAATGCCTCCAAGATTCGCGCGCACTATCAGGGAGGTCGATGGTCGTCAGGTTGATGGTCGCGTAGCGCGCATGCCCGCGTTCGCGCGTGACTGCCACGTCTTCCGCGAAAGCGCGGGCAGCACCTGTTCGTACCTGTGCGCTAGCGTACGTTCGTATCAAACGTCGCGGGGTGCAAATCGGTTCGCAACAACCGTGCTCCAATACATTGAAGGCTAATGTGCCTTGGCCGGGACCACAGAAAAATTCGCATCACCCCGAAATTCGTACGAGCCGTGATCGTATCACCGAGGTTTTACTGTAGTGGGTCGCCCTCTTCGGCTCTTTACGAAGAGAACGCAGCTCGCGCTGACAGTCGGCCCCGCCTTGACTGTCGCTGCCGAGTATCGTCGCCGCTAATAAACCTCTTTATAATTTGGTGGAGAGTGCTGGGCCATCAGAACAACTTCGGTCCTCATTCGGTGCCCCTGGCTCTTCGATCACGTACCCTGCCGCCTACCATGCCTCAAGACGCCTCCCAGCAAACGCCCCCGCCCGCACCGACCTCATGTCCCGGTGTCCCTCGTATTCGCGACCCTCCAGTTTTCACTGGCGTCGATGGTACCGACGTGGAGGACTGGCTCGCGATTTACGAGCGCGTGAGTGTCCCCAATAAATGGGACGAGGCAGGCAAATTGACTAACCTGGTTTTCTACGTCGCGGGTGTGGCGGGCCTGTGGTACAACAACCACGCATCCGATTTTACGACGTGGTCCGACTCCAAGACCGCCATTATCAACGTGTTTGGCCGCCCTGCCGTTCGTAAGCTGTAGGCCGAACAGCGCTTACGTGAACGCGCTCAGCAGGCCGGTGAATCATTCACGAGTTCCATTGAAGACGCCCTCGATTTCTGTAAGAAAGCTGACGCCACTATGTCCGATTCTGTCGAGATCAGGCACATCATGAAAGACATCGACGACGACGCCTTCACCATGCTCCCAGTAACCATGAATGTACATTAGATATCCATAGAATGCTAGTCTCGGGATAATCAGTACGTCTTCTGGATATCTATATTTCTCCACATGACATTTCACAGATGTGCTATAGATCATCTAAAATGCACCCGGATCACGCTGTCAGTACGCTGTATGGATATCAAGGCTGGATGTTCTGTACATTTAAAAGATGTTTTTCGAATAGGCAGCATACAAAAGGGCAACGAATACGCACACATAAAAGACGCAAACACAAGCGCTGACAGCGCTTGTGTTTGAGTCTTATGTGTGCGTATTTGTTGCCCTTTTGTGCGCTGCCTATTCGAAAATCATGGCTCACCAACTAGCCCATCAGTACATATTAAAAAATGTTCATTCCTTAAACTCGCATCCACATGACGTCTAGCGGCTTGTGAGGTGCACTAATTATGGCTCTCAAAAATGAACGCTCGACAGACTGTAGCCACAATACGTTTCGCTCACTTGAGTGCTCGCTATATGTACTGTTGTAACATGAAAGTAACTGCTGCGAATCACTATTTTGTAAATTTTAGTATTTATAATTTTGGAAGTAGGTGTAGGTGTCTCGGCATAAAAGAGCAGTTGTGTTGTACTGCCTTCTATGCAGAGCACGCTGCATACCTCACGTTGTTCCTCTTAGGTATATATCACATAGCACATCGGATAACACATCAAATGTGCAATACTCTTCTCAGGCTATTGCAAAGTTTTGTTACACAGAATGAGTACAATGCATTGCCCTGAAAGATTGCTGCACATACCATCTTAAGAGTGTTTCAATACTGGCGAAATGACAAGAGAATGAAGTTAGTCAAAAGCAACAAGGCAGTATCACAAAAGTTTATATGAGCAAAGCAATGCTGTAAACCATAAGAGTACTCTCAACGTGTAACAACACAGGCTAAATGTCTAGAGAACGCAGATACACTCAAAAGAAATGAGGCGGTATGATAAACTAACTAAAGTGCGTTGGCGGGCTAGTGTGTGTTTGCGTGTTCCTTCTCCGTCCGCGTCCAGTCGCGCTGTAGAAACTAAGCGGTATGATAAAAGTGAACTGTGCACCAGCTGAAGACTAAAACAGAAACTGTCCGCCAGCAGTCCCAGCATAAGTCCATAAAAAACAGAAACTGTCCGCCAGCAGTCCCAATATAAGTCCAGGAAAAACAAACTGTCTGCCAGCAGTCCTAACATAAGTCCAAACAGGCTCCTCGGCCGAATTGGTGTGGGCTTGTGGGTCATAGGAGGGGCTACTTGATATGCTCAGTCCGATCGGTGCGTGCCTGGATTCAAGTAGAAAGGCAGGTGAAAAAAATAAAGCCGGTGCAGTAAAGGACTCGAGAGTTCATGAGACTGCTTAAACTAGAAACTTGTCGCATTGCTCTTTCTATTTTATGCCTTAAAGTGGCTCTCTTGCAAAACACATCAATGGAGCCCCAATTCTATGACTTCGAGGGGGCACCCAAAGCTATCGTAAATTGAAAAAGCATTAAGATACGCAGAGACTGTCGGTCTTTCCCCCAAAAAATGTGACATGAAGGCGCACTGCTTCAAGAAAAGTAGATTAAATTATTTAAAAAACATGGCAGCTAAGTAATTAACTGGAGGAGGTGAAAGTTAATTTTTATCCAATCTAACATGTCTTTTCTCCAGGATAAAATGAGTCAGGGCATTAACTGCAGTGAAGAGTCAAGTACAAAGCTGAAGCCTGCTACAAACGGCCTTCCATCAAGGGTGTCATGTAGGGTCTCATCATCATTAAATGGTGACGGAGAACATTTCTTGCAAGCTTGAGAACATTCATACTGGACACGACTAAGCCTTGTGTGTGATGCATTAGTTCCCAATCAGGTGCAAACAATGAAGCGCTGCTTTTATTAAAACGGCTAACATGAAAGAAAATGTATCTTATGCGCTAAAGACGGCTACAAACGCTGTATTATATATGTATAGGACAGACGATTACTTTTAAGGGTCGTTTTCTCTGTGAGACACAATATATATATATATATATATATATATATATATATATATATATATATATATATATATATATATATATATATATATATATATATATCCAGAGTTCCAAATACTAGCTTGCACACAACCTCGATGAGGTCCGTGTAGATTGTTTAGGTAACAGCCTTTGAATAAGCATGCGATCAAGCAGTATTCAGGAGCGAATTAAGGAACTGGATCACTGACTGCAATGAACTGCAAGAGAATTTCCCCATTCTATGGAGGCAAACTGTACTTTTCCCCTTTTCTAATTCTCAATATAGGAGCTAATCAGTTCACCTAGCCGGTATCACTACCTTACAGGGGCCCTGCAACACTTTTTGAGCATGGTCAGAAAGCGCTGCCAATCGGTCGTCGAGGCTCCCGAGAACATGCAAGCCAAATATTATAGCGCAGCACGTGGCCTGGACTGTACAATAAATTCTCAAAGTCACCTAAACGTTGCTCCCTCTTCTCTTGACAAATGATGTGTTAGTCCACAAATCATAGCGTGTTTGTGCACAGTTCCGCCATTGGTTGATTTGAGCATGGCGCTTATTCCAACTAAGCTTTGGCATGCTAGGGAAAGAGACAACAAGCAAGCGCACACAGCTCAACAAATAAAAACAGAACTACAGCTGCGACATACCACGAAAAACAACGCTAACAAATGCACAGTACTACAAAAGGACACGCTAAACTAAGCTTATCAAGGCTACTCTGGCAGCTACAAACCATTACATCAAGGAAACGAAGTAGAAGTAATGATGTCGATTTCACCGAGGCATGCGCTGCGATACAGAACTGTGCGTTTAGGAAAACGCGACTGCGAAAATAAACAAAAATCTTTATTCACGCATTACACAACGGCCTTATTCACTAAAGGAAAGCATAGGAGAACGTACCTTTGCTGGCCAATGGCCCACTGCCGGGGCGGCCAGGGTTCAGAAATTCTTCCACGGTTCTTGTTGTACGCGACACAGCACCCAACAGTGGTCTACGTCCACGCCAGACGACACGGTATGGAACTATGGGTTTAGGAAAACGCGACTGTGAAAAGAAACGAAAACCTTCATTCAGGTATTACACAACGGCCTTATTCACTAAAGGAAAGCATAAGAGAACGCATGTACACAAGTAAGGTGGCAAATTGGGCTAGTTGGAACGTACAAGCCATGTTCAGCGCAAAAGAGGAACACGAAAACACAAGAAAGTGCACGACACAAGCGCTGTCTAGCAGCTGAAATTTTAATGGAAGAAACGTGTCATATATACGCACAAAAAACCATACAAAAAATCTTATCCCCCACCAGGTATCTACTCACGTATGCTGTAGATATGTAATCTCGGCTTCTGTGAGAGCGATTGAAGGCTGGCTCACGCATCTGTCTCTTGCTTTTATAATTTCAGACGCTTCAGCAATTTCACGCGTGCGCTGGTCCCTGTGCCTCATCATCACGGTGGTTTTGTTTAACTGCGCAGCCGCACTGCCGGCAATGGAGTGAAAGATGCGTAGATGGTGTACCTTTCAGAGAGCTAGCGTGCTCCCTTAGACGGACGTTAAGACAACGACCCGTCTGCCCAATGTACGCACCACCACATGACAAAGGGATGGCGTACACCACTCCGCTCGCGCATTCAGTGAAACGCTTAGAGTGCTTCATAGTGCAACCTTCAGTGCTGTCAGCGGCCTGCCTCTTCTGCGCTCTTTTTTTCAACTCTCGCGCAAACGCTCCCTAGCTTCTTGCCGGCGCGAAAAACAACATTTACATCATACTGACCACCAATCTTCTTCAAACGGTGGGATACCGAGTGCAGATAAGGGATAACAACGAATTTTTCCCCTATTAATGAATTTCAAAATAAAATTCATTAATAGAATCCTTTAGCTAACCACAGCAACCTTTTAGCTTGACTTTAGCGTCTGGTCACACTGGCCTCTCAGTAGCGTCCGAAAAGGAGCGCTCTTGCATGCCGCGCTGTCGGCGCGACGTCGATCCTTCGTCGTCCGTGTTGCGTCGCGCTCGCCGTCGACGCTCTCGCCCATCATCCGCCACATCAGCCGCTCGTTTCCTTCGGCCGTAACCCGGTCGTCGTCGGTCTTGACAGTTTAGGCCTAAATGTCCTCGGCCTTTTTTTTCCGCTTGCCGCCTGGTCAAACCGATGGCGTGGCGCTCCGGGGACTGTTGTGTGGGTTGCCGCCGTCCTATCGAGAAGGTCAAATGCTGCCGGTGCACCGGGAACTGCTGTGACGAAGTGCTGCAGGTCCGGGGAGCCTGGCTCGGTGGCTAGAATGTTCGACGGCTGCATCCCGGGCCTCTCATGCCGCTGCCTCCAGATCCGGGCCCCTGCTGCTCTCGCCGCGAGTGCGACGCTGACTTCTTCCACCTTGTTCGTACGGCTCTCCACAGAACAGTGCCAGTTTCCCCTCCTGAGATTTCTCATCTTGGCTCGGGTAGCGTGCCACGAGCCCTTCTCCGACCAGGCGCGTGGGCGGACGTAACAGAGGTGCACACCATCGAGGAATTTTTCATGCCCCGCACACTACCGCTACTTTGTGACATTCCGCACGTGCTTCGTGACCGCGTGCTCATGACTAGAGGCCGGATTTTTAGGCATTAAAAAAGCCCGTTTTAGGCGCCAAAAATGGGCAGGGAAAACAACCTTTTAGGCCTCCAATGTGGTAAATATAGGCACAATAAATTTTCACATAAATGCGAATAATTTGAAACGAAGACCCCTATCTACGACAGCAAAACAAAAATGTTATTGCTTAAGATGGCACAAAGGCGCCAACAATTGAACATAGCCGTACATTTGTGTCCCTTAATATTTAAGAGCAGCGCAAAAGACGGGACAAAGGACAAGAAGTTCTTTTCCTTGGTTCTTCTAATAAATCTGCCAGTTGCGAGAAAGCGTTCGTCTGTGAACTTGTTGCCTTTTGTCCCGTCTTTTGCGCTGCTCTTAAATATTATGGAATCTTACCAATTAGCCCAGCTGTCGACCTTGGTACAATTGTGCTTTGTCCAGCACGGTTCGCAGAACATGGTCTCTCCCGTGTTTTGCACGGTGAGTCAAGTGCCCACTGTCGAATCAACACACTCCTGAATGTCTTTTCGACATGACTGAGAAGCGCAGAGCAGGAGCAGTTAACCAGATCGCTAGAAGCCCAGAAGGGAGAGATTCCTCCTATTGACCGGGTCCAATCGCGTAGAGCCAATTTCTCCGCTGGAAGTGAACCAGTGGCGTAGGCAAGGAGGGCCCCTAAAAATTTTCAGCTTTGCATGTGTTTTGCATACACGCACACATACAAACGCACGCACGAACCATCATAATGTATGGTTCAACCCCCTCCCTGCGCAAAATTCTGGCTACACTACTGCAGTGAACAATTTACAAAGTAAATTACAAACAAAACAAAAGCCTGTGCACATGATATTTTTCTATCTTTTTGCTCTTCACTCTCCTTTCGGCTGAAGACTCTCCGTGGTCTCGCATTCGCCAACCGCTCGCGCCATGACAGTGCGGCGGCGAATTCTCGCCGGCGTGTACCACGTCACTGTTGCTAGCGGTGGAATTTTCCGGAAGTTGGCTGAACTAGAGGACTAGGTCCAACTCCAAACAGTTTCGAACAGTCAATTGTTGCCCGGTAACATGAATAACAGTCTAAAGGTGCACTTGAAAGCGAAACTTAAGGCTAAACAGTGTTTATAAGTGATAATTCTGCAAATAGGCATTTATAGGCATTGATGAGCATTTAGGCACGAACGCCAAAAATAGGCATTTATAGGCACTATAAAAACACTATAAAAGCCCTTCGTAACCTCAAATTTATGCTCATACGTGTGTCAAAGTGGCGCGATAGGAGCGCAAGGAATAATATAGGCATTTGCCTAAAATCCAGTCTCTACTCATGACAATCCCAGGTGATCGAAATTTCCGGAGCCGCGAGCTACGGCGTCCCTCATAATCATATCGTGCTTTTGCGAGGTAAAACCCCAACAATCATCACTAATAATATGTTTTTGCGTATTGAAGGAATATCAGCGATGGTTACTTGGTAACTTTCAGTTTTAACGTTTCAATCTTGAAGTCTGCAAGAATAATGATATTATTTAGGAGTGCTAAAAGTTAATCTTGAACGTATTAGGAGGGAACTAACGCAGTCATTCTCATAGTGTTTTATGATTTCGAAGGTCTCTTTGTTTAATCCAATTGAGACGTGTCTAAGACGAGTTGGTGATGCATGTTGCACTAAGGTGCAGCGACTGATACAGGGACGAAAGTATGCACAAGCGCGGCATCGAATGCACTCACGAAGACACAGTGAGCATAATAACAGAGCAGGGCGATAATAACAATAGTTTCTGGGGTTTTACGTGCCAAAACCACGACATGATTAGCAAGCACGCAGAAGTGGAGGGCTCCACAAAGTTCGACCAATTGAGGTTCTTTAACTTGCATCTAAAATAAATATAGCCGTAGCTAGCATTTCGCCTCCATCAAAAATACGACTGCCATGACTTTCTGGTCAGCAGCCGTAACCACCGTGCCCCCGCGGCAGGTGTTAAGGAGAAGCGACTTGGCTTCACTGATTATTATTATTATTATTATTATTATTATTATTATTATTATTATTATTATTATTATTATTGCCCACTGGTTCTCATCTGAACTTATCAGTGCACTGAAGCATAAAGATAACGCACGCAGGAAATCTAAATGTTCTCCATCCAGCGAGTGGAAGGAAGAGTTCAGCTTCTTTCGAACTCTCTCTAAACGCCTATATAAACGGGATCATAGTTCGTATATTGATTTCTTAGAAAAAAGGGCCTCTGACAGGCCGGCTGAGTTTTGGAAGTATATACGTAAACGGTCCAGTAAAAGCGGAGAGTCCTTCAGACTACTGGACTCAAATGGGTTAGAAGTGCATGCCGTCGCTGACTGTTTTGCCACGCATTTCTCATCCGTTTATAAGGCCTCAGACTCTAGCACTGATATCAGACAACAGCCCAAGGCAGTTAGCTCATCCAGTGCTTTGTCGCTGGATGAAAATCTTATCTGCGAATGCATTAAGCGCTTAAAACCATCCTTATCATGTGGGCCAGATGGCATCCCCTCCGCCATACTAAAAGCTTATGGTAGTATATTTGTCCCAGTACTGACTACGATATTTAATAACTGCCTGGACACTTCCACATTTCCTAGCATGTGGAAAACTGCTCGTGTTTTTCCAGTATTGAGGTCGGGCTATAAAACAGATGCTTCTAATTATCGCCCGATTTCTCTACTATGTGCCACATCAAAGATCTTCGAGCTGGCTCTTCACAACATATTGTCTTTTGTTGTGAAAAACTCATTGATTCCCAATCAACATGGTTTTCTCGCTGGCCGCTCAACTACCACAAATCTTGCTAGATTCATGACGCAGATCTCCACACCTATTTCTCAGAGAGGACAGGTTGACGTAATTTACTGTGACCTGAGCAAGGCTTTTGACGTAGTCAGCCACACACTGATTATGGTTAAACTTTGATGTTGACTTGTCAATTGTGAATCTAATGCAGAGCTATCTGCTCAATAGATATTGTTATGTAGCCGTAAATGGCCAAACCTCTTCTTTGTATAAAGTGACTAGTGGGGTTCCTCAAGGGTCGGTATTAGGCCCACTCCTATTTTTAATTTACGTTAATGATGTTTCTTTTGCCATTCGTAATTCTTCTTTCCTCTTGTATGCCGATGACATCAAGATTTTTAGGGAAATTCATTCAGTTAACGACTGTCGCTTGCTGCAGTCAGACTTGCGCTCTTTTTCCGAATGGTGCAACGGTAATAACCTTTCTCTGAATACCTCGAAGACAAAATTCATGTCTATCACTCGAAAACATCTAGCGTGTCATTTCAATACTCTGTCAATTTTGTGCCGTTATGCAAGGTTTATGAAATCAGTCATCTTGGTGTTGTTGTTGACAGCGCGTTAAACTTTTCTTCTCACGTTAAGCGTGCTGCTGTGCGGGGCCTTCGTTCTCTCGGATGTGTTTGTAGAATATCTCGAGAATTCAGGTCTCCCATGGCCCTACACAAATTGTACACGGCAATATGTCTTCCGCAACTTGAGTATGCGTCCGTGATATGGAATGGCATTGCTCAATCCAGCGGTAACACCATTGAACGAGTCCAGAAAAAATTCCTCAGCATATATAACCATCGCTTTGCTAAAAATGACTCTGGATCTCGTTCAAATACTGCTGAATTATTATCACTGCCATCACTTCACTGCCGACGAAATCGCTCTGATCTCTTATTTCTTTACAAGCTAGTCCACGGTATCATATCCTGCCCTGTACTTCTCAATTGTGTAAATTTTCGGATTCCGCGTAAGTTAACCAGAGAACAGACCGTTTCATGTACCCGCCTGCTTCTTCCAACACTCTACCGTCCAAAGAATACAAAGACTCTATAACGTTCATTTTCTTGATCTTGACGTTTTTCATAGCCCACAGTCATTGTTTTTATCCGAGCTATGCACTGTTTTGACATAGTGTGGCACAATGTACAAAGTCTTCCAATTTTTTTTCCCCGTCAATATTTCTTGTGTTGTCTCATTTTACTCCTCCCCTTTTGTGTTCATTTCTCTTTGTCTACGTGTTTTTGCTCTTTTTATTTCTGAAGACTGTCTGTATTGTATTGTTTATTTTTATTGTTTTTTTGCGTGCACCAGCACAAAGACCTTACGGTTGTTCCTGGGCACGTTAAATAAATGAGTGATTGATTGATTGATTGATTGCTGACAACCTTACGCCGGTCCAGCGTTCCCAGCTTCTGGGCCTCTTGGAAGAATTTCGCGCTTCTTTCGATGTCGCTCAAACCTCTCTCGGCCGCACGTCCGCCGTTACGCATCGCATCGACACTGGCGCTCAACCGCCACTGCGGCAACGTCCATATCGCGTATCTCCCACAGAACGCCGCGTTCTCAAAGAACAAGTCGACGACATGCTTCGACGCGATGTTATTCGACCCTTTAATAGCTCCTGGGCGTCTCCTGTCGTTCTTGTTGCGAAGAAGGACGGTTCTGTGCGGTTCTGTGTGGACTACCGACGACTCAACAAGATCACTCGTAAGGACGTGTATCCACTACCGCGAATAGACGACGCGATTGACAGCCTACAAGGAGCAGAGTTCTTTTGATCTCTCGATTTGCGCTCCTGGTACTGGCAGGTACCTATGGCTGATGACGCTCGACCGAAGACCGCGTTTGTCACGCCCGACGGCTTGTACGAATTCAACGTCATGCCGTTTGGGCTGTGTAATGCGCCCGCCACTTTCGAGCGCATGATGGATACTGTTCTGCGCAACCTGAAATGGCACACGTGCTTGTGCTACCTAGATGACGCCGTCGTGTTCGTTCCGGACTTCTTCACGCATCTTCAACGCCTGCGGCATGTGATGGCGCGTTTGAGCCACGCTGAGGCCGTATTCTCAAAAGGCGACAATCGCAAAAGTATCGCCTTTGGTGCGCGCTGATTGGCTATTGACCAAAACAGGAAAAAGTTATTTCCAATACCGAAACTAGTCCAAGTGTCCGAGGCCTGCCAACAAGGCCGACTCAGCCCAGTGGTGCGAGAGAGCCTTCGTGAAAGCAGGCCTGCGTTATCACACCGTGCTACTTGGACTGCAATTCACGGCGTGACAAAACGGTCACGTGGAAACTGCAGTCCAGGGGTGCTATACAGGATGGCCCGAGTTTGGGGAAACTCGGGATCTTTCCGAGCTCTGGCGACACCCATTTTTGAACGTCCTAACAGTACGAGAAGGTGAAATCCATCCCTCAGCACGCGCTGCGTTCCATTGGTTACGATGGAACGCGGCGTCACGTCAAGGGCGGTCGAGAAGGTTGGGTGGTGTCTTCAAACTAGAGGCACCTTCTTTAATTTGTTTGTCGTTCCACTGAGTGCAGAAGTGAACCCATGTAAGAAAAGTGGCAGAAAGTTCTACTCACTATATTTTTATGTGTGCGCGGGCGGTTTGAATCCATTTTCAAGCGTTTAATGTCTGCACTAAGTATCCTTTAGAATAATCAGCACCGTGGCCTCTGAGATTAGCTCCGAGCGAGCGCCTTACAACTCCGCGGCTGGAGCTGATCGCCGAGGCCACGTGTCTAATCACCGTGGTCGGCCTTTACACTCAAGCGCGTTGCTCGGCCGCCGCGCGCTCACTCCGTCCTCTTATTGTCCTCCCCGAGCAGGTGCGGCCGGCTGGTTAGCTAATTGGCTGGGCGGTATACCAGTGCTAAGTCAGGACATGCTATGACCAAGCTCATTAGGCCAAATCATGCTAAGGCCGAGCTAATTGAGCCACGTCGTACTAAGGCCATGCTAATGAAGCCGTGTAAAGCTACGAACAAGCTAATTAAGATCGTGATAATAACAGAACGTTAATTAGGAGCGTGTAAATAAAACCAAGATAATCAAGACCTTCCTCACCGAGACCATGTTAATTAGGATAGTGATAATTATGATTAAGTTAATTACCTATGTACTATACAGAACCTTGCTAATTAAACCTGAGTAATTACTGTAGCGGTAATTAGAACATTAACAATCAAGACAGGACTATTCAATGTCATGTTAGTTGAGACCGAGCTAATTTGGGCCATGCTAATTATCACTACGCTCAGAGTACGCTAATTCAGACCAAGTTAATTAGGAACTTCCTCACCAAGTACGCGTTAATTAGGATTACTCTAATTAGCATTTCGTTAAATATATTAGTGCTAATTAGGACCTAGGTAATGAAATCTGAATAGTTAACGTCGTGTATATAAAACATTACCAATTAAGACATACCTATTCACTGCCTTGTTAATTAAGGCCTAACTAATAAATAGCACCAATATTGAGACCGAACTGACACGGTCATTACTCCGAAGCAGACCAAGCATACTGAGCAGACGAGCCGTGTAATAAGCTGGAAGAAGCTAGGTGACCCAAGCTCCTCCGATAGCCCCAGCCTTGCACAAGTAGTGCAAGCTGACCAAATTATTTTATATGCAAAGAGGCTGCTGAGTAGCGTCCACCGCATGAAACACTTGACAGGCACACCAGCACTATGATAGTCACGAGTTGAACTGGGGTCTTTCAGAATCAACGTGTTTGTGCCCGAGTTCGCATGCCAATCAATTTTATTGACAGACGCCCACGGCGAAGATCGGGTCCGCCCACCACGTTTGCTCTTGCCGAGGAGCAGTGCTCACGGCGCAACGCCAGCGAGCGGCACGATTCAGGTATGAGCTTAATCGCAGAGATAATGCAAGCATGCACGAAGAATTAGAGGTTGTATCATCACGTGGCTACGATGTCTCGCATTCAATTTCACCGCGCTCACGGCGTACCACTCACCTCCACGAAGCAAGCGCCCCTAGTGGGATTTGCGGCGAGAAATGTTACTCTTTACTTGTTTGTGGAGACATTGTTTCTACCGATTTGTTACTACAGAAAAATCTTCAGACATGTAAGTATAGCAGTAACCTGTCCATTTATTTATCTATAATAATCCAGAGAAGCCAAACGAGCTGCACCAGAGTGCTGCGCGTGCGCCCTTGTTGCCTTCGAGAGTGAAAATTTTCATGCTGCAGGTGGAACGAAAGAATTTTCTGAAAGAGTACCATCGCCCACGAACACGCCCGTGGGATGCGCGATGATCAGTTGGCAAAAAGACAGCGCGACAGTCACGCTGACTTCCCTGCGCTGTAAAAATGTTGACTGAGTGGCGGCGCTGACACGTTCGCATGCGGCGTTCCTTTGAAAACCGTTGCAAATGCCGCACATGCGTTTGTCATGCCATGCTCGTTCTTGTAGCCGTTTTTATCAGCGCTGCTATTGCGTGTTCCGCACTGTCTTCCTGTCGTGACCTCGGTTATGCGAGCTAGGAGCAAACTCGTGTGCCCGAGAAGCTCGGGCCATCCTGCATAGCACCCCAAGTACCGTGATGCACAGGGCAACATATAGAAGGACAACAGTCTCACAGCCAACCTTAGTATGCTCGGTAGTACCGCAAGGGCACTGTGCTCGAGGCCCCTAAGATCCCTAGATAAAAAGTTTTCAAGGTAGGGACGCTTTTCCTCCACGCTTATTTGCCTGGAGCACCCTCAAGAAGAGACGGTTTCTATTGAGTTGTTACGGTGGATAGAAGCAATTATACTTTAACAGAAGTAAAATGAGATGTAGAATAAGCGCTTACTTAGTTGAAGGTAAAAGGTACAGCATCAGAAGAAACGTGATGCGTGTTGCCCAACTTGCAACGTTGTGCAAGTTTTATATTTCACACCACTAGCCATGACGCCACGCATCTTACGTAGTGGTTGTACGAATGGCAGACTGGGCATGTTGGTTCAGCTTACTTGAAGTGTAAGGCGCGAAGACGACAACGGCCAAAGGGGAGAGTACCCACACAGAGCGCCACCTTCACACAATATTTATAACGAAATGAGCACAGTCTACATCAGTATTGTGCACGTACCTCTAAAACAGGAACGAAAGCTCATTCCTCGTTCCTTCCCAATCTTGGAACGAGTTCCTCTTTATTATTTTTGTTTGTTCTGGGAGCAATAAAGATATCACCACCACCACCGTTACAAGTCCCTTTAATGCAAAAGGAACTCGTTCCAGTTATATTTCTAAAATTGGAACGTGCTGTTACATTAACGTTACATTTGAAATTTTAATAAAAATATAGTGCCGGTCAATGCCGGATAATACTGAGGGGAAATCAAGTGAGCAACTTAAAGCTCACATCGAGTGAATGAATGAATAAAGTTTATTCAAAGTCGGTGCGAGGCGCGGGGAAGAGAGAGTTCAGCACTGTCCCGTCCCACCCTCCGTCGATGATGACAGCGTCAGGTGACGGCTTGAAGTCCTGGGGCCCGAGCGGCATCATCGGCATGCCGGACGGCCAAAAGTTGGTCGGTCAGTTTGTCGCTGGTGAGTGCCGCCTCCCAGCGGCAGCGACGCCGACGCAGCCGATCCGCAGCAGTGACCACAGCCATCGAGCTAGATGTATTTTACGTATTTCACATCGCCGGAAGCAGGTTATATGTAAATAAAAGAAATCTAAATAAACGCTCCTAGACAAATTTTTTTAGAGACCACCGGTCATACTAGAGACGTGTCTAACTGCAACTTTCATGCTCGTCTATTACAAGTGCAACACACGTGACGCTTTCCACGTCAGTCTTCAAATGCGCACTCAGTGTACTGCACTTCAGATATGCAAATAGAAATTTATACACACGTATCAGCATAAATAAGTTTCTTGCACAGGAAACCGCAACAAAAGGAACAATACATAGATGTTTAACGAGTGCTGATTCAATATTGCAGTGTGACTAGAAAATAGTGTGCAGGTTACATATTCGCAACTTAGTAAAGTCCCTTGTTCGCACTCAGCAAGGGTTGCATCTCGATGTGTATCCGACAGACGAACCCATTTTCTCGTCAGCCCTTCGTTGCCAATGTTGAAGAGCCGTTCCTTCAAGCACCTGAGGGCAAAAAAAATTGGAGCTCACTCAGACTCACTCAAGAGATATATTTTGCTCTCAGGGCGCACTCGGACTCAGACTCACCAAAATGTCCCTCAAACGGACTCACTCGGACTCAGACTAGCTAAATTTTTTTCTCAACCGGACTCACTCCGACTGAGATTCACCGATATATTGCTCATCCGGACTCACTCAGACTCAAACTCAAGGCTTGACCGTAGTCTGGGTGAGTCGACTCATGAGTCCGATAGCGTAAAATTAGCTTTTTCGATCATGGTGCCAATGCTCTTCAACGCCATTATCTCACTTTAATCGGTGCTCTACGATATGGCTTTTGATCTTATGGCTTCAAATACGTGTTATCAGTGGTTTCAATATAGGAAAGGCATTTTTATGAAATACGCGGCTCACACGAGATATTTTATCAATTGCTTCTCGTGAAAGAGTTTGCGGGGATAGGTCATGGCAACCCCCCCCTCCAACTCGCGCCTCTGATCAATAAATATTGAGGTGGCGCATGAACGCTCGTGCGTTGACATATGTGTGAATAGACTTTTGTATAAACGTAAGCCGATATAAGACTGATAGTAATGCTGAAGATGAGTAGATAAAACAATAGGTCGACAATAGAAGGTGGAGCTGACTCAGACTCACTCAAGAAATCTATTTTGGGCTTAGGGCTCACTCGGACTCAAACTCATGAATATTTTCCTCAACCGGACTCGCTCACACTTAGGCTCACTAAAATTTTCTTCAGTCGGACTCACTCGGACTCAAGCTCACTAAAATATTACTCTCCCGGACTCACTCAGACTCAATCAGGCCCCAATCTGAGTGTGAGTGATCCTGAGTGAGTCGACCCATGAGGTGTTTGCCAACCTATGCTTGAGGGTACTGCTGTGTTGTACACAAATAGGAACAAGGTCAACCGCGGTCGTAGAAGCGAGGGCAGGCTCAGCTGTCGCAACAAGAATGTAGCGCTAGATGTACGGGTATCGTTTATTGCATGGCAGACGCTATTGGTACGGTGGCTGTCGAAATGAACTACAATAAAAATTTTAGACTGATAGCCGCGGAGATAACTCGCATGTTCAAGGGATGCCTGCCCAAACGCAACCATCGAAGGCACCGGACAGGCGCCACTGCGGCACCCGCAGTGGCACCCGCAGTGGCGCCTGCGGCACCCGCGTCCACTGCGTTTCGGTTCTCTCTTCCGCCATCCATGGAACACGGTGTCAAAAGGCAAATTTATCGTTAGCTGCCGGCGGTATACACGAGATACCAAAGCCGCTGAAGGCCACGCGAGGAGAAAAAAAATCACAGCATATCCACGTGGTGAATGATGATGAGTGGGGCGAAGCTCCGGAGAGAATCATCGGTGAACCGTGAATGTTCTGTGTAACGCCCCATCAATCATCATATGAAGAGTGAGAAGCACTGTGTGTATATTACAAACATGAAACTTTTATTTTTCTTAATTAGATGATGCTTGGCTTCCGTTGTCCCTTCATTATCGCGGCTTTACGGTCCGTGAAGGGACAGCAGTTCTTGTACGGGTTGCAACTGGAAATTTAGAAAATACCAGGTCTATACACGTCCCTCGGATGGTCTTCTCGCCGCAGCCGTGTAGCTTGTCGAGCAGCTTCGGCCTCGCGGGCTCGAACGGCGGGGTCTTCTCGCCGCAGCCGTGCAGCTTGTCGAGCTTCGGCTTCGCGGGCTCGAACGGCGGAATCTGCTTCGCGGCGTCGACGTGCAGCTTCGGCCTCGCGGGCTCTCACCTCAGGATTCTGTCTGCGAGCCCGCGCTGCTGCCGCCTTCCGTGCCCTCCGTTCCGCAGCCTTGTCTTCCATCTGGCGACTCCGAGCTAAAGAGAAAACGTGCCAAGAGGGAGCCTTATGTCGCGTTACGTCTGAAATGTTGTCTTCGGGTGTCGTTGAAAACACGAGACGTAGTAAAGAAGAAAGAATGCCACACAGGCGAACACGCACGAGAGTCTCACTCGTCAACGTCGTCGTCTTCTTCTACTGCATACGAGAACGCGCGCTTCTCACGAACTAGAGGTGGCTACTACAAACAAATAAACCTACAAACGGAGCATGGACAGACCCATGGCATAAAGAGCTTCGCCCCTAAAACATTCCTAGGAACTGAGCTGAGGCTTCGCAGTCGGCGAGAGCGCGAACCTAAAACCACTATAGCATCGGAAGCGTACGCACGCGGCAAGGCGCTCACTCCAAGAGATAGAACAAAATGTAACTTCGACCCCGCTACGTAGGGGCCCAAGACCATTCATGCGCAGTGGAAGGCCACCGCGCGCGATTTCGGTGGTTCGCACATTGGTGCTTCACTCACTTTGTGCGCCCTCTAGCGTTGTTCTTCTCTGCCCTCTGTCCTATGCACGTCAAACACCAGATTCTCGACGATGATTCGCACCGTTCGAGGACTCCGCGGAACCACGCGTAGGCGCCTTGACTATGGTAAGTCGGCTCCCCCACTTTCCCCTATGCCGACAAGGCTACGGGGACTTGTAGCAAAACCGCCCGAATACGAAGCGACACAGACACAAACAACAAGCTACTTTCCAGTTGGCCGAACAAAAGTGTCACCGAGATAAAAAAAAATTACACCATCTCTCGCTAAAGGAGACCATGAGGCAATGCGAAGCCGGAGCACTTGCATGATCGCGTTCCGTTGGCGTTCGCTGGGCATGCTACCGACCTCTTGTCGTAGAACGCGAAGCGGAACACAACGCGCGTCGTGTCGTACCTCTAGCCTGGCCGTTAATTCTCAGTGGGCGTGCGGGGAACGTGGTCGACAGGTGCGCGAGAGAGAGGCAGCGTAGGAAAGGAGAGAGAGGAGGACGGGACGCGCATGCGCTGGCCTTCGTCGCGGCGCTGCGCAGGAGAGAATTTCGGCATGTCGAGCCCGCATTTCAGAGGAGCCATCCGAGGCAAGCGCTGGACTGAACGCGCGCAGCGCTCTACCACTTGAAGGAGAGGAGACTAGAGGAGGAGAGTAGCATATGCGCCGTGAGAGCAGAAGCGAGAACGCAGGAGAAGCGCAAGCTGGTGCTGGTAGAGAAGTGGAGAGAGTAACGCGCAGCTGTTGGATAGAGGGAAGGAGGAGAGTTGCGCATGCGTAGTGTGAGTGCGGACTAATACGCCGCGTGCGGATTGCCACGCCGAGTTACATACCCCCGAGCAAGAGATACTTCGTGTCTAAAGGTAGCGCGGCCTTTCCTGGCGGTGCTCTTACAATGGGGTTAGATGATTCTCGAATGCCTACTAAATGCTCTCCAAGGTGTGTCTACACTCCTGAACAGCCCTTGATTGCTGTCAGACTGGCTGAGACAAAAAGAAAAGAAAAACAGCGTTTCCTCCCGCAAGTACGTAATAGGTCTCGGCACCGCGCGCTTCCATGCGGCCTCGGCGGGCGCCTTAATGTGTCAGGATGCGGAATAGTCAAGGGACAGGCACGCGGCAGATTTTTGCGCCTCACACGGTCGTCCATCTGCCCTGTTCTGCATGATGTGCTGCTTGCGTGGGCCTGGTTAATGCCGAGAAACGTTGACTGAAGGAACGCCGTTCCCTCTGCCGTTCCTAAGTAAAAGTAACGAGTTACCGTTACAGTTCTACCGATCCTCAATGGAACGGTGGCGTTCCTTCGTTCCTCCAAAAAGGAACTAGTTCCTGGAACGTCGTTCATTGGAAAGCCGTTCCGTACAACACTGGTCTACATGTACACCGCGCGCTGTCACTAATCACAACTACGCAGTCGCATTCAAGTAAAAGGACTTCCCTTCGAGTATGCTCTTGGCCTCAGTTTTACCCATCTATCGTGGCTTCTGTCGACAACGGAGCAGGCGCGAAAATCGGGACTACATTCACCATCTTGGCAATGAATTGCGTGCTGCCAGCCAGCACTGCATCCATAACACGTAACAAGACCATGACCTTGAACTTGAAGAGGCCGTCTGGTGTTATAAAGGTAGTCTTTTCTCGGTCTCTCTCGTCAACTTCGCATTGTGGAGTCAATCCAGTGCGTCCTCTATTCGTGGAAGAGGATACACGTCCTTCTTCGTGATTTTGTTCAGGCGACGATAATCGACGCAGAAACGTAGTGTCCCGTCTTTCTTCCTCACTAACACTACGGGAGACGCCCACGGAGTTTTGGACGGCTGGCAGATGTTGTCGCGTATCATTTCGTCGAATTGTTTCTTTACGGCTTCGCATTGTCGCGTCGAAACCCGTTAGGTACTCTGACTCAGTGGTCGAGCATTTTCTTCCGTTACGATATGGTGCTTAGCAAGGGGCCTTTGTCTGACCCGCGATGGCGACGAGAAACAGTCCTTGTATTCCTTGAGAAGGCATCGGAGCTGTTGCTGCTGGGGAGCGGGAAGGCTTGGGTTTACGTCGAAGGATGGCTCAGGCGTGGCGGTCGGCGTTGTAGCTTCGTCAGAATCTGAAAAAAAAAAAACGCATCGCTGACGGACAAGATTTCTTCGATGTACGCAATCGTCGTGTCCCTACTCAGATGTCTGTTCTTGGCTGAAGTTCATTAGCATCACGCTTCCTTTTCCTTCATGCAACTGAGGAGCGTCTCTTGCGACGCAGATGTCACGGTCTAGCAGCAAGCGCTGATCGCTCTGGATGACACCTTCGATGTCTTCAGCCTTTACGGTGCAGGCTGGAATTATGACGCTGGATCTAGGCGGAATGGTGACTTAATCCTCTAGCACGTTCAGGGCACGTTGATGTGGGTTTCTATCCGGCGGTGTCGCTTCGACTTGGTTCCTAAGTCGATGATGGCGCCGCGATGGTTTAAGAAGTCCATGCAGAGCATGGCATCCCTGGAGCAATGTTGCAAGATCACAAAGCTCGCAGGATAAGTGCGATTGTTGATGGTGATTCTTGCTGTACAGACTCCAGACAACGCTGTTAGATGGCCTCCAGCGGTCCGGATTTCGCAAGCCGTCCTAACTTTCTTCAACGTCGCGGCGAACGGCCCCCTGATGACGGAATAGTCGGGTCCAGTATCGACGAGAGCTGTGACGTTGTGGCCGTCGATGGGAACGTCGAGGTGGCTAGTTAGTCGCCTTTCGTTGCCGTTAGGTCGCAGCGTCGGATCATGGCTACGTCGGTTTGTGCCGCTGCTTCGACCTTGCATCGTCAGGTCTTCTTCGGGCCGCGAAGTTTCCGCCTAAGAGCTCCGTTCGGCTTGCGGCGTGTTCTTTAGTTAGAGTTCGGCGTCGTCGTCGTCGGCGGAGGATCTTCGGTATTTCGCCGTACAGCAACCGCACCTCCATCGGTTGCTGCCCTTAGTTTTTCAGATACGGGCTAGGTGATCGGCCTCCGGTTGGGCCCGTGGATAGTCGGCGTTGGGGAGAGACGTAGCGGCCTGGTAACGGCGATCGGGAAGGTCCTTGAGGTTTCCACTGCGCTCCTGTGAGGTAGTCGGTGACGTCGTGTGGTTGGTCCCCCCGCTGTGGACACGGCGCGTTTACGGCGAAACCACGTAGCCCCATCCGTCGGTACTGGCAGCGGCGGTTTGTGTAGCCGGCTTCCCCGCAGTGGTAGCAGTGCGGGCGGTTGTCAGGGGTATGTCAAACGTCAGTTTTCCTTGGCGCGTAGCGCAGGCCGACTAAAGGACGGTAGGGCGTCGGTGATGGTGGCTGCGGCAGCGGTGTCGGGCGATGGAACTGCGGCGATGCGGTGTCTTGACGTTGTCACGGAAGGGGAACGGGACGGCGAACTGCAGCAGCGTAGCTTGAGGCTGCGGCTGTGCTGGCTGAGGAAAGCCAGGTGACTGCTGGATTTCATCGCGCACTACTCCAGCAATTGACATCACCTCAGACTGTGGAAAAGAGATCTTCCGGAGCTCCTCTCGCACGATGGCTCGGATAGTTCGTCGGAGCCAAGAGCTTGAGCAGCTGCGCTGTCTGGAATCAAGCGAAGGTTGTACTTTCGGGTGCGCATTTCTAGCGTTTTCTCAGTCGTCGTCGCTTCAGAGACAAATTCTTAGGTGCTGCTCGGTGGGTTTCGCATCAGTCCCGCGAAGAGCTGCTGCTTGAATCCTGGCATAAGGAAGCAAACTTTCTTCGAGCATGTCAGGATCTGCGTGGCGGAGCAGTCTGATTATTTCTTCTGTGAAGAGTGCTGGGTTTTCGTTTGGCAGCTGCACGCGGGTTTAGAGCAGAGCCTCGGCCCTCTCCTTGCGGACGACGCTGATGAATGTTGCCAGGAACGTGGTGCGAAAAACATCCCACGTTGTCAGAGTTCGCTCTTGGTTCTCGAACCATGTCCCAGCTTCATCTTCCAAGGTTCTGGTCCAGGCGTTGAAAACGGCCACCCGATCGTACGCTTCGAGCCAGCTTTCTGGGTCTTCCAAGGATGATCCTCGGAAGTTTCGCGGCTCCCTAGGTTGATGTAGCACGACTGCCGCTGCCGGTGGTACAGTGGCTGTCATCGTTGCCGCTGTCGTGGTCATGGGTTTGGTCTTCCGGGTCTTATCGAGTAGGTGTCCATGCTCTGGTGGTAGGCCTCGCTGCCTGCGGCTAGCTCGCTGGTCGGGGTTGGCGTCGATGCCTCCTTCACGACTTGGACTGTGCTCATGGCTTGATGGGGGAGGGGGGGTCCGGAACATGAACGAAGAGCACCTCCACCAGATATCATGTGGTCATGACCCTCACGAAGGAAGCAGTCGGCGCGTTCAAGACGAAACTTTTATTTGGGCGAACCTGTGCACGGGAAACGAAAAGTCAAAGTACAAGCGATAGACGCTGTACACTGATAGCGGTGAACAGTGCGTCGGCCGTGGATAGTCTGAATCGCGGCACGGCGTGTCGGCATTTATACATGCGGCATTGAACATTCGAGCCTTATCGCTGGTGGCGCTATTTTGAGAATGAACTCAGCTGTTCGCGGTTGTGCGGTCAAGCCTTACCGATGATCCAACAACAATCTCGAATGTCCTCAGACATTCTGTTAATGAGAACTAATAGACAATAATGCCAAGGAAAGTAAAGTGGACGAAAAGATAACTTGCCGCCGGCAGGGACCGAACCTGCGACCTTAGAATAATGCGTCCGATGCTCTACCACTGAGCTACGGCGGCGGTCATCCTCCCGTCCACTTTATGGGGTATATATGTGCATTTATACCTAGAAGCGTAAGTCAGCGCCGATGGCAGCCACGGCGGCGAGTGTGGATGACTCTTTTTTGCCTGTAGGGTGACCGCCGCCTTAGCCCAGTGGTAGAGCATCGGACGCGTTATTCGAAGGTCGCAGGTTCGATCCCTGCCGGCGCCAAGTTATCTTTTCCTCCACTTTACTTTCTTCACATTTAAATCCTAATTACTACAAATAACATTCGCTATACTTTCCTGTTAGATCTCATTAATATTGTGTCCAACAAAGAAAAACGAGCCCTTAAAAGTCAGCTCCTTTCCCTCAGACATTCCGGTGCGGTTTGCGCAAGGCAGCAGCTACACGTGCCGGTAAATAAAACATACAAAGCGTTTGTGGCAATATCCAGTTTGTGCACACACGAGGGAAAATCCCGGGCTGTCTGGAACGAACGCTTAACTATAGCAGCACCGCGATGACAGTTTTTCAGAAAGATACGTCCATTTTCGCAATTATGAAGACAGGTAATAGTGGTGCATGTTATATTATCTGGTTCACTATGGGAGAGACCGCGGGCCGCAATGCGGCTGCACGCAACTTTGCGACAAGTGAGAGTCCTACCAGCGGAGTGTCCCGAAAGTAAGCGATTATTTACCGCTGACGGTGTGTAACAGCGTCACTGGTAAGTAACAGAAATGTGTTGGAATACCGAATGATCGGCATTGAAAAAGTGTGGTAGTGAGCGTGCGGCTTTCAAGAAAACTCGCTGTGATTGGTCTCCTAGCATGTTAACCGAATGCTAGCGCGGCCACTTGCGTTTCGCTGTTGTGCACAGCATTCTGCCTTTACAACGCTCACTGTGAATTCATGCGATATTGAGGCCCCATGTTCAGCCTGGTGTTTCAGGCACCTGTCAATTCGCTGTTTGTAGTTACTTGTACAACTGCTTAACCTCACTGAGACCCCTTTCGGAGGCGTCATTCTCCGCCGCTGGATTGTTAAAATGTGTTAAAAACTGTATTACTCATTAAGTGCAGGAAAAGGTTTTCACTGATAAGTGTGGTTCTTCTATGGGGGCTTCTCCGCAAATCCTTTCCATGTACTTAAAGTAGACGCTGGTAGGTTGAAACGGAGGCGTTCATGTGCTGAAATCAAGAATTAGCATTATTAAAGTTCGCTCCGATTCTTCGTGATTTATGCCTCAGCGGGATTGACAAATTTCTGAGGACGCCTTAGGTAATTATGTTATTAATGTTTTTCGTTACGTGGACGACTACTTGATTTCTTGTAGGGGTGAGGCATTGGAAGCCGTGGTTACCTCAGTGAGCGAACCATTTCAATGAAATGAAGGAGGGCTGAACTTTACTAAAGAATTGCCTCACAATATTCAAGTACATCTTCTAGACATTTCCTCAGGGTTTCGGAAGAACCACGTTTGCTGGCAGTATTCTCCTTCAAAAGCGCTGTTAGACCAATGTCTTGCCGTCTTCTCTCACGAAGTCGTGTAAGCACCAAATACTTTAGCGTACAGGTTACGCCTTTTAAATGCGAAGCATTTCTTAGCGAACCTCAGGCATTCTGGCCGTTTCTATCTACGTATCTATCTATCTATCTAGCCGCCTACGTCTAGGCGCTCTCCTGGTCGTCTCCGTAACTTTTAATATACCAAAGTTGACATAGTAGGGGATCAGTGTATGACGAACACGATGCACTAGTCATGACATGAATAACGCAAAATACCTGTCACGTACGTCATGCAACCCTTTCTCTCAGTCACGTGTGGCACATACCCGTATACCAGAGTTCATGTTATGCGGGTATGTGCCACAGGTGATGCAGAGTCTCAACCAACACGGTAACCGCAAACACACACATTGACTCGCAAGAAAAGTGATAATAATAAGTGTTTGGATTTTATGTCCCAAAACCGCGATATGATTATGAGAGACGCCATACCAAAACGCTCCGGAAATTTTGACCATCGGGTGTTCATTAATGTGTACCGAGATCGCACAGTACACGGGCACGTAGCATTTTGCCGCCATCGAAATGCGAACACCGCGGCCGGGATCGAACCCGCGACCTTCGGATCAGCAGCCTAGCACCGTAACCGCTACACCACCGCGGCGGACGCAAGGAAACATAGCTGAAGACAAAACACCTCTCGAAGACGCTCAACTACCATCCACTCGTCCACGTGGTCCGCAGCATGACGACGTGGATTACCCAAAAATCGGGGTCAATGCTTCCTACAATAAATCTGCTGAGAGAACCAGGCCTGTCATCATTACCGGTGACTTCAACATTGATTTATCAAGACCCAACAACGCTCGGTCCTTATACTGCGTGAAAGGAGGCATGGATGTGGACAAGGCATCAAAAGACGTCTCTGCCACGTCCACGATAGGAGGCATCATAGATCATTTGATCGTAAGAGGCAACCAGGATTTTTACCAGCTGCACTATACCTCGCACTTCACTACACTTACACTCCTGATAGCCGCGATCACGAACGGATCCGTTTAACAAGTCCGGTACAGCTGCTGGTACTCAGTGATCACGGTGATGATGACCTTGGTGAAGAACTGTCCAGAACCCCTTCTACACATACACACGGTTTCGTGAAACGTGCGTGCGTTCTCCGTCATAACAGACAAGTATAGGCTTCCAAAGCAACGTCGAGCTGCGCCACTGCTCTTATCGCAACTGGGGGCATCCACAGTCGCAACACTGCCACCCCCGCTTCCGCGCACGCGCAGAGCTCTCGGAATGAATCTGTGGTGCGTCACAATGTAACTATCGCTGACTAGCAGTGCAGCATCGTTACCCAACTGTAAACAACTGGTTATATAATACATATGTGACTCTTCAACATATGAGTGTGCGTATACCACTTCCACAATTCTCTAGCGCCATTCCGTAACGTTTCGCTCAATATGAAAAATTACGCCACAGTCACCATCCCGCGCATGCTTCGCATAACATTGATTCCCACGGGAGGCGGGACCTGCCGAATTTTTTTTAGATGCAGGTTATCCTCACGTTACAGTGGCTACTGTTGCTCAACGTTTAAAGAAGTCCGTTTAAGTCCGAGCATGGTTGCAGAAAGCAATACTAATAACAAGCGTGTCATGGGTATTCCTTACGTTCATTGCGTATCTCACAGGATAAAGAAAGCGGGAGGTGGATGCGGCGTGAATGTTGTTTTTACGGCTGCCAATAAGTTAGGTGAGATCTGTGCCGCAGTGCACAAAAAGAATGAGCAGACAAGAAGCGAACTGACATTTGTTTCGTAAAGCGTAAGAAGAAATTTACTGATTGCCGTACAAGTGTGGTATTTAAGGTTCCGTTTAGCTGTGGCAGCTTCTACGTAGGACAGGAACAGCGTGCAAAATTGGTCATGTTGGTTTAACGTCATTGTAAAACAGCGCAAAAAGATGCTAAATTGTGGGAAAAATATATTGGACAGACTGGCGGCTGCCTTAACGAGAGACTACGCCAGCACAATAACACATTGAAAGGCACGCCTGCTTCACATTTGTCTTCTCGCTGTCGCTCTTGTGGTTGTAAACGCACGCATGCCATCTTCAGGCACGTTGACCAAAGGTCACGTAAAATCATAGAAGCTTTCACTTGAGGTACAACCATGATGTTTGCATTGCCACCCCATCTATCTGTCTTAATGACTGCGAATTTAGCCTGCTTGAAAGAAATGACAGTTATCTCTAATGCGATGATGCGTGCGCAGTCGGACTACATGTATTTATTCCTTTCTGCACAATAAACCCCACAATTGTTAGCCCAGCGCCTGTCCTTTGTGGTCCTCCATCTCGTGCCTTCGCCTTTTTGCGCTATTTTACAATGAACTACGTAGGACAGGCGGGTTGTTGTGTTAGTCAGATATTAATAGAACATGAGAGATCGCTAACCAGAGGTTCACCATCTCATTGTTCACATTGTCGAGAGCGTAAATGCAAGCCGAAATTACACGAATGCGTAGTTTCATATAGGCACAGGAATGGACAAAGGTTGAGGCCTGGCATAATAGATCTTACGCAAAATTGCTGCTATCTATCGGAGGTTTGACGAAGCTACCGATTCGGCGCCATGTTGGAGGCTCGTGTCCGAACAGTATTGCTGTCGCTGCCATAACTTATTGCTTGTATCTGCTTCGATGGCAGGCAACACGGGCATAAAAACGTCAGACGAGTGTGTGCACACGTTATGGATATTTGCTAGTCGTGACGTGTAAAGAATTGCCGCATAGCGAGAACAAGTCTGTCACCGAGTCACACGTAGGCCTGCCGTCGTAGTGAATGACCTAGGTTGTAAATTTTGTCTGTCTGTTTTCAGTGTAAGGAATAAGCGTTCTTAGCTGATTGAATACCACGCGTGTAGTGTAGGATCTTGGGAATAATCGCGCGTTTTTAAAGTACAGGGACTGAAGACACCCCAAACACAGAGCGCAGCGTTTTTCTTTTTTTGTGGTTTTTTCCGCTTTTGAAAAAAAACCACAATTTTGTCACAGGTTCATGATAAAATGGAGCGAGTAATAACGGAATCGTATATCATGACGTAGGCACATGCCGATGATTGTATCAGCGCACCATCCAATAATCTTTCCTCAAAAGAAATTCATTTGAAAAAACATCCTAACTTTTATCATGCACATGCCCAGTGAGTTTTTGTATCTTGCCTCCTCGTGATGCAGTGGCGACTCTCGCTGAACTTTTAAAGAAGTCCATTATGTTAAGTCCGAGCATGGTTGCAGAAAGCGATAGGAAGAGACGTGTCGTAGGTATACCGTACATTCATTGCGTATCTCACAGGCTAAAGAAAGTAGGAAGTAGATACGGCGTTAATGTTGTTTTCACGGCTGCCAATAAGCTATGTAAGATTTGTGCCGCTGTGCAGAGGAAGAATGAGCGAGTAAAAGATAAGAAGCGGACTGATATTCGTTTCGTAAAACACACCTGCAAATTCACTGATTACCGTACAAGTGTGGTGTATAAGGTCCCTTTCAGCTTCGGCCGCTTCTACGTGGGACAGGCGGGCGGATGCATTAACCAGAGATTGTTGGAACATAAGAGATCGTTAACAGGAGGCTCACCTTCTAATCTATCTTTACATTGTCGAGATTGTAAGTGCAGCCCAAAATTCGATGAATGCGCAGTGTCGTACCGGCATAGAAATGAAGAAACGCGCCTGATGATTGAAGCATGGCATATCGAGAATAGTGGTAGCGCATGCGTGAGCCAACCTGTCGATTAACTTGCACAAAAATGAAATGAAGTGCCTTAACAGTTATCTTCCACGCAGACCCCAACGCGTGCGGGACTGATAGGTTCGCCTGTTGCATGGGCTTGCGCAGATAGGTTTTCGTGCCTTCTTTTCCGCCGTTGTGCGTCTCTTCAGTTGTTAGTCGGCGTTTGTGCTGTTCTGTTCTGTTCTGTTCTGTTCTAACTGTTTTGCTGTGGAGAGGTTGAGGTCCATATTGCCTCGGCTACTCCATATCACGAAGTTATGCAGCGAAAAAAAAAGAATAATACTGAACGGTACCGAAACATGAACAATCCAAAAAAAACATAATCGCACACTGAAACCACTTCAAATATCATACCAATACACAGTTTGCTTGCAGCAGTTCACACTGTCATGACTTCTTTCTCGTGTCCGTGTTTGCACGCCCTGTCTTTTTCGAATGAATACTTACCAAGTAGCTCAGCTCTCTGTTATTCTAAGTCTATAGTGGTAGCGCATGCGTGAGCCAACCGCCAATTAGCTTGCTAAAGAAGAAACCAAATGCCTCAACTCTCACGCGTGCCTGTTTGGTAGGTATCGCCTCATTTGTGTCTACCTTTTTTCCACCGCTGAGTGCGGTCAGCGTTTGTGGTGTCTTGTGTCCGTGTTTGCATGCCCAGTCTTTTTAACACGAATGCCTACCAACTAGCACAGCTCTCTCTAAGCATTCGCAACTGATGCTGTTTGCAGGTGAGCTCGCTGCAGAGTGAGCTGGACATATGCCGGCGCCTGCTGAATGCCAAGTACCTGGCGGCGCACATCCTGCTCAAGCAGGTGGGGGCTTCTGGGGTGCTCGGCCGGCGCTCAGACGCTCTCGTTGCGCAGCAGCTGGTGCGAGTCAGCGAGGAGAAGGAGGAAGGCACGCGCCAGAGCCACCGCCAGTGCGCCGAGCTGCTCAAGGAGCTCAATGGCCTGCAGTACGAGCTGCAGTGCATGGAGGAGCACCTTCGCCGCAGCCAGCAGGCTTGGCTCGATCGGCTCAACAGCCTTGTGCGGGAGAACAGCGACAACCTTGAAACGCTGAGAGTGCAGGGCGAGGCGCTCAAGAGGCTGACCTATACGGCGCAAGGTGAGTCGGTGAGTCGCGGTGCTTAGGCACCGGCGTGCGAATATCGTAAATCACGGCGCAAGGTGAGTCGGCTTGTCTGAGTGCTTAGGCACCGGCGTGCGAATATCATGAACCACGCCCACAATGTCTATAAATATTCGTCTTAGAGAGGGTAAGCACAACGTCAGTCAAATGATGGATTGACTTCAGCTACGTGCTGTGTAAACACTGACCAAATTTTTTAAAGACTATGGTTCTGTTACGACAGAATCACTTGGAAAGCAAGGTAACGGAAGCCCTCTTTATATAGAATGCTGGTGAAACATCCGTCAGGTCATGAAGCTTGATTCGTTTCGGAGAGGCGGGCTAGTCCAACACGAGTGATGCTATCATTGTTTGCAGTATTTTGACGCTCCCTTTTTTTGTAAACATGGGGTGGGTGCTCGAGCCGACGTTCCGACTAGTGGACTTGTCTTATTCAAGGCTGGAACTGGAAGCAGGACTGGAAGAAGACGAGTCCACTTGTCGAAACGTCGGCTCGAGCACCCACCCCCTGTTTACAGATTTTTCATCGCAATCTTCCATCTTCTCCTTCCTGCCCGTTTTAACGCGATAGCGTTAGAGAGCTCGTGTCGCAGAAGTTCCGGTGTCGGCGTCGCGAAGTCGCTTGTGAGCGAAAAATCGTCCGTGACCGAAAAATCAGGAAAGATGCAAATAAAATAAACAATAAAAATCTTCGGTCTCATTGAGGATCGAACCCGGACCCTTTGCGTGGCAAGCAGGTGTCCGACCACAAAGCCACGACGTTACATGCAACTGCTTCGGGAAAAAACACTACATAACTGCCATGTAGTAGAAGGAGTCTCCTTAAAGCATTTTGTTCAACAGGTGTCACGACGAAAATGAGCCCATTCGGCGATTTGTAGGCGCATTGGCGAGGCCATCAAAATACGTTTTTTGCGCGAAGACATGCTTCGGAAAAGCCGGTATAGTGCAGTCATGGCCGCTAAAAACACAACTTACAAAGAGATCCAAGAATGGAAAACTATGTCTATCTAGCGGAAAACATATAAAAACAGCAAACATTAGATTATGTGCTCATATCTGTAAGACATTGTGACATTGTGTTGTCTCGACCATGGCCTCCGATATGGCCAGAGCGCGGAGAGCCGCGCGCCCGCTATTTCGGAGGCCATGTCTCGACTACAGCAGAGCCTGTACGGTTCCGCCGTTCTAGCACAGGGAAGTGGCCACACTGCACAGTTTGCTCATCTATGCGGGACATTCATGTCAAGTAGTCGCTGTCATGTCAGGGTTGTCTTGGCGACGCTGACCCTTGGCCTCCGCTTCTCGAGCTCGAAGTTCTGCGTCATTTTGGCGTCGTTGACGCCTGTGATCGGTTTCGCGCGCTCGTAGTTGGGGATTCCATACCACATCGAGGACGCTTCATTTAAGCTTCCCTGGCTCTCAGCAAGGCATCTTCATGGCGTTGTTGGAGTTTGACCTCCTCTTTCCTGGCCTGACCACGTCGCGCGCGCGCGCATGTGTGTGTCTGTGTGCGCGTGCGTCTGTGTGTAACAACACGCATTAATAAGTATGCACTTAGTGGTTCAAGTGCGCCCTAGGGGTAGGATTTCGCTATCGCGCTCAACTCTTAAAGGCGAAGCCTAAGGGTCCCCCAATTATTTTTTTTGTGCGGTTTCCATCAAGTGGTGAATGCTCTGTAATTTCATTCTGTTTCCTTGTATAAGTTCCAGTTGCGAGCAAGCGCTGCTGGTGTGTTTCTGCCAATTCAGATCATTTTTCCGAATTACCATCATTTCATCACGAAACCGTCGCAAGTAGCCTTTGTCTATCGTGTTTCTCAGCTTTCAGGAAGTGACCACTTATTACTCGCTCGTTTATTGCCCACAGTTGCGGACAAAATTAGGGAGGCGGGTGCTTGTACATAAAAACGATGTTGATGTTGACATGCCGGGGTATTTACTTTGGTTAGAATTGCGATGCTCGATTGGCCCTCGGCGGAAATAAGATGAAGCGGATTAGAGAGTTTGTACTGCCGGTGATCGGGACTGCGATTTGTCTTAATCACTTCGTCTACCAAACCTGCTGTTTTTGCGAAATTCTTGTTGTCGTTCGCAGCAAAATTAGCAGTTCAAGAAACACTAGACAAGCGTAAGAACATCTTGTTTGCTTTGTCACTTCGACGAGACTCATGTATGCTGCATATTACTGCGGCACTGGTCGGACAGGGTTCTTCACCACGTAAAATTTTTTTTCTTAAGGAGTAAGGGAATGTTGCCCTACACACAAAGCGACAAATACTGTTTTTTAGGGGCGAATCACCTTCGGGTCTCGGCTTGTTGCCGCGTGAATCGTCATGACCCATTTGCTTGCCTGCATCGTCGTGTCCTGTCGATTTCCTTGAGCGCAAGAGAGGGCGCCACCGCCTCAGCGCTCGCCGTCTGGCGAGAGAGAGTGAACGGCGCGAGTTGACTATGGAAGCGCCCTTTCTGTGATGAACGCTGAACTAGCAGCTCGGGAGGAACGAGGACGCGCCCTCGGCCGCGTGAGAGAACGCCGACGCAGGCACCGTCTGCTAGCGAGTTTCATGAAAAAAAACCGACTGCTAGCGCTGCACAACCGTTCACCGGCCACCCCGTATATATAGGCACTGGATCTTTACCTGCAATGTAGAACCGCTGGGAAATTTTTCTGTGTGTAGTTGAAGAATAGAAATTCGCAGCGTGCACTAAACGCAGACTGCTGGTGTCTGTGTCTAACCTTTCTTCTGTATCTGATTGGGCCTTAGCAGTGATTTTGCTGCGGGAAACACCGGCGCATACTGCATGCTTCACCCCTCAAGTTTCACGTTAGTGGAGCTGGAACACCCTTCCCTACATGCTTCGCGCCTCCCCAATTTTTTTTTTTCGGTCCGGCTTTCATATCGCATATCGTCTACGATACACCCCTTGGTTTTACGCAACTTGTATCCTCACCACAAGGATCCCCCCGCGTCCTTATAATGCTGTGTTCGTTGGACGTTCGGGACTTACAGGGCTGGTGCGCAGCACAAATTTTATGTAAGGTGTCTGTTAGCCACAGCGAAGTGAGAGATTTCTCATCCGTGCGAATACCGCTACATCAGCTGCAGGGATCACTGTGTTCAGCCGAGCTACGAAGCTAATCAGTAGGCCAAGCACATCACATTACAATATAACAATAAAGGGGAGCGAAAAGAGCATAGGTGGCTTACGCAGGCATGTTAGTTCACTATTGGCGCGGGCCGTACATAACCGCTTACACATGTTTGTTCCCCAATCCGACCACGTTCTTCTGTCATTTGACTGCGTGGAGTACTGGGAATTCTAGATATTTTGCACTACTTGTCGATTTATAAACTGCAACGTAACACAAACGATGCAACTTAAAGAGTCCGCAGGCGCAAGCACTCAGCGTTTGGTGATGGGCGTCGCATACTTCTTCAGACAGCAGTTTCCTTTTTCTGTAGTTGTTAAAACAACCAAAAACGGCACAGTGGTTTCCAGTTGACCTCTTGCTGCCTGACATCGCAATAAACGACAAAAAAAATCAGCAGGTCTACCTGAAACAGGCAAAAATTGTTCGCCATTCACCCAAGCACCTACACGCACACCCCAAGCCAGAAAGGAGGAAAGCGCCTGTTGCCAGACCTATCGTCCGCGCCCGGTGAAAAGGTCGATACTATAGTACAGCAACGTGGTGGGAAAGGGAAGTGAGGGTGGGGAGAAGAGAAAGGATGAGGGCAGAGAGTAAAGCCTAGCAAAGAAAGCAAGAGAGACATAGAGAGATAGAGAAAGAGAGAGATAGAGAAAAAAGAGAGATAAAAAGAAAGAGGAACCGAGAAATAGAGAGAAAGAAAGAAAGGGAAGAAAGACAAAGGAAGATCGAGCGAGAAAGAGGACGAAATAGAGAAAGAAAGAAATAGAAGTAAACAAAGACAAGGCACGAAAAAGGCATAGAAAAAAAAACACAGAAGAGAGAAAAAGAAAGGAAGCGAAAAATAAAGAGCTCCGCGCTTCCTTAAGGCTTGCTATCACTAGTCCGAAGGTGCCTGATTCTTTTTACAGCGGATATCTTGAGGTTGGCCGTGTGTCGTAGATAAAACAATTATCAGCATTATGAAAGTTAAGGTTGACGACTAGGCGTGTTGGTAAAGCATGACTGTGGATTGTATAGCGCCACTAATCGACGGGGCAGAAGAAAGATGCACACACAACTTTCAGCAATGAATTCTCTTTTGTGGTGGAATAAACATAGAAACAGGAGCGAGCAAATGAAGACAAGCAAGATAGCACGAAGTGATCTCCCACCAAAGCCAGACTGCCGAGTCACAATCAGGCTTGCGTGCAATGAAGCCCATTTTACCGTGCGAATCCGCTCACTCCAAGGTAGTAAACAGAGCCATCGTGAAGCCTTATCAAAACACGTTGACAAAATCATGACATCGCACCATTGCTGACAGTTTCCAGGAGCAAAGGCTCATGGCAGCAGGCCTTGATTTCCGTGGCACAATCTTTAACAAGGGAATTCGGTACCAGGCCACAACTAACTGCGAGTGAGCGTTGCGGATTGAGCACACGTGAAAATGTAGTGGTGATGCCATGAATAGTGATTAGCGCGACTAGACAGGGACGAAGAAAGAAAACAGGCAAGGACACAGCGCTACTTTCAACTGATTTTTTTTTCGCTCAAACCGATAAATATATACCGAGCGAGCGGAAACAACAGAAACAACAAATGGACAATCAGTGGGTATATCGCTGAACCGATACACGTGTACAGGGCAATATCACGACATAGCACAAGTATCAACGCGACAAAGCAAGATATTGCAACTCTTTTTGAGAAGGCGTGAGGGAAGGCTGTCTAACGCACATTTCTTGTAATCTATTAATTTCATAGGCCTCAACAACGTCTCTAGTCATTTTACTATGTGCCTTATATAAGATGGAGGTGTTTTCAAGCAAGGGCATGCAGCCACAATTTCGGCAATGAATTACCAAATGACCTGAGATTGCTTTTGTGTCGTTATAGTGATGCTCTTTCAGTCTCTGGTTGATACAACTGCCGGTCTGACCAACGTACGTGCTTTTACACGAAAGCGGAATGGCGTAGACAACGTTGCGATTACAGGTTACAAAAGTGTTCGGTGATTAATAGGACATTCGTTTACCTTGTTACTCTCTGAATTTACCTGATGACATAACCTCTGCAGACAGTCAGGAGCAGAAAAGACTACGTCCACCCCCGACTTTCCCGCAATTCTTCTGAGATTGTGCGAAATGCAATGCACGTACGGCACAACGGCAACTTTCTTAGCTCTGACACCACGGCTGATGCCCTTTTATGAGCTTTTTAGCTTGTTGCTCAAGCCCTCTGCGACGGAGCTGAGCATACCTAATGGGTACCCAGACTCTTCTAAGCGCTTGGCTTGATCCAGGAAACTGGCTTCCACCTTGTGGTCACATGACTTCATAAGGGAATTATTGAAACAAGATTGTACTATTGAAGGTTTCACAAGTTTTGAATAAGCGGATGAAAATGGCAGGACGGGCTTGTTGCCTCTCGGCTCATAACTCCAGCAAACTATCTGTGGCGAAAAGTAGAGTCCTAAGTCTAAAAATCTGATGAAATTGCCCTAGGGCAGTTCATGCGTCAACACCAAAGAGGACAAAACTTCTGTGAATGAAGTTATAATCTTAGAGACCGCCAAGTCAAAACTACATGATTCATTGTTCAAAACAACTAAAAAATCATCCACGAATCTGAATACATGCACAACGTCAAGGTTATTTTTCAGGCGTTCATGAAGAACCTGGTCATGATTGGCTAGGTACAAGTCACTTAAGCAGGGAGCAATGCATGACTCAATACAGATACCATTTCTTTGTTTAACAACAGTGCCATCCCATGTCGCGTAAGAAGAGTTAACATAAAAACTAAGAAGCTCCAGAAACTGGTCGCATGTCAATCCGGAAGCGTTTTGAAATCGTACTGCTCCAAACTTGTCTATGCAATGAGCTACACATCTCATCAAGTCATTCTGAGGAATAGAATAGTATAGATCCTTTAGATCAATAGAGAAGGCAACAAGGTTCCTGTCTTGTTTGTCTTTAAAGAATTCAACCACTTGTTCGGAATTGCTTTCGAAAAAAGGATCGTCAACTGGCAAATGCTTTAAGTACTTCTTTAAAAACGTTGCTACATGTTTCTGCCAGCTTGTGTTTTCTGAGACTATCACACGGCAAGGACAATCAGGTTTGTGCGTTTTCGCAGAAAAAAACAAGTCAAGGTGAGCCTTAGTGCTCTTTTCGATGGATCGCGATATATGATCTAGTTTGAAGCTTTTGCATAACTTTTTCGCGTCGTTTTGCACTTTCTTAAGAGCTAAGTCTTTGTGCACTTGAAAAGTAGATGAAATGGCTTCATGAGCCTTTGAATTATATGTGGCCCTGTTCAACACAACAAAACCACCTTCTGTATCAGCGGGTACAAGTGTGAGCGAATGGTCCTTCAAGTACTTACAGTTCTAATCAAGGAGAACTTTCCTGTGAGGGGACGGGAACGCGTCAACACATCAACTCCCTCTGATACACACCTTTCGGACTCGGCGTCAGGTACTCGCTTGGACACTTGTCGGACCATTTCCAATAGTTCTGGAGCCGATTTCTTGGGTTCAACTGCGAACTTTGGCCCGAGCTCGAGTACCTTCTGAATGCTGTCCGGTAGTGTCAAGCCGCCGATGATGTTCACCTGGCTCTTTGATGCAGGAGTCTTCTTCCGAAGTCCTTGCCTCAGACCTGGTAGAACGTGCTTCCAGAAGAATTTTGTCGTGCGGTTGATAATCCGTGAAAACTGTTGCCAAGAGTGCTCACATCCTGCAGTTTTTTGGGAGGAGCCGCAAGTTTTCTCTGTACAGTCGCACTTGTCGCTGTCATTCCGAGCGCAAAAGTTTGCAGATCCGGATACCGTGGCTAGCTGAGGGTTGGCAGCACCCGAATAAAGCAAGAAATACGGGTGGCAGTATTTTGTGTCGGATGCAGAAACCGAGCATGCAAGCTCTGCAAGCCGCCGATGCAATCAACGGGACGATGCGGCTCGGTTCAACGAAGTACCACAGAGGAATGCCCCATATACTAGAAATGAACTTGGCTAATAACTTGGTCATGCGCTACGTTCACTCAATTGCGCTTCGCGTAAAGAAAACCGGAAAAAGAAAGGCTGATCCCTCCGTCATAGGAATCGGTATAACACGAAAGTGAAACGTGCCTTCACAGAAGTAGTGCTTATTGTGCAGTGATATATGAGAGCTTGTACAATGTCTATTCGCGTTTGGCAGCTATAGCACCGTTTGACGTGGATGCACCCATGTTGACGCGCCTAGGAGCATGTCCCCATCGCGACGACTAACGACCATGATCATGATTAAACAGCTGTGGTAGCTGAAGTTATGAACATATATTTGGACACAGCTAATCGTGAATCCCGCGCAAAGATGACATCAGCAAGCTGGTACCCGATATGCATTTCCCCAAAACGTCGTCAATTATGGAGAGAAACGGCACGGTGTGCGCTTTCAGTAATGGGTAACCGACGCTCATGCATACACTACCACACTGCGCTTCAGCAACACGGGAGAGAGAGGTTCGTAGCTTGAGCTGCAAACGCGTGCGTCCCGCTGGCCTCTGACACGCTCCACCAAGGCACGACATTCGCCCGTCGAAATGGTGTCCTTTCTGCAACGCGTATTGCAGCAGTCTTGTTAGTCGGCGCTCTCGCAATCGAAGCAGTCAGCGGCGAAGAAATCACGTTGGTGCATGTGGAAGCGGCACTACTCCGATGAGCCGGCGCACGCTAACACGAAGCGAAAGGCAAAGAACGTAACTGCGTCTAGGATGCCTCGGCGATGCCAGTGCGGCCAGTGTCCCTCTCGGGTTTTGAGATGTTTGAACCATTACCTCCGATATCGCGCGCAATCTCGGAGTAAACGCTATTAACAAGTGTCGATCGTGACGCATTACATCTTTTCACCTCTCACAGACGGCGGCACCGCCCCGCCCTGCCTACCTACACCGCCAACAGAGAGTACCTTGCGAGATAAAATATCTGAAAGATAATAAGGCGCGTTCGTGAAGTGTCCAGCTTCTGCCAAGGTAGCTTAGTTGGTTTAGGGTCGGGCGCTTACCGTCGCGTCCGCAATGTCGTGGGTTCGATTCCCAGCGGCAGATCTTTAGCTTGGTTTTTTTCTTTCTCACCCGTTGGCGTCCATTTTATCAACGCCATATCCGCAACGGATGTACTTGGTGGACCCCGGCATAAAACACTTTCTTGTTAAGAGATCTGATGTAAGAGTGGTATTTTCCGCACCGTAAAAATTGGCGAGCGTGTGTGGGTTCGTTAACCCGGGTGCCAAGCAGAAACGTGGCTGCGAAAAGCAACACAAGAAATAGTTTGTTGAAGAAGTGGTTTACTCGCTTCCACTTTCGTGCGGCAGAAAGTATGTAGGACTGATTGTCTGCGCGTGACAGGTTAAAGGAGCACAGTGTGAGACGAGCCATCGCTGGACATCCATTGTAGAGATTGCGGTTGCCAAGGAATCTTTGACAACTGCTGCATTGTAAGAAAAAAAGGGCCAATAACTAACGCGCGAGAGAATTGAAGCAGCTGTAATTGCGCGCCTGGACGACTTGTGCATAATCATGGCCTCAGTCGTAAAAAAGAAATATATTTCCTCGCGTCGTATTTACAAAAAGTGTGCATCATTCTCCATCCGTTCGGTTCAGCTAAGTAAAATGATTTTGATTCGGCGGTTTGGCGTTGGTAGAAGATCACTTGGTGCAATCTTGCTTCCTTTTCTTGCTTGTCTTCACTCGCTCGCTCCTTCCTCGCTCATGTTTCTGTATTTATTCCGCCAGAAAAGGGAATAAAATTCATTGTTGAAAGTTGTTGTGTGTCCCATCGATTAGTTGCGCTCAGGGCTGGCCAAAGATACTTTGAAATTGTATCGCGATACGATACAAGATACTCAGGCAAGAAGTATTGGAGATACAGATACAAGCTACTGCCGCAATAATTGTATCCGATACGATACTTGGCAATTGTATCTTAAGAGACTTCGATACATTCTCAAATTTGTTGTTATAGATCCATACAATGTAGCAGCAAACGCCTATACACGAAGATGTCTCCTTGAAAATTTTTGAACTGTGACCTATTTAGTTTCACTTGCATGAAATGTCTGTTAGTATCTCAAAAGTTTTGCCCTTGTTGCTCAAAGTACATTAGTTTCGTTCCAAAACAACTTATTGGAGCTTGTTTTAGCTTCTTCACAGGACAACTGTTCGTACACTTCGCTGACAGCGCTTCTTGCTTGTCATTTTTGTATTTGATGGGAGTCGCTGCTCAGCTTGCCGACCAGCAGTGGGTTGCCATAATCCCAATAACGTCAATAGGAAGGTTTCGCACGACGGCGCAAATACCGGTGGGGACTTTTCCCTTGTCCGTAAAAGACAGTTTGCACAATGCCGTATATCCGGACAGGTGTACGGCAGCAACAACGCTAACAGAGACTTTTTTTCTTTCGGGGGGGGGGGGGGGGTAGTGACACGGGAAACGCATGTTGTGTACGGGGCTTGCGACCGTTCGCTACTGGCCCGGCCGGCACGCAGGACCGTCTCCGTTCCATTTGTTTTTATTTTCTAAATAAGTATGTTGGTGAGCTACACAGACATGACTGGTCTCAAGCATTTCTTTCGTGAGGAACATGCGGTCACCATGTGCTGAAACATAGCCGTGGATCAAAAACTCTATATTTCAATCCGCGTCCAGATTTCACTCGTTATGTACATCCGTATCGTTATTTCTGGAATCTGGACTCCAAATCCCCTTCAGAAATGACCTATATATGAGATATGTGAAAGGCTTCCTTTCAAATGGCAACGTCATTTTGTTCAAACTCTCTCCGACCCCACCATCTTCACTGTCCCGGCCCTTGGAGCTAAATTTCGCGACTGCGGCCCGCCGGCTATAAGCTGAGTTTGAGACCCCTGTTGTATACGTAAATGACGTAAAACTGCAATGATTTTCCATGCTCTACTTAGTTGCTGGCGTAAGGGATTCTTTGTTGATATACTCACTATAACGTGAAATCTTTTAGCAATTTTTCTTGAACGGGAGAACATGTACAACACAGAAATGTCTCAAACGTATCGTATAGCTGCACAAAGCATCGCAGGACAACGCCACTATTCGCGCTATTGCCGCTTATAGCTCCCATTACGTAGCGATTAGTAATAAGAAAAATATGTAAGGCCTAAAACAGGAAAACAAATATAAGTAAAATAGAGAGGTGGTTGTGTATCAAACATTCACATTGAATGAGCACAGAAACACGATACAGACGGCGCCCTGAAGTGCTATGATCATGAAGTATCGTCAGCTTACCTGTTGAGACCAGGCCCGCAGCCAGGAATTTTTGTTTTTTTTTGGGGGGGGGGGGGGCTTGCTGAAAACCTTGACTATTTGAGAAAAACAGATATTTTCATTATTTATTTTCGGTAAAACCACCTACTTCACCAATATTTCGGGGGGAGGAGGGGCCCGGGCCCCCTGCCCCCCCCCCCTGGCTATGGGCCTGTTTGAGACAATAGAAAATTCAGCGCCTATGGAAAGTTGCCTGAAACGGCTCGTTGGGACGCTCATGCGTAAAACGGAGCATTCAGTAAAACAACGTTTCTTGAATTCCCTTCCTAACATCTTTAAGATGGCTCCCATTGATTTTCATTATTATAATGCAAATTCAATATTGCTGTCTTCTTAAGCGGTAAGCTGAATATTTTGTACTGTATACTCAAGGGACGCCGACATAATAATATATTTGTTTTCAACATCGCCTTGGCAACGTGTAAATGTGTGAACAGTAGTAGAAATAAAGCAGACAGTTAGAAGAATAAAGCAGCAATCTTTTTTGGGAAACGCGTTACAAACGACATACTGCAGTGACCAGACCGGAAAAACAGCTCAGAGACCTAGGTAATGTATGTGATGCAAAATGACAGCTAAGAAAGCACTTGTGCTAATAATCAAATTATGATTTCATAAATTCTTTGAATAAATGTAGATGGAAGTGAAAAATACGGTACGCCAAGATATTTGCTGTTAGGTAAAAGTTTGCTCTATTAGATCTAGCATCAGTACCTGTGGTGCTAAAGTTGTTATAATTTTATTTGCATATAAGTTAATTCATTGCATGCTAGTCAAACTTACAACCACGAAATCCTTCAAATCGCTTATATGTAAAATCCACGCGACGCAAAACAACTCCATTGTTGCACGCATCACATTTCGTTACGGAGCAAGACGCAAGAGAATCTTCAATGACGGCACTGTAACAACATCAGAATTCGCGCGATAGACGCCGCACGCAGTGGAGAGACAGTGGCTAAGAGCAAGTGTAGCGGCATTGGCGCAACTAAAAAGAAAAGAAATCGAGAAAACAAAAGGTGCGTGGGCTGGGCGTAGACGTCCGCGTGCTTCTCTTCCTGATCTTCTACCCTCGCTGGACGACTCTGGCGTAAAAATAAAATAACCTCACTGCCCTTAGACTTATTAAGATCGCTTAGTGGCACCAGTACCAGCTTGAGAAGCGCAGTTTGGCCAGCGATTATTGTTTCGCACGGCTGTATTACGATAGAAGTGTCTTGTATCTTAAGATACACGATACATTATCGAATGTATCAGAAATACAGATACAGATACTCGTCTTTAATAATAATAATAATATCTGGGGTTTAACGTCCCAAAACCACGATATGATTATGAGAGACGCCGTAGTGGAGGGCTCCGGAAATTTCGACCACCTGGGGTTCTTTAACGTGCACCTAAATCTAAGTACACGGGCCTCAAACATTTTCACCTCCATCGAAAATGCAGCCGCCGCGGCCGGGATTCGATCCCGCGACCTTCGGGTCAGCAGTCGAGCACCACAACCACTAGACCACCATGGCGGGGCGTATACTCGTCATTCGAGAGGTATCGCGATACAGATACAACTTACCCATAATGTATCTAAGATAGTATCTAAGATACATGCATCTTCGGTACTGCCCAGCACTGGTTGCGCTATACAATCTACAGACATGGAGAGGGAAGAAGATGAGAGAGAAAAGAAAGAGCCCACCATCTCTGCTGTGACCCAGCCTTGCGCGACTCAGCGCAAGCTGCGCAAATTCCGTTCTTTTTTTTCTTGCTACCTGCAAGCGAGGTAAAAATTTAGACTCACGCTGACCAAGCTTTTGAATGAAGAAATGGTAGTAACACTATTGGAAAAAGACAAATGGTGGACATGATGGGAACCACCATCCACCATTATAGTGGATTAATCTAGTGGGCGGATAGTGGACTGTGGTGGATGGTGGACATGGTGGGTGGATACTGGATGGTGGAGGATGGTGGACATTGTGGGTGGATAGCGGACGGTGTACAAGGTGGTTGGATAGTGGACAGTAGTTTAGGTGGGGAGATGGTGGACGGTAGTCTAGGTGGGTAGAAAGTCTGCTGTGTACAAGGTATGTGGCATGTACAGGGATGGCAGGCATATTTCTCAATGAACTATTTACACAAGGCACACAGGTTAACCACAGAAAACCAGTTGTTAATTTCAAACCACGATATGATTATGAGAGACGCCGTAGTGGAGGGCTCCGGAAATTTCGACCACCTGGGGTTCTTTAACGTGCACCTAAGTCTAAGTACACAGGCTCAAACATTTTCGCCTCCATCGAAAATGCAGCCGCCGCGGCCGGGATTCGATCCCGCAACCTTCGGGTCCGCAGTCGAGCGCCATAAGCACTAGACCACCGTGGCTGGGAAAACAAATTGTTAAGTCTCAGCTTTCGTTCCAAATGTGTTATCAGTCAAAACACGCACCATAATACCATGCTTGCACTAAGCAACCGACTGGCTCAGTGAATAGGTTTATTCACTTTTCTACATTTCTTGGTGTTGTGCTTACTCCTTTGCCTCGAGGAGCAGCTTCTGCATAAAACCCTTGTAGAATACCCTCACCACTACATCATGGCAGTTCCTCAGTGGCTCTAATTGAAGCGGCTACAAAGAGATGCATTTCTCCAAGGAACCTGAAAAATATTTAAAAAGCATCGATAATTAAAAAATATAAATCATTTAATTAGTAATCAACATATTAATGCGTCTTACACTGCTCCTTTTGCACAATGAAATACATACTATAGTGAGTCCTCGCTGCAGGTATGGCATGTTGTCGGGCTAGTTGGTTCGTAGATACAGCAGACAAGTTTAAACTGGGCGAAGACGATACGCTTCTGGTGTGTGTTTTTATGTTCTAACGCGTCGTCTTCGCGCCGTTTAAACGTGTCTGCTGAACTTACAACTAAGTGACTCTTTTATTAATAAAGTAAAATTTCACTACAAATCACTACAGCTGGTGAGGTATTACCGGCTGTTATATTACTATTTTTTTTTCGCGAGCTGCCGTCAACGGAATAATGCCGGCATTCTGTGCGGGGACAATTACTTGCCTTCGCAACAGGCCAGCATCGTTCCCTTGATGGTAGCTCTTGAAAGAAATCTTATTAAAACCACAAGCGGGTTAGTTCCCCTAGCAACCTTCCCCTAGCAAAATGAACGCGCGATTCGCTAGCCCTGGCTGAGCTAGAGAAAAATAAACAACGAAACCATAGCCTAAACTTTCAAACGTTGCAGCGGCAAATGAAATCCACATTGGACGATGCCGGCAGCCAGCCAATGGGACACACACAGCCGGCCAGTTGCCGCTCTCTCTGCACTGCCGAACCCCCACCCCATTCCGCCTTCACCAGGAGCCCACATACAACATTATATCACCCTTCAGAGGCGGGTTCTGAACAAATTCCCGTTATTTCCGACGTAAAAACCTATGAGTGCACAAGGGTGCTAGCATAATCAGTGTTGATAATTGCATCGCCAAATAACACAAAATAAATGCTAACCAAACATCGGCAAATGCAACTTGTCGCGCCTCCCCGATTCCCAGTCAAGCACAACGCGGAGGTTGTAGCAATAATTTTTTTATATTTGTTATTACAAGTGCAGTGACGATTGCTAAATACCTGTGTAAGACGTGCGCCTTTCTGGCGAAAATTTTATCTATGCTTTCAGTTTTACGGCGGGTAGTGCGTCCGTCTCACATATCCAAGCACATTATAAAAGTAGCGATTAAGCCGTTCACAAACGTCCCCGCGGGAGCAGCTTCAACACAACTGCAAAGACATTCAGCACCGCAGATTCAATATCCTTCGGCAATACGCATACAGCAATAATAATGCATAACGTGCACAGAGTAGCACTCACAGCACTTTCTCAAGAGAACATGCTGGCAGCGTAGACGTTGCGATGTCCGGCGGTCTTCAGGTGATGTGTCGAGTCGGCGTTGGCTGAACACCCCGTCTGCGGGCAGCCGCCGGTCTAAAGCCAGTGTGGTGAGTTCCCGATGTGCACGAACTGTCACGTCGATTCTCCATGCCACAGCGCGCTTTGCGAGAAACTATTCCGGCGCTGTTGAGGGAGGGGGGGGGGGGGAGTGATTTGTTAATACCGTAATAAAAAAACAGGAAGATAAGAAAATTTTAGAGCCCCGCAACTGTCTATCTCTGGGATGACACCTCAGCAGTAGCTCTCAGAGGGAAGGAATACGGAGGGGTTAAAAGAATAATAGGAAAGAGTAGGGGGAATCCGGTCAGCAGAGTTCAGGAAAGGGGCAACGATCGGCTAGAGGCGGAGAAAACTCGGCATCGCGGACGATGCAACCGCTGCGCATGAATTCCTCGGAGTGAATCGGGCGCTGTTCATCGATGATGACCACCAACAACGGAATGGGAAGCTGGCGCCTGCTGCTCACTTAGTCTGCCGCGTACCGCGCATCATATTGATTCAAGAAGTTTCGCCTAAGTCAATGACCGCAACATAAAACAAAACAAGGGCACGCACAAAAATCAACCGCATCAGCACGAAAACAATCACCACTCTATGACCACGTTGTATGCAGCGCGCCGCCTTGTCAGGAAAGCAAAATGTGGGAGGACGACCGCGGCGACGCCAGTGGCCACGGCCTGAGCGCCTAAAGAAATTTGACTTCCGACGCTGTCGGACGTGACGTCATTGCCGCCATTGAAACAGCGCCAATGCGAACGCGGCCTCAGAGACAGCAGTAGGCATATCTCGGAGGCGAGGTTGTGAGACGCTACTAGCGCAGCCGCATACTCGCACCGAGGAGGAGGGAGCTGGGAAACAGCTGCTCGGCTCAAATAATATTAATTGCTGGAGTTTTACGACGTCCCAAAAGCACGATATGATTTTGAGAGACGCCGCACTGGGGGGCTCCGGAAATTTCGACCACCAGAGGCTCTTTACGCTCGCCAAATTCAAAGTATACGGCTGTGCATTGCACTTTGCCCCCGTTGAAGTGCGGTTCTGGGCTGAAGCCGCAAATTGTTTTTGCATTGTCAATCTGTTTACGCGAGGTGATTCGGTTGCATCATGCATTTCACGGACCTTTTTCTCAACCTTTACATCCGTAGCGCATATGATATGTTTACTTTCAGTCTTGTCATAAATGTGAGCGAGCCGCAATTTCAGCGCGGACCTTAAAGCGCAACACGCGCGGTCTCGGGTCCAGGGTTAACAAAAATTAACTGCTAGACAGTGATCGCTAATTCTGCGTTTTCTTCGTGCTCGAATGAACATTCTCAGCCGGGAAAATCGTATTAAAATTTACTAATAATTTAGCAATACACTCTTGAGCATTTTTCCGCGATCAATACTATAGGTGGACTGCAAACAAACGTAGCATTGAAAAGGAAACTCAAAGGGCTCGACCACTGACTACAAAAATAGTGATTTATTTCCTGTCAGTCAACAAGTAATAAAGAAAAGGTGCTCACAAAGGGTGTTTACGATAAGTACAACACAAATTCGATCCTGTCTATTGCGTTTTACATTCCTCCATTTGGCATTACTAACTCGGCCAAAATGCTATCCATGTGCACTACAATGATCTTTCACATTATACTCATCATAGTTGCCACTGCTTTCGAGCATAATGACGGTGTTTGGCGCACCTTCTCCAGCATGGTACACCATCATTTTCTTCACCCACCATTTCCTCGCTGCTTTCCAGCGTTCTTGCGATAGTGCGCGCAGTCTCCTAACATTACCCACTATTTTGCGGCTACTCTCCACCATCGTCCACCATCCTCTCCACCTCTACCAGCTAACGTACACCATACCACCCACCACTGTTCACTATAAACACCATGATTTCCAGCATACCCAGCAATATTTCCACTATATACACCATTTTTTCCACTATCCACCATGGTAGTTTTTTTTTCAATAGGGAATTTTCTACGGGGAGAAATATATGACGAAGGACAAAGATAAAAATTCTTCCATAGCATAGCCTTGAATATTATAATGTAGGAAGGGGGTGGCAAAGGGAACTGAGCGCGAGGAGGAAGGGAGAGTGTAAAGCATTGCAGAGGAAGAATGGGAGAGAAAGAAATGCAAAAAGACAGACAGAGAGAGCATCAACGAAAGAGAAGAAAAGATAGAAAGCGGAAGCAAGCATCGCGTCATCTAGCGACCAGACACCGCACCACCCCGCCAAGCCGTGCATGCGAAGTAGCTAAGCAACGCCCACCCACGGAGACATCGCGCGAAACCTCCGCTCTATAATCCATAACCTGGCTGCCTACTCCCGAGGAGGAAGCCGTGCATCTCAAAGGTAGACGTGTAAGTCAGCGGGAAGTACGAGCGGAGACGGGCTCGTGCTGCGCTGTGCCAAGCTTTTCTCGACTTAGTGCACACTGCCCACAATTTTTCGCTGCTGCCAAGAATCTTCGTCCCATAAAAATTTACACTTTTGCTGCAAGAGCGAAGCAATAAATACGATAGCAACAAATTGGAATGTCACACGAAGAACGGCAGCAGTTCGAAACTTGCTGCGCGCTGCTCAAGCACAAAGGAAGCATGAAAAGAATACACACAGGCCGAGTGCGAACTAAAAAAAATGTCACAGCTCGAGACTTGCAGCGCGCTGCTCAAAGTCAAAACGCATGAAAGAAAAGAAAAGGTATACGCAGGACGAACGCGATCTAACACAAATGTCGCAGTTGTTACATCAGCTAGCGTCTACTTTGGCTCTTCTAGTTAGCAGCTCACTCCTTTTGCAAACGCGGCCGCTGCAGCGAGCGAAGTGAGCTTCGTGCGGCCTATAGCTTCAGCGCAAGCTGCGGTGAAAGCACAAGGCGTACAAACCTTCCCCCTCGAGAGATAAGCACGCGACCACGCCCTGTAGGCATCTGATGTGGGGGGGGGGGGCGACGTCTGTGGGCCAATGTAACATCGTGTATATATTGTGGAGATATGTTTGCGAGAAGCTTACCCTATGACTTTCAAGGCGGTGATGCGGGCTAGTTGGTTTGAATCACTTGTAATCATATTCGTAGCGCAAAAAACGAGACGCAGACACAAGTAAGGAACACATACACAGGACGGGCGCTAGACATCAACTGCTTTATTACTGCAAGACCACATAAAAAAAGCCAAAAACCGTCGGACATGAGCGCATGCGCACCATCACACTCCGAGGTGCTCTCTTACACCTGCATGCCCCCGTGTTACCACCTTACATGCACAAGGTTTCCTTTCAGATAGTCAAGCTCTTTACGGGACAAAGCTACCGACGCCACACTGACACATTTTCCTTCATTCTCGCTTATAGCAAACGCTTCTATAATTTCTCGAGCTGCCTGATCTTTGCCTTTCTTAAGCACACGTGTAGTGGCAAATTCTGGAGCACAACCATACCGGCGGCAATGGTCCGCCAGATGTACCCCCCTGCCTCGCATCAACTGCCGCACGGTGCTCTCGCAATGCGTCATTAAGACAGCGCCCGCTCTGCCCTATGTGGCACCTGCCACAAGTAAGAAGTACCTTGTACACGACACCCATCTCGCAAGGTACGAACGGTGTCTCGTGCTTTTTGGTGCACGCACGTTTTTCTTTGCGACCGTTCACCACAGGGCACATACCGGCCGGCTTCTCTGGAGCAGAGAAAAGCACCGACACACCGCAGTTTGCTGCCACCTTTTTTAGCCGGTGGGAGAAGCGGTGAATGTATGGCAAGGCTACAGGCCACGCACTTGGCTTGCCAGAGGACTTGGATCGAGCCCCCCCTTCAGTCTTCGCCTCCTTTAGAAGGACGTCTGCCACAGAACTCATGAGTTTCTTGGAAAAACCCGCGCTCCTGAGGCGTCCTACTTCGCGCTGCAAACTTTGTCCAACAAGGTGTTCACATGCCTTTGCGAGGGTCGCCCTAAGGCAGCTGACAGCGATTCCCCGTTTTATTGGTTTTGAATGGGCCGAATCATACCTGAGCATTTCCTTTTTTGAACGTGGTTTGCAGCTCCAGCACACGTACTTCTCAGGCATCTCAAAACACAGATCGAGGAATTGGATACTCCCCCCTTCCTGCAATTCATGCGTAAACTTGAGGCCTTTTGCACAGGCACTAAACACATTTAGAATACTGTGGACATGTTTTTCTCGTGCATCAGGCTCTACCCCCCTTATCACCACCAGGTAATCGTCAACATATATAAAAATTACTGCTATGGGAGCCTGGTCAATGTGCGCTGCAATGCGTCTGTCACAATCAGCTAAAACAATGTTTTAAAATCGGAGCTATGCTCGACCCAATACACACACCCACCCTCTGTATAAAAACCTGGTCATTAAAAGAGACATATGTATTCGCAAGATAAAGGATAGTAATTCTAAAAACTCTCAGTCGATATCCCGGAGGAGCTGTGAAAGCTCGAAGGGTCTGACTCCTCGATGGCATCTCTTACAACCCTGAGAATTTCTGGCTGAGGAATAGAATAAAAAAGATCCTCAGCATCGACGGAAAAAGCAAAGACTTCCTCCGAAGGACTTCCTAATTTCCGGGAAAATTCGATCACTTCGTCAGAATTCTTTACTGAAAAGGGATCTGTGACCTTCAGACCTGACAGATTTCGCTGGAGGAACTTCGAAACCTCAACCTGCCACGTGCCCTTCTCTGTGACAATTGCGCGAAAGGGAACATCATCTTTATGAGTTTTAGCCGTGAAAAAAATCTCAAGCGACCCTTTCTTAGCCGCAAGTACACTCTTTCGTAGGCGACACAAATGTAACTTTTCGCATAGTGCTAGTGCATGTCTTTTTGCTTTCGCTGGAACAACATTTGCGGCTTTGAAGTTCTTTGTGATCGCTTCTTTTGCTTTTTTACCGTACATTGACATAGATTTAACAACGAACGCTCCCTCTTTATCGCTCGTCAACAGGGCAAGATTATTTTCTCGCAAATAACACACTTACGCACCGGAAGCCGCTTTCTGTTCTTGCCTTCAAGCCTAGAAATCAGACAGTCCACACCCTCAGCTATACACCTGCCCTTATCTTGCTCATTTGCACTAACGGCTGCCTTCCTGACTAGCGACAACCATTCTACTGGGGCTTCTTTTGGCTCACTCGCGAATTTCGGACCATGTTTGAGTACAGATTCCAGATCCTGGGGAAGTGGCTCTACATCAAGGTATTCTACTTTTCCCGTGGTTGTCTTTCCTTTCTGGCGTGACATTTTCCACGCACATAACACCGGCCGACACGCATTCCAGAGAAGTTCAAACCCATAGGCAGCTTCGCCTATGGGTTTCGCCTATAAGTATCAAACCGGAGCTTTTAGAGGCTCCGGTTTCAAATACGTAAAATCTTGCAGTGTGGCAGCGGATAAGTCAAGGTCATGATGGTTTCGACTACCTCTTCAATTTCCTAGGTTTTTTTTTTTCGGGACAGTAGTGCATAGACATTCACTCCATTTAATCAAAACAGCAGAAGTAGGTGTGCTGAAACAAATTTGCAACGTTTCTGTGCTATATGAAAAAGAAAACACTACCACATCCATTCTATCCAATCTCACTTATGACGACAACGTAAATATGCATGATGAAGCTGTGCTGCAAGAAGTGCTCCTTGCATTTAGAATTTGCTTATTAGCTGTGAATATTGTGAAGGAGCCCAACGAACATACGTGCAAAGGCTAATGCAATTCTTGTAATGATTGTAAAGCTTTGGCGCATCTTTTTGTGAAACTATTATATAAACACAGTTAATTAAGGCAAAGCATCTCTGAGCATAGTTTGTTAAGTGTCTCCCAAGGTACAACTAAACATCGGAAAAATTGTTAATTCCTCTCACTACCGTGACGTTCATTTTGTAATGTAATTAATAATTTCTGACGATTCGCATACAAACAGTGATACGACTATGAGTAATACAGTAGTGGGCAACTTTAGATTGATTCTGACTGCCTCTGATTAAAACAAACGCAACTGTAGCCTTGAAGACAAGACTTGCGTGTTGAAACATTTGCTGCAGCGATACCTCGTGTTCACAAATTTTTCATCTTTTCCAACCTCCATCTTCCCTGAACTTCAGGCGCAAACCTAAGCACACAAGTGTCCTTGCATTTCGCCCTCATCGAAATGTGGCCACCATGGCTGGGAATAAAAGCTCCGTCGTTGAACTCAGCAGTGCCACGTAATGCAACTAATGCATGGAGCTAGTGTGCACTTTCAGCGTCACTGTAGTGTAGATTGCATAACACAGTAGACATCTAATGCCCGTGGGTGATCGTCAGCACCCCTCAATGAGATGCCGGGTAAACGATTCACAAATACAGCATTGCAAGCGTGAGGTTCGAGATGACCTGATGTTTCAACGCACTTGCATAGTGGAGATTTGCGCGCAGCCATCCTGTCGTTGCATGGCAGTCCTGGAAAACAAGTAATGACATCAGCAGATATTGATGAGCATAATGAGTGAATATGAAATTTTGCAAAATAAACGTATAAACATAGTGAACGAGCAAAAAGGAGTTTGTTATACATATACAGGTAAACGTACGTACATTATAACCCATGTTGTATCACTGGGGGTAGCTTCTTTACAAGGCGTGTCATGTAGCGGGTGCCTTGAACATTGCAAACAGCTGTTTCCTTGTCACTTAGGCCAGGAAGCTGTGGCCTAAAAAAGAATATTTTTTATTAAAGAGACGGTTTCTTTATCACACTAAACGAAACTACACTCATAATTATGTGAAACTTTTGTTGTAGTAAATGTGTAGTAAAAATAACCTAAACTGACAACTTGAAGAAATGAGACCTCTAAACTTACTTCTCAAATGAGACTGCGGCAAACTATAACTCGTATGTTTTTCGCACTGATAGACGGGCTAGTTACGAAGATACACGTGAAGCGTTCTTAATGTACTTGCCCCCTTTTATCGCAGCAGCCTGGTCTGTCTTACCAAGCACAATGCAGTTCCACAATGCAGTTCCACAATGCAGTTCTATTGACTCAGCCACTCGCTGCCACGTGACGTCGCATCGCAAAGGATTCATGTTTTCTCGGTGACCATCACGCGTTGGAAAATTTAATATTGCTATGCGTCACCTCCGTCTGACATCCACACAGTCAATGGTGAAAAATAGAAGCAATGGGTTTTTACTCACCGGTCCGTAAATCCTCGGGCTTGAAACAAGGGCTCATCCGGTGAAAGCTTCAACGGTGCCTTCATTCCCCCGAAGTCAGCTAAATACGCTTCGCGAAAGCATTTTAACGAGTAAAACAAACAGAACGAAAGCTAGTGTGTCGGCCGGCAGTGGCTCGAAATATTCACAGTGAAACGAAACAGCGCTAAACCCATCCGAATGCACCGCGAACCGTTGCGCTGCCTGTGCCGCCGCATATCTTGAAATCAAGAGATTAATGTCAAGAGGCTGCTGACAACTGTGTGTCAGCAGGAGCGATAAGGACTACAAAAAATGGGTGACGCGGTACTTGGCAAAGTAAGGCCACTTGGTATAAACAGCAATTTGTTTTATTGAGGCAGCATTATTCAAAGTAGTCTTCGGTTAATTGAAGAATATTTAGATTTTTAATTTGACCCCGACGAGGGCGCCCCTACATGAAAGTGCAATAGCGCGAATGGCGGCCACTATGATGGCTGCCATTCCTTCCTCCATGATGACTGCCATGTGATCCTAACGCAGAGGTTAGTAGATCCACTCCCGGTGTTTGCAGCTGGAACTCGCCGCGGTTGATTATTTCGGCCTCCGCGGCGATCGCTAGAACTTCACACTTTCCGGGGCCTGATCTAACGCGGCGAGCCAGCCCCAGACAGACAGGGCGGTGCCAGAATTTTTTTTTACTGGGGGAGCACCCACGACAAGTGAGTTCCTTCAGGGGGGCAGGGAGGCTGGGAACATATGCATTGTGCATGACTATGCTTGCTCTTGGTGGGGCAAGGGGGGGCTGACGGACCAGGTAAAGAGGCCCGGCGGCGTAGTCATGTCGCCGATTAAGGGCGGTTCCCGGCGCTGGATCCGCGCGGGGCCAGCACACGCTCCAGCTGGGGAAGGAGGCACCAAAGGGGAGGGCGCGCTCGATGTGTATATATATATATATATATATATATATATATATATATATATATATATATATATATATATATATTCAGATACCTACAGCGCCCAATGGGCATTACTGTAGGGGCGAAACAAAAATAAAGGAATACATACAGGTAGTATATTACATCATCAAGAGCAACAACATCAATATCAATAATTCGGTTAAGATAACAGATAACATGACATATCTACACGCTCAACAAAGCATAATACTCCAAAGTTTAATAAAAAGGCGGATGCCATAAACAGGAAATTACTATAAAGGTGAAAAAAATAAACAAAAAAATTAAATTACAGGTGGAATAGACAAATGTTGAATGCTGCATAAAGGTCGTGCGGTATCTGTTGAAACAAAAATTCAGCAAGGGCACCGTCAAATGAATTGGCTGGCGACAAGACAAGATCCTCCGTTAAACCATTACAATCATCGCATGTTCTGGGAAAAAACGAATGCTTAAATACGTTGATACCAGAACTGTACTCTTTAACCTTTAAAGAATGATCCAGGCGGGCTGACCTGTAGGAAGGAAGGATATATGTTTCTTTCCTTAGGCCTGTTGCTCCAATAAAAATCTTGTGAAACAATTTTAGACGCATGTATTTCCGTCCATCTTGCAAGGATGGCCATCCAAGGTCAATTCTTATGATTGAGGAGCTTATCGTAAAGTCGTAGTTCGAGGAGACAAATCATGCTGCACGCTTTTGAATGCGTTCTAGTTCGGAAATGCATGTTTTTGTACCTAGGAAACCAAGCGGAGCATCCGTATTCTAAAATAGTGCGCACTTTTGAGAGATAAAGAGTTTGCTTCAACTTAGCAGGAGCTTTCTTGACGTTGCGCTTTAGGAAGTTCAGGAATCGACCAGCCTTAGCTGCTATATAGTTAATGAGGTCGTTCCATGAGAAGTCATTCTTATACAAAACGCCTAAATAATTTGAGATAATCGACATATTTTCGTTATCAAGAGAGTATGTATTATTAAAAATGGGACGGGTGTTAGCAAACTGGACCACCTTACACTTAGCAGAATTCAGCGTCATTTTCCATGTAATGCACCACAGTAATATCTTGTCAAGGTCACTTTGTAATTGGACACTATCATTTAAGGAATGAATTTCACGGTAAACACAACAGTCGTCGGCATACAATCTGAGATGGCTGGTTACCTCTTCACCTGTATCATTAATAAATATTTAAAAAAAAGAAGCGGCCCGAGAACCGATCCTTGGGGCACACCTCATAAAACTGCTTTATGTGACGAACTCGTTCCGTTAAGAACAGCACACTGTTTTCGGTCACCAAGATAAGCTTGAATCCAACGTGAAAGAACAGCAGGAATATTAAGTGCAGACAGTTTTACCAGTAACAAATTATGCGCTACAGAGTCAAAAGCCTTCTGGAAATCCAAAAATGCAGTCAACCTGTTTGCCGTTATTAATTGACAAAGTTATGTCATGAGAAAACTCAACCAATTGTGTGTCGCAAGAAAGTCCCCTCCTAAAACCATGCTGTGCTGGGCTGGAAAAGGTGTTTTCTTGAAGATGAGCCATCAAGTTGGAATAATGTGCTCTAGTGCCTTACAACAAACACTAGTGAGTGAAGTGGGTCTATAGTTTTTAGTTTTCGTATTATCGCCATTTTTGAAAATAGGGACTACATTTGCAGTTTTCCAATCGTTTGGTAAGGTACCGGAATCAAATGAATTTTGAAAAAGAATTACCAGGAAAGGGGCACGTGACTCTGTGCAGTTCTTTATTACATAGTTTGAAATGTGATCGAGGCGTGGTGCTGATTTCACGTCCACTTTTTGCAGTAAAGTCATTATTTCCTGTTCTGAAAATGATATCTCACTCATTGGGCAAAAATTCCTAGCAGCATGTACGCCACTAGCCTGAGAATTAGACTATAAGAATACAGATTCGAAATAGCTATTAAACTGTTCTGCCTTTCCTTTATGGCCATCACCATAATTGTTGTCGTCTATAACATCTGGAATGGCATCCTTGGTATTACTCTTGCTTCTGACGTATTTCCATACTTCTTTCGGGTTAGTTTTTAATTTTTCACCTAGTGCATCTAAATACGTGCTCTCTGCTTTTCGCATTTCTTTACCGAGCTCTTTCATGTGGCTGTAAAGGTCAGGTTTCGGCAACTTGCACTAGCGGCGTTACAAGCGGTGTCGTTTATTAATCAAAGCGCGAAGACTTCTGCTCATCCATGGTTTATCGGCTCGACGCTTGGGTGTAATTACTCGGGACGGAACAAATGACGATGTTAGCGATAAAAGTTTGGTTTTAAGTTGATGCCACGCAGATTCTACGTCAAGCGCAGAAGTAAGCTGTTGGAAAACGGGCAAAAATTCGTCAAGTTCGCGTGATACTGAAGCGTAGTCTGTCTTATCATTGCAGAACACCGGTCTGGAAGACGAAATACGGCAATGCGTAGCAGGACAAGATAGGTGCGCAAAAACGATTTCATGATCGCTTATGCCAGGTAATAAATCAACAGACGAAATGAGGGTGCGATCAGAGCAAAACAATAAATCTAACATATTTGCAGCGTTGGGAGCTATTCTGGTAGGAGTTTGCACAAATTGGAACAGAGAATGTGCATTTATCATTTCTCGAAATTCAGAGTAAATAGGTGACGAACTAGTGACATTCGGCTGGAGACAGAGACACTTGACGTTAGACAAGTTGAAATCACCCCCGATAACAATATACGTTGCATCTAAGGTCAACAATACATTAATTAACTCACATACCGGTTGAGGAGAGTTGGAACCAGGAGGCCTATAAAACGACCCTACTGCTATCGAAGAGCCATTGGTGAGGATGATCTTATACCATACTTTCTCACATGATGCGCTTTCAAGGTTAATATGTGTACTATTCAAACTGTTGTGTACCATGGTAAAAACACCACCGCCGTGTACGTTACGGTCTTTACGATAGATTCTGTAATTGGTTGGAAATATCTCGTTGTTACTTATAGCGCTATCTAACCAAGATTCTATACCAATCACTACGTGTGGGTTAACCAAGTCCAAGACTAAAGCAAATTCTTCCTTCTTGTTTTTAATAGTGCGGCAATTAACGACAATAACCTTTAAGTCACTTATTTGCTGCAATTTCTTCTTAGGAGCACACGGTGATGGCTACTGGCCAGCCGCAATTACGGTATCATTGTTAATGTTATAAACAAAGACTTTGAGTTTAGTCTAAAAGTCTGCCACCTCGATTGCGGGCGAATTGAGCCAACTTTGTGAGTGCGGTTCAGACATTTCTCGAATAATCTTGGCTAACAGAAAAATCAGTTTCCTTCAATTTTGGAGCGGCCGCACGTACTCGTTGTTTACCTTTGAACGACAAGAATTTGAGAATCAATGGCCTCGCTGTTCCTGCTGCACTCTTTCAATAGATGTTGTACTTATTGGAATGTTCAGTTTATCAGAAAAAAAGAACTTTTTCTTCAGATTCCGCTCATGTTTCGTTTGCAGTATCCGGGAGGCCATAGACTATCAAATTGTTCCTTTGTGACCGGTTATCTAAGTCATCTTGGCTATCATGCAGTGCGTCAATTTTGGAAACAACAGTCTCGACACGAGTGGAAACTGTTTCAAACATCCCTTAGGGGCGGCACAGACGGTGCACTGCTTTCGGCGCGTTCTACCTTGGCTGCCAGTTCAGTTACCTTTAACTCAATCGCCCGCTGGTCGGACCGGAACGAGCGAATTTCGTTCAGGATGTCCGCCTGCGTTTGAACCAATGAGGGGATTTGCATGATAGCCTCAAACGTCCTCTGTTCTTGCTCAGCCGAAAGAGGTCCCGGGTTTTCTTCGATATCACCACAGCGAAGTAGACACATTTTGACAGTAACAGCAGTGTTTTGACAGTAATACGAAAAAGAACTGAACAAATCAAGAGCAAGCATATATATGCTCACAGTGGGATCTGACGCCAGTTTTCTAATTGATTTCCTCCGTACATCACGATAGGAACAACCAACCTGTAGAAATACAGCGTGTAAGCGTCTGGCGTCCATGGCAGCGCCAGATCCCGGAGTGGCTGGTCTGGAGAGCACCTCAAGTAATTTTCTGTCCTCCGAAGCGCGTGGTTGCCAGAAAACTTGGTCGTCCACAGCTGGAAGCGCTGATAAATTGATAAATGGCAGGTTTTTCGGTGCCGACGGAAATAATGACACTGGAGCGCGGAGGAACGGTCACCTGCTCTTCTATCACATTCAGTGCATGGTTCCCTGGCGTCGCGTTGGGCGGGAGCGCTGTGTCTGAGGTTAGTGTTATCGACTCAGACCTCACGTCGATAACGGCGCCGTGGTCACTTAGGAAGTCCATTCCGAGTATCACATCTCTGGAGCAGTTTTGTAGGATTACAAAGCTCGCAGGATAAGTCCGCTTATTGATGGTGACTCTCGCCGTGGAGACACCAATCGGCGTTATCAGGTGGCCTCCAGCTGTCCGGATTTCGGGTCCACTCCAAGCGGTCTTTACTTTCTTCAGCTTGGTGGCGAACGGCCCACTGACGACGGAATAGTCGGCTCCGGTGTCGACGAGAGCTGTGACGCTGTGGCCATCGATAAGAACATCGAGGTCGCTAGTTCGTCGTCTTGCGTTGCGGTTATGTCGTGGCGTCGGATCACGGCTTCGTCGATTTGTCCCGCTGTTTCGACGTTGCGTCGTCAGGTTTTCTTCGGGCCGCGAAGTTTCGTCTTCAGGACGTCGTTCGGCGTGCGGCGGGGGCTCGGAACTTCGTCGCGGCGTCGTCGTCGACGGCGGAGGATCTTCAGCATTTCGTCGTTCAGCATAGAGCACTGCACGGGCCGTTATTTTCGGCCCGGGCCCGGCCCGGGCCAGGAGCTCGTTCAAATTTACCCGCCGAAGCCCGGCCCGGTGATTCAATGCGCGACCCGGGCACGGCCCGAACCCGAGAAAAAATTTCGCCTACCCGGCCCGGCCCGGCCCGACGGCAGAACAGGCCCGACAGAGGCCCGAGTCAATAATATAGGTGGTGTTGCCAGAACATAGAATCTACAGCAAAGTGTTAGGTAGGAAATATTTACGCTTTGATGGCGAATGTTTCGCTAACAATTCTACTTTAGCCTACGTTAATTTCGTGTAATCAGGGGCTCACGGTGGAAACAGATGAGTGGACTTACTGGGTGCACTGAATGTTTGCTAAGCAAATGTATACCATAACTGTTTTTTTTTTTTGCAAATGCAATGGGGATCATTAAGAGCGTTTTGTAGCAGATATTGCACCAAGGAAAGTGATTTGCAGCATGAGTACAGTTTCGATAGGAAGTGCAATAAAAACAGAGGACACAGAGAACAGAACGCTCTCTTCAGTTTGTTTTTATTGCGCTCTTTACTGAAACCTAAAACGTTCTAACGACAAAGGCAATAGTGCACCCGGCTTCTGGATATGCAACACCTGTCTTCATCATTGTAGCACCTCACCGCAGCAAGATACAGAAAGTCAAGCTTTTCACCTTTTTGTAAATACACTAACCTCAATAAAAATTACAACGAACCGTGTGCACCATGTGTACTTTTAGAAATATGTTTAGGCAGACGAAAGGACGAAAAAAGCATTTGTGGTAGCATTCTTTTCATATATCACACCACTGCTACTATATACAGTGCATAAGACTTTTGTGGCATATTTTATAGTTTATTTCTTCACGCGTTATTGTGCAAAAAATCAAATTATCTAGAGATTCCGGCTTGAAGCACGCCATCCATCGTTGCATCACATATCCCGCCACGCTGAAGTTTCTCGCACTGCATGCGCTATCCGCAGAGCTGCACATCTGCCTTGCGAAATGTGAAGGCGTCGGCAGTCGTAGTTCTTAACTTCCACCACTGGAGCAAATTTAGGACGTCTTTATGGACCTCTGCAGAATGAACGTAGCTGTGCAGCTTATCCCTTCATTTCTATCGTTCCCGAAAGTCGTGACACTATTTAGTATCACATATAAAACTCCTCTTTGAGGGCTTCTTGCAGTTTTCAGCAGTGTATGTTATGCGCGGCTTGTGCCGCGCTCATTTTTTTCCGTATCATAATCCTTTATGTCTTGCTAACGATGTTGTGCTGGTAGAAGGTGATCACCGGAATACGCGGGTAGCACTGGCAGGAGGTGGACAAAGCGATATCGATCTATTTTTGGTGTTCCTTACAGTTCGGTAATAAAGGCGCAAATAAGTTTCTCGGCGCTTACTCATTGGATGCATATGGTGTGAGGTAAAGGGACATCACCCGGCACGGAATCCGTAATTGCCTTTTTTCAAGCGTGATATTTCGTCATGCGAATTATTTTGCCTCACGCTTTATGCTGTTTGAACCTATGCTATTCCTGCACATTACAACGGTGTTGCGGCAGTATCATGTAGATCTCACACTATACCTGTATACAGGCCCGTAGCCAGGGGGGCGGGGGCTAGGGGCCTAGGGACCCGCCAAAATTTTTGTGAAGTAGGTGTTTTGACCAAACATAAATAATAAAAATCGCTGTATTCATGTGGGAGGCAGTGGCCAAGTATAACGCGGGAGACGAATTGCAGCTCATGATTACTGAACTGGATACGGATAGTAGAAGAGTAGGTCTGAAAATTAATATGCATAAAACTAAAGTAATGTGGAACAATCTTGGCAGAGAACAGCGCTTTGCGATAGGTGGCGAGACACTGGAAGTTGTAAAGGAGTACGTCTACTTAGGACAGGTAGTAACCGCGGAGCCGAACCATGAGAGTGAAATAACTAGAAGAATAAGGATGGGTTGGGGCTCATTCGGCAAGCATTATCAAATCATGAATGGTAATCTACCACTATCCCTCAAGAGGAAGGTATATAACAGCTGCATCTTACCGGTACTTACCTACGGAGCAGAAACCTGGAGACTTACAAAGAGGGTTCAACTTAAATTGAGCACGACGCAGCGAGCGATGGAAAGGAAAATGATAGGCGTAACCTTAAGAGACAGGAAGAGAGCAGAGTGGGTCAGGGAACAAACGGGGGTTAAGGACATCATAGTTGAAATCAAGAAGAAGAAATGGATATGGGCCGGGCACGTAGCACGTCGGCTGGATAACCGGTGGTCATTAAGGGTAACTGACTGGATTCCAAGAGATGGCAAACGCGTGAGGGGGAGACAGAAAATTAGGTGGGTAGATGAGATTAAGATGTTTGGAGGTATTACGTGGCAGCAGAAAGCACAGGACCGGGTTGATTGGTGGAACATGGGAGAGGCCTTTGCCCTGCAGTGGGCGTAGACAGGCTGATGATGATGATGATGAAATAATAAAAATAGGTGTTTTCTCAAATAGTCAAGGTTTTCAGCAAGTGGGCCCCCTCGAAAAAAATTCCTGGCTACGGGCCTGCCTGTACAGCTCAGGGGACCCAAACACGCGGCCCGTGGGCCTCTCCCTAGAGGCCCGCGGCCCGCACATGACTGTCTTCGTCCCCTTTTTTCATTTTCTTTATAAGTATGTTTTTAAGCTGCACAGGGATGACAGGTCTAAAGCTCTGTTGTCGCGAGGCATCCCCTGCGGCCACCATGTGTTGATACCTAACCGTGAAACAAAACTCTATATTTCACAATCGGCGTCCAGATTTTAGTCGTGCTGAAGATAGGTATCGATATGTTGTTGGAATTCCGCCGCCAAATACCCTTCAGAAACGACCCATACGTGATACAGTAAAACCTCGGTGATACGATCACGGCTCGTACGAATTTCGGGGTGATACGAATTTTTCTGTGGTCCCGGCCAAGGCCTACTAGCCTGCAATGTATTGGAGTAAGGTTGTTGCGAACCGATTTGCACCCCGCGACGTTTGATACGAACGTACGCTAGCGCACAGGTACGAAGAGGTACTGCCCTCGCTGCCGCGGAAGACGCGGCAGTCACGCGCGGGCGGGGGCATGCGCGCTGCTCGACCATCAACAGTGCGTCGTTGCGTCCGAGCCTAGAGTTTATTACAATAATACCACTATGCGTCCGAGATAGTGCGCGCGAATCTGTGAGGCTTTTAGGCGCCTTCGCGTTTAGATTACCGATGACGTTGACGTCTCGCTTTTTTTTCCGACGCGTTAACACGTGCTCCTGTGCTCGAGGCAGCGGCGTCTTTGTACTGTAAAGGCCCGAACACACGTACGCGTTGCAGCGGGTCGACGCGTACGTGTGTTCGGGCTTTAACACGCGTGCCTGCCACGCAGACGCAAGCCATGTCCCCCCAATCAGGCGTTCTATGGAACAAGACTAAAACTTGGGCTGCGGGTCCGTCATGAAGCCACATTAAAGGTGGATGAAGACGCCAAGAGACGAAGCGGACCGCCTTGGCGAAGGAGCTTGGCCTCTATCTATCGTGTGCAAAGCGCTTCTTAAGTCACTCTCGCCGCAGTACTCTCGTGTCATGCAGAAAAGCGTAGTAAGATTAGGAAGCGGCTACTAGCGGTCACGGGGCACAACACATCTGGTTCATTAATCACACACGCGCGCATGCACCGTATATTTACGAGTACAAGTATGATTGTTGACGTCTAAAAACTTTACTGGCAATCATTCAGAGCTGTTCATGACGTCGCTGCGGCCCTGAGAAACACTAAACCAAAACCTATGCCAACTTTCTTTTGTCGCATACTAATTTTCCATGCTTTCTGGTGATACGAAATTCGGATGATACGAATATTTTTGGTAACCCCGCGAGATTCGTATCACCGAGGTTTTACTTCGGAAAGCTCTTCTTTTAAATGGCAACTTTAGCTGACATTTGATACGACCTAGCCCCTCCCCTCCTCCCCCCCCCCCTCCCGCGCTCATTTAGCTGCGTTACTGTCCTGGCCCTTGCGGGAGTAAATTTCGTGAATGCGCCCGTTAGCTGAGGTGGGTTTGAGACCCCTGAATAGCGGAAAAAGGCCAAAGTTAAAACCTTAACAAATTGGGCACACAAAGCAGGCTATGCATGTCCATCTCGCGTCACATGACCACTGGGGGCCGTGACGGAGCACGGAAAAAGAATGTGTCTGTGTAGGAATTCTATGTAACGAGACTCCGTGCAGTCCTCTGCTTTTAGTGGAGGGCTGGAAACTTCAAAAACGTTTCCCCGCTTTGCAGCTCTGTGATCGCTCTTGCCATATATATATATATATATATATATATATATATATATATATATATATATATATATATATATATATTACATTTATTACTGCGATTACAGAATAACATTTGGGATATAAATTGACAACGAATGCAAATAAAGCACAGAATAACGACATGTTACCTGTATAAGCCCCTGGTATATCTACTTTTAGCTCGCGCCGATTTAGATAAATCAAGTAGCCCCATATGCAAGGAGCAAAACAAGTTCAGTACTTGTCCCTAATAAAATTTCTCCAAATAGCTTGCCCCACATGGAGAGAAAATGTGAAACATATATTTATGCACAACGTATGTGGAACAAACTGGAAACAATTTTTCTATTATCAGTAAATTACTATTATGGAATTCCTAAATCACCATGCTCGCCGGGCCAAGACTCTTGGTAAGTGAGAAGACTCTCAAAAAGACAAAAGCGGGTGGCGACGCCCCCTTGAAATTCGCGCAGCAGACGCCGTGACATCTTAGATTCTGACGGCGTCTAATGAGGCCTACGTAGTTCCTAATCTCTAAAAATGAAGTACATTGACCTCTGACGGGGCCATAGACTTAACATACCTAGTGTCAGGAAATTTTGTAGAGCCAATGTCCCCAATGTCGACAACAAATACAGTTTTAAATCTGTGACGCCAAGCTCGGAGTTTCAGCGCGAAATTTAAAAAATGGAATTTTTACCTTCAATTTCTCGTCTGATAATAAGCTTATGATGGCGAAATGAATGAAGTTCGAGTTCTTAGCGTACACTTTATCAGTCTAAAACGTTTCAGTGCTTCACTATTGTGTTCATTTAAGAACGCAACAAAGTCCAAGCGCGGCCCGACCCGAGCCCGCCACCTCAAACCCGGGCCCGGTCCTAAGCCCGGAGCTTCAGGCCCGAGCCCGGCCCGGGCCCGCCGCGAAAACTACTTTACCCGGCCCGGTCCGGCCTACGGGCCGGACCGGGCCCGGGTTTTCGGGTAGGCCCGAGCCCGTGCAGTGCTCTAGTTCAGCAACCGCACCTCCATCGGTTGCTGCCCTTAGTTTTCCGGATACGGGCTAGGCGACCGGCCCCGGTTTGGGCCAGTGAACATGCCGGCGCTGCGGTGACATGTAGCGGCCGGGCGACGGCGAGCGGGGAGGTCGTCGTTCTTACCACTGTGTTCCGGTGAGGTAGTCGTCGATGTCGCGAGGCCGTTCGCCTGGCTTCGGTCGCGGCGCGTTGACGGCGAATCCGCGTAGCGCCATCTGTCGGTACTGGCAGCGGTGGTAGGTGTGGCCGGCTTCCCCGCAGTGGTAGCAGAACGGGCGGTTGTCTGGGGCGCGCCAACCGTCGGTCTTCCTTGGCGCGTAGCGCGGGGCATAGCGCTGGGTGACAGGAGGACGGTAGGGCGTCGGTGGTGGCGGCGGCGGCGGCGTCTGGCGGCCGAACTGTGGCGATGCAATGTCTTGACGTGGGCGCGAAGGGGGAACGTAGCGTCGGGCTGCTGCAGCGTAGCTCATGGCTTGCGGCTGAGGCGGCGCTGGCTGAGGAACACCCAGTGACTGTTGAATTTCTGATGGAACGAGCTCTGCGATCGAGTCCACTTGAGGCTGTGGTGAGGTTAACAGCTTGCGCAGTTCCTCCCGAACGATCGCTCGGATCGTTTCGCGCAGGTCGTCGGAGGCGAGGGCATGAACAGCTGGGCTGTTTTCAATCGAACGGCGATTGTACTGGCGGGTTCGCATTTCCAGCGTTTTCTCAATCGTCGTCGCTTCTGAGACGGATTCTTGGACTGTCGAAGGTGGGTTCCGCATCAGACCAGCGAAGAGCTCTTGCTTTACCCCGCGCATGAGGAAGCGGACTTTCTTGTCCTCGGGCATGGCAGGGTCAGCGTGGCAAAACAGCCGGGTCATTTCCTCTGCAAAGATGGCCACGCTTTCATTTGGAAGTTGGACTCGTGTCTCCAGCAAGGCTGCGGCCCTTTCCTTTTGGACGACGCTTGCGAACGTCTCCAGGAAAGCGCTGCGAAAGACGTCCCAGGTTCGAAGAGTGGACTCCCGATTCTCGAACCAGGTCCTTGCTGCGCCTTCAAGGTAAAAGTAGACGTGGCGCAGCTTGTCCTCGGAGTCTCAGTTGTTGAAGGTTGAGACCCTTTCGAACGTCTCGAGCCAGGTTTCGGGGTCGTCGCTTGGTGATCCATGGAAGGTCGGCGGCTCTCTAGGCGGCTGCATCGCGACAGCTGCAGGGTACGCTACGGCTGTCGTCGTGCCCGTTGTATTCGTCGCCGTGGTTCTTGGCTTGTCCTGCAGGAGACCGTATTCGGATTGCAAGCCTTGTAGCCTGCGGCTAGCTCGCTGTTGCACGTGGTCTTCGACGTGTTGTTCACGCTGTGGGCTTGGCTCCCGGCTCTTCGTAGGTGTCCGGAACATCAAGGAAGCAGCACCTCCACCAGATGTCACGTGGTCGTGATGTCGATGAAGTCAGCAGCAGGCGTGTTCAAGATGAAACTGTTTATTTGGCCGAACTTGTGGCCGAGAAACGGAAAGTTAATTCACAGCAATACGCACGGTATGCACTGATAGCGGCGAACAGAGCGTCGACCGTCGATCAACTGACAAGCGGTCAAGTGCGTCGGCTTTTATACAGGCTTCATCGAACTTTCCAGCGATATCGCTGGTGGCGGCGTTATCTCTCGATAAAGCTGGAACATTCGCGTGCGGCGCGAAATCTTAACAAAACGATCTACTACAATCGAGAAGCTTCTCGAACACTGCTCCGCGGACAGCCTCGAGCGTTGATAACCGTCCTTGCTGGTCAAACCCAAAAAAACATCAAAATAAAACAAGAAGTGGGCGTGGCAATATTGTTGATAGCGAACTTCAATGATAGGAATATTATTGAACCGCATGCAATGTAAGCAATCGCAGGCTGCAGCAACTGCGCTCGCGTTGCACTGCATGCAATAAGTTCTGTCGCGGTGTGTTGCGCGCAGGGTGAACGAAACACCGAGTGCTAGCAGCATAAAATAAAAACACCCAAAAATAATGTAAGATTCGTGATGATCTCAAATTGCGATTCTGACACATCTGCCTAGGCAATCGATATATTAACTGCACATAGGCGTATGTACAAGTACGCTCACACGATCATAAGTATAATTTTACGCATTCCTGATTCTAAACTCGTCTCGGACACGGCGAGTAACAGTACGCGTTTACAAAGCGTGTACTGTTACAGAGGAAACAAGTATTTCGGTCATGCCTTGACAACGGTTGATCGTAGATCGAAGCTGACTCTGCAGCGAGTTCAATAGCGCGCGCACACACAGAGAGTGAACGCACAAAGGTCATGCAGAATAACTTACCAGAGTTCCTCGGCTTCAAATGCGCAGGTCACGGCCGACTACGCATGAACTACGCGACCGCCGATCAAAATGGCTACCGCAAGCAACGGATCAACGCCGCTCGAGACGCACGCTTCGCACACTCAGTCCGGATTCTGACGTGCTCCTCCGCCATGCATGTAGTTCGGCAGGCTCTGCGGCGCTAATGCGTGGTTACTCCGAACAAAAAAAAATAGAGTGATGGCGCTACGAGGATTGTTTCAAATGTGTGTGCAGAAATAGCTTTTGCGAATTTGACGCTTAGGCTGATCATCATGTTGGCCGTGGCCGATGGCTCTCTTGGCTGTTTAGTTCGTGACCAAGTGGGCGTGTTTCCCCTATCTGCTGCTGACCCGAAGATCGCGGGATCGAATCCCGGTCGCGGCGGCCGCATTTCCCGTGAAGGCGAAAATGCTTGAGGGCCGTGTGCTTAGATTTAGGTGCGCGTTAAAGAACCCCATGTGGTCGAAATTTCTGTAGCCCCCCACTACGGCGTCTCTAATAATCATATCGTGGTTTTGGGGCGTTAAACCCCAACAAATATTATTATTGTATCGTATTTTGGGCGCCGAGCGCTACACGTGTGCCACGAAAGCACATCGTGTCTGTTCAACGTTCTACTCGAAGAGCTTACCTGTTAACGGCATAAAGACACTCCCCTTCTAAATCCTATATATGTACTCGTGTGCAATAAAGCCCGTTCTGTTTTCCTCCCTTGCCCGGCGCAGCATATTGGTTTCCTGGACGTGACGATACAATTGTAGCCCCTATCGGCCTCACATCATTAGCATTGAAACTTGAGCTAGTTGGTACGGATTCATCATGATTTAAGTAGCGCACTGACGGACGAGGACAGAGACAGTGTTGTGCACCTTCTTCCTCTCTGTCCTCGTCCGTCAGTGCGCTACTTAAATCATGATCACATCATTACTTTTTCATTATGTTACCCCCATTTTACTTCGGCACAACTCCCACAACTTGTAATGCTTGAGGATCAGGAAAAGATGACGGTTTGAGTCCTCCCTTCGGCGCGAGTTCGTATTTCGGGCTTGGGTGGTAAAAAGGCATGTCAGCTGCTAAAGGGGCCCATGCTGGCTAATCTGTGTTTACGGTGTAGCTTGCAAGCACACGCCCTCCTAGATATCTGTTTTTTATTTATTCCATATTCATTGTTTTTTTGGTGAGCGGGTTCACGTAATGTTCCAGATGTGATGAGTGTATTACGTAGAAAAGATAAAAGGAGAGCAGTGCAACAATCTGAGTAAATGAAAGCAATAGAAAAGGAAGGAAGAAACGGGTGGTTTGGCACCGACCGTGCGCCTGCGTCTCCGGGATGTCCCGTGGATGTTTACGGCCGCGGGTGTGCGACCGCTTGTATTCGCCTGCAAGCGACGTTAAATTAGCTCTACAAAGAGAGAAAATGTCCGTGCCGCGAAACAAAATGCGTACATAATCGAAGGGCGTCTTGTTAAAATATTTTATTGCTGCAAGATGTCCAAGTATTTCATCAGTGTTTACAAACGTTGGAAAGTACATTCTGCTAATAATGTTACAAAAGCTATAGAATGGCTGAAAATGCCAGTTGGAGTCTCACTCATTAGGTATGATGGAAAACCGAAAAGCTACAACTCCAAGCTACATGCTTAGAGTTCTAGGAAACCTAAAAGCTACAAGCTATAACAATACAATTGGATTAGCCAGTGCAGCTGAGGTTACTGCATAATTTTACGCTAAATATTATGTTGAAAATGGAACATGATATTGCAAAAACGAACAAAAATATATTTCAAACACTAATGCTATAAGAACAGCCCAAGGCAAAATAATTAAAAATATGCCAGAACTGACGCAACACATTAAAAGAGTGCACTATGCAACATACAGCCGAAAAAATGTCCAACAGCAACACAAGAGAATGCAGTTTACGTAACTCACTAAATGATGCAATCATCCAGACAAAAAAATTAAAAATGCTTAAATGCAGCCACCACTGGGCATGCAGCGTACTTCACACGCATGAAAATGTGTCGAAGAACTCCCGCAGGAACAAAAGAAGACTGTATCAAGAGAGATTGAAAGCGTAAAAAAAGTGAAAGACCTTATGGATGAAGCTGAATGAATAGCTTGAATGAATGGTGGTGTTTAACACAAAGGACCGAACCACTGCACGAACGGGAGCACCTTTCCCTAGTTTCCAGAATGTTTCACTGTCTTTCTTTTCTGATTTTCGCCCCTTTTGGGCAAAACCAAGGAGTCTGCATTATTACGAGTAGAGTTTTTGTAATGCTTCAAACAAGAGCAGCTTCTGTAACGTCGCGAAACGTTTTGCGGTTTTCTTCAAACAGAAAATTTTTGGTTGGTGTTACGCACATATTTCTTGTAAAGCTACGGACATTTTTTACAGTATGGCCCGTGCCTCACATAATTTTAATTTCACCACGTGTGGCGTCCCATGCGTTTGACCCAATGCCGCCTGCGTTTGATCCAACTCCCAAACGCTGCTGATCCCCCGAACACAAGAACAACCTACCCAACGCACCTTGGGAGCCCAGTGTCTTGGGTCCCCAATTTTAAAACCTGCTACTAGTGGGGCGACGACCTTTAAAGTGCGCCCTTCGCGCCATCTTTGCGGGTGATAGTGAACACGCTGAAGCACCTCCGAACTCTTGTAATTTCAATTTTCAATTTCATATTTATTTCAGACAACCAGAAGGCATAGTTGCCTAGGCGATCGGCGTAAAGGCAATGTAAGCCTGACAAAGCGCCGATCACCGGCCTACACATATGAATAAGCAGTCATACAGGACAAAACATATATGAACATAGGGTGGAAAGAAACAGGGCGATTTTTGCATAAATCGAGCAGTTAGACGCAAAAATGTTTACATAATTCTGATTACCATGCCAAAACATAAAAAAATAAGGAGAACAACTGATACACAACAATAGGTATGAAAAAAAATCGGGCACGTGCAGCATATGCGAGCTGGGGAAAAACTGCGCAAGAAAGGACGAGGACGCAGGAACACAGTACAATGGTCGAGCGCTGATCAGCGCTCGTCCTCGTCAGCGCTCATCGAATGTACTGTGTTCCTGCGTCCTCGTCCTTCTTAGATGCGAAGCAGCTTATGAACGAGGCCTTTCCCCACGGCGTGACCAGTGCCCCGCGTGCCACTAGATGTATGGAAGAAATAAGAGAACGAAGTGCTGGCACGAGAGCAGAGCTTGCGCATGGTGTGCAGAAAGGAATGTTTGCCTGAGAAAACGGTGCCACTAGATATATGGAAGAAAGAAAAGAACAGTTTTCGCTCGAGTGGAGAGCTCGCGCATGGTGTGCAGAAAGGAATGTTTGCCTGACATATGGACGTGCGATAGAGCGCTCGCTCCACTGTGGCGCGTGCTCTAGTATAAATCATGCAAGGTATCCACTACGCCATAAATCATGCAAGGCACCCATTTCGTCATAAATCATCGTCATTCATGCAAGGCACCCACTACGCCCTAATCATGCAAGCCACCAATTTCGTCATAAATCATCGTCATTCATGCAAGGTACCTACTACGCCATAAGTAATGCAAGGTACCTATTACGCCATAAATCATCGTCATTCATGCAAGGTACCCACTACGCCATAAATCATGCAAGGTAGCCTTAGATGCGAAGCATCTTATGAACGAGGCGTGTATCCACGGCGTCGCGTCGACGTAGCCAGTGCCCCAACCGATCCGGAGCGGCGCGCTCGCGAAGCCGAAGTGAAACGGGCGCGTTGACATCGCATTCTCAAACTTCAAGCTGCAACCTTTGCAACAAGAGTCATTAACTTTATACTTTACGGTCTGCAAGGCCGTTATACTCAAGGGAAAACGTTCCCCTGAACTTAAAGTCATATATGACGGGTAACAACATCAGGGAAACCTGGAATAGAAGGACCATGAACAGTGATAGAGAAAATAAAGCATTTACAGAAATCTAAGTCGACTCATGGCTGCTTCGCATACTACTCAGGGTTCCCTTTACGGGAATATGGCAGGATTTTTATTTGCGCTGTTTTTTTCCTAGCTAAGCATGTACCAACTCGCCCAGATCAGTCTTGCTCGACCATATGCGAGTTACATGAGATAGGAAGAGGAATCGAAAGTGGCGTGAGTTTGTATTTTTAGAAGGATGGCGTGTGTCTGCTTTTAACGCGACAGCGTTAAAAGAGCTCCGTTAGCAAAAATTCCGACGTCGTTGGTTGTGAACAAAAAATCGTCTTGTCCGTGACCGAATAATCGAGAAAGATGCAAATAAAATAACAAAAATTTTCCTGTTCGAGTGAGAATCGTACCCAGGCAATCTGCGTGGCAAGCAGCTGTTCTACCACAGAGCAACGATTTTTCTTCAAACGTGCTCGCAAAAAAAACAATATATGAATAATCGAGAAATATGCAAATTTAAATTATAGAAATCTTGCGGTTCGTGTGAGAATCGAACCTAGGCCATCTGCGTGGGAAGCAGGTGTTATATCACAGAGCCACGCTATTTCTTGCAACTGCTTCGGAAAAAAAAACAGTACATGAATGTCACGTACGAGAAGGAGCCTCCTTAACGCATATGTAATATTGCGTGGCAGAAGCGTAGATTCACGCCAGTTGTCAACACACGGGAATTGCGCAACGAGTGGCTGTTTGAAAGGCCCACCCATTGCAAAGCGCTCAGACATATTTAATCATCATCAGCAGCAAAAACATCAACAAAGTGCAAAGATGTGCATCTTCGCTGTTGCCTTAAGGACGCGTAGTGGGCCCTTCGACGATTCGCGAATGGCCCATATGGCGTAGTGGGCACTTAACAACTCCACTTGCAGTAGGCGTTCTAGGATACTTTGAAACGGCGAATGTTACGCACACAGTCCTTCGTTTCCTTGCAGCACGGATGAGGCATGCACCGAAGCCAGCCTAGCAATTGAGAAGGCGATGCGCGTTCTACTCTTGAAGGCGAAGCTCAAGCGTCCTCCAAGTTTTTTTGAAGATGTGAATGGAGGCGCTTTCTTCAATTATCTCATCACGGTGGGGTAATCGTTAAGGAAGTAGCTAATTTTGTAAGTTAATTTTTGTGCACCGTAATCAGTACGAGGCATATCTTTCTTGAAGCTTATGTGTCGTAAATAATGGCTGTGGTCTCTCCCAAGAAACTTCTTTAAAACTTCAGATAAGTTTTAACTTCATGATATACGATCATTGCTAATCCTTTATGTATGATGTTATTAATTACAAGCAATCCTTGTTTTTCAAAAATGGCGCTGTGTGTGAACATATATGATCCTGCTCACAGCAATGATGAAATCTGAGAATGATTGGCTAATGTCTATGCTAGCTGTTAACAGCACCCATGAATGTGTTCTCGTTTGATCGCTTTCACTACAAAGATGTGCTTGTGTTGGGCAACCAATGTTCACTGTATTATGCATAGCGAGCCATACCTAAGCTAATGGCACACCCGAATGTGTCATATAGGTATCAACATATCTTAAAGCAAATAGGCGCACTATGGAAACAAGGACAAAAGGGAGGAACCGACGACACAAAGCGCACACTCGCAACTGAAGGTTTATTGAAAGAGTACACATAAATGCGTTACAAAAAAAGGGCACGTGGTGCAATTTTCCTCGCCGAAACAAAACAAAACGAGATGGGTATCCCCTTAACAGATCATGAAGGCGCATGCGTCTATACACAAAGGAAGTTCGAAGAAAACTGGACTAAAGAAAATTCAAACTGCGTGGGGAGGGGGGGGGGGAGGAGAGGGGAGAGAGGAGGGCAGACAAGTTTAATGCAGTGTGTTGATCAAATATGAATATTCTATCTCTGTTATGGCGATAGAAGGGTGGCTGACGCATCTATCCCCGCATCTCTTTATGTGAAAAGCTTCAATTAGTTCGCGCGTGGTTTTATCTCGATGCCTAGATAGAACCATCGCGTCAACGAGAAAAGGTGAGCATCCGCACGTGGTGCAGTGCTGGGACAAGTGAGCACCCTCCCTTGACGCCACGGCTCTGTTGTGCTCCTGGAGGCGAATATTTAAGCAACGGCCAGTTTGGCCAACGTATACACGGCCACATGACAGTGGTATGAGGTACACGACACATGTTGCGCATTGAACAAAAGGCGAGGTGTGTTTAACCTGGCACTTCTTATTGTCTATGCACTTCGCTTTTGCTGCTATCCTTCTGTCTATTTTACCGCATACTTTATTGAGCTTATTTGGAGCCGAAAAAACAACTTGTACATCGAAACAATTAGCCACGTTTTTTAAACTATGGGACATTTTATGAATGTACGGGATCACTGCGGGTTTCGACGTGCGCAGCTTTCCATTTGCTTTTTCTCGTGCCTCCCAACCTGATTTCACGTATTTTAATAGCTTCTGGGTCACTTTGCGTGTGACTGTCTGCGGGAAACCAGCTTCTTTTAGCCTTTGTAGTTGGTGGCCGAAATTTATCGTTGTCTTGTCGGTACACGTTTTGGTTAGCGCCGCTCGCAAGCAGGACGCTGCAATTCCCATTTTCACAATTTTCGAATGTCCTGAATTAAAGTTCAGTATCGGCTTCTTCGAACGGGGAAAGTACGACCAGCATACATGGTTACCCCCAGCCGTCAGCCTTAAATCTAAAAACTGTAATTGTTTGTCTTTCGGTAGTTCTACAGTGAAACTTAACCCGCTACCGTATTCTTTAAACCGTTTCAAAACATCAGAAACCTTCTGTTCCAAACACCCAGGATTGACGAACACGAGAAAATCATCTACATATCTAACAATCTTTGTTGCTGCCGCTCCCAAACTTTCATTAATTTTTTTGTCGATTCCGCCCAGATAAATGCTACTGAGGACAGGGGCAACTTTAGATCCGATACACCTGTTTTTTGTCGGTAGAATTTGCCTTTCCATTCCACAAAGGTGGATTGTAAGTAAACGGACAATATTTCCAAAAATGTGCTCACCGACAGACCACAGGAGTTACGGAACTTGATCTCGTCTTTTTCATTAGTAATGCATAACCGGACACTTTTTAACAGGTCGTCGAAAGGTATTGAGTAGTAAAGATCTTCTACGTCTATGCTGAAGAACTGGCATGCGCCTGGGTTGGACAGTTTTAAAAAACTTACAAGTTCATCTGAGTTCGGGATGTTGAAGGGGTCACACACCGACAAGTCGTGTAGATGCATTTGTAGAAAAACGGAAACTTCACGCTGCCAGGTGTTTCTTTCTGTCACAATTGCACGGAAAGGGATCCCGCGGGCTTGTGAGTCTGCCACGAAGAAGATCTGCAGGTTGAGGTTCTCCGGCTTTTTTACTGCTGTAGCAAGTTTTTCCAGATTGTGCTCTTGCAACAGGGCCAATGCTCGCTTTTTTACCTTCTGAGGCTTGACGTCCACAGGAACGAAGTTTTTTGTGACGGCTTGCATCGCTTTTTGTGAGAAGGCGGTCTCAGGGGCCACGACGAAGAAGCCTTCTTTATCAGAAGTCATCAAATGCAAATCATTGTTTACGGCATAGCTGACTAGGCCTTTGACATTTAGGGTTCGTCTTCGGGTATCCTGTGACCTTGCGACTACGCCCACAGCTTCTGTGATGAACCTTGGGCGGTCCTCCTCCGACACGCGCCATGACACAGACCTGGACATGGCTAATTTCTCCGGTGGACTGAGCACGGGCTCACAGCAGAACTTCGGTCCTAGTTGAAGAATTTTCTCGTGTTGGGCAGGAACATTTTTGTTTCCGAGGAAGACCACATTCGCCTCCGTGGCCTTGGCTTTCTTCCGTGTAGGCAACGTGGGGCGTACACTTTTCCACAACCACTCGGTGAGTTGTTTTGAAACCTTGCACCATTCGGGATACGCCTTTCTCTATGAACCGTCTTTGTATTGAGAAGCGCAGGTCGTACGCAGACAGTCTCTAAAGTGGCGCTCTTGTCTCCAGCTTTCATCTCGTAGGATTTTGCAAATCCTCTTGCTGTGTTCCGCGGAAGGTTCCATGAAGCCACAAAGCTCCTGGACGTCGCTGGGGCAGAGACCATACCTTGCGTGCCACGACAGGATTCTTGCTCGGCAGGTGCAACCAGCGATCAAGGAGGCGAGGACACTTGGATTAGTAACGTTGTAGTATTTAGCACAGAGAAAAGGGCCCGATGTAATCGAAATATATTGTAGCAAAACAGCCATTTGGGCTAGTTGGTAACGGTTCATATCTTAACGTCTTTTGTCCTTGTTCCCATAGTGCGCCTATTTGCTTTAAGATATGAACCGTTACCAAATAGCACAAATGGCTGTTTTGCTAGGTATCAACAACTTGGATAGTTAATATAAAGCCAGGTTTTTATAAAATGAAAAGAGCATGGCCTGGATAACATGAACAGGTGATGAGTGGTACCTGCACTTGATCTGACAGCCCATTCAAATCAAGCAACTAACCTTTGTACTGAGTACAGTGCAAAGCTGACTACAGTGAGACAAGAGTATGCTCATATGATGCAGGACAAGAACGAAGACAGAGCATTAAGCTGTACCAGCTGCCACACCAGATTCCGATCATAGTACTGTATATATGCTGTGAATGCGTAGTCATTCCATCTACGCATCGTGTATGCTTGTATTAGTCTCTACTTATGGGGTGCAATGTTTCCATAATTAATATTAGTTCATTAGAAATCCGTGTAAGTACCAAACATTGTGTTCTTGCTTCAATTATCACCTAGACCAAGGTAGGCTGATCAATTTAGAAAGCATTTCTTGCAATTCCTCATTTTCGTAACGAAACAACCAGTACTTTCTCGAGTGACGCTTTGAGAGTAATGCGCTTTATGTTCTGTTGGAACCTGCAAGCGGGGTCTCTCCTATAATTACCCTGTCACTACACAACTACACGATGAAATGAGGATACCCCCTTGGGCACTGTGAGAGGGAACAAAGAAGTACGTGCATAACCTAAAATTGCTTCAAAAAAAAACATGCATAAGCGCAAATTTGGAATTCTTTCAGAACACCAGATGAATCGCACAAGATGTACGATCTCTCGTTTGTTCCTATATTGTTCAATAAAGTACACTCCTTATTGCAAAATTGTGTTTGAATAAAATAACAGGATGATTATCACAGCTAACCACAATTATCATGTCGCAGAACCCTTAACGCATGTGAGCAGTAACACATTGAAATTCACACATTAAAAGACTACCACTGTAATTAGATTCTTTTTACAACTGCACATATTATTGCGATAGCAATTATATCGACAGTCTCGGCTGAATTTTGCCGCCGCCGTCGTCGTCGCCGCCATCATGCACCGTATATGTATACGTATGTATATATACATAAAAGCCCCAAAGAAAAATTACTCAGAAAAATGCTGCCGAAGCGCGGAATCGAACCAGGGACCCCTCGCTCAGCGGCGAGTGGCGCTAACCACTACGCCACGAAGCGCAGATCCTCCAGATAGCTAACGACGAGCGTTATATAGACACCCTTTACCGCTGGACGGACTCAGAGACGGAAGGCGCTTATGAGCGTTTCTTCATTACCAGTGAGATGGCGCTAGGAGCGCGACGGGCGCATTTAAAAGTCAAAGTCGTTGGCGATCTCGCTCGCTTCTTCTTATATTGCGCAGGGAGAACCTTGCCCTTCAGCTGTCTGCTCGCGCGGTTTTGTCGTGCTCAGGGGAAGAGGGATGTTTCACGCTTTCACCGTGATGTCCGCGCTCATGTTACGGAGCGTACGAAAGTCACTCGAGCTCAATGGACGCCGCTAAACGAACAAACAGAAGATGAGCGCGAACTATCAAGTGTCACAGCTCGACACTTAAAGCACGCTAGTTTCCTTCGTTGCTTCGGCCGTCTTTGCAACAGGAGCGCTGTTCAAACTGAGAGTATCCATTGGCGAGCCTCACTTCGTATAGCATTAGTTTCTTGCTATCGCATTCATTGCTTCGCCCTTGCGGCGGAACTGTGACATTTTTTTTTAAAATCGTACTGCATTATTCATCATGTTTTTACTAAGCATTCAACTACGACGCTATTATGCCATTGTCTTCTATTTTCTTTGTGATGTACGACTATGATGCTATATGTAGTAATGCTGTTTTTGTACAAGTATACATTTATTATTTGTCTTTTGATCGTGTGTTTACCTTATAAATTGATTGTTTCTCCCTTTGCATGTATAATTATTTTCTTTTGCTAGCAAAAATGCCCTGTGATTGCTCCTACAGTGGGCGGTGCCTAAGTAAATGTTTGCGGACTGACTGAGTTATACGTAGGTGTCAATAAACCAATTTTGCAACTATGACATGTTAACTACGAAATCGTGCAATTATATGATCTGGTTACGTCAACAGTATAAATATTGTTTTGATTCCCACCCATCTATGGAATAATCAGTCAGAATAACTTAACTACTGTGTTTTGGCACAACAAATAAGAGTGAAGAAAATGACGTTATTGAAATAAAGACTGCTTGGTTACTCTGGGTGGAGTTCCTTTTCCAGGGCCCCACTGGCTACTGTGGCGCAACGGGCCTGTTCGAGGGTCGCCAATTCGTTTTCAATTAGTGATTGGAAAGCCACACCTTCCACGACCAATTGTTGGGTCTGTTGTTCAGTGGTCGTAAGACGGTATTTGCGGGACGCTACGTGCACTGGTAGTGGGAGTCGCTGTCTCACTTATGGGAGGATGAGACCGTATCATTAAAGTAGATGTTTCCATCCTACTGCCTTCTGCGCAGGGTGGCTGTTGAAGCTTGTTGCTGTTTTGTTTGAAATTATCGGTTCATGTGACATGAGGTCTATATAGATTCTTGCTCCTACATCAGGTGGCACATAGTCACCTGATGTCTGACTATGGCACATGGCACATAGTCAGTAACATAGTCATATTAGATTCACTGGAAAAATTTTTCCATTGACTCTAAGTCTTATCAACAGGGAGCGCCCCTGGTGTGTTGCATTGAGTCCTTTGTGGTGGGCCATAAGTGTGGCCCCAGCAAGTCTCTCAAATGTGTTGATCATGCCCAGTTCGAGGGAGGAGGCAGTCTGTGCTCACGTTTTGGACAGACCAAGTGCCACCTTGCAGGCAATCAAAATTATTCAATTTGCTTGGTAGATTTAAGTTTGTCGTGCGGCTTGCAATGGGAGAGCATAAGTTATTCTGCCCATGACAAAGGCGTGCGCTACTTTAATAGTGTTCATCTCCATTATTTCCTCTCTGTTAAGTACAACATTCTTAATAAAGTTAGTAGTACTATGCATTGTGCACTTGAGCTTGGCACTGCCAATTTTTTTCACATGCATTGCAAGCACTAGCAAGTGCTGATTCCTTGGATGAGTTCTCCATCGAGCAGCAGTAGCTATAGTGGTGGAGCTGTGTTGGTAGGGGGTTCTTGGTTGCCAAATATATTTGTATTCTATTTTCTTGGAGCGCACTTCATATCAACTTCTTTTGCATATGATTCAACCGCGCCTAGGGCTCGTTGAAGTCTGTTCTGTCTGTCACTGTACGAGCTTGTGGTGGCTTAGAGTGCAGATTGCCATGCTGAGGTCTCTGTCTTCTTGCTACTGTACAGCAACTTGAACAGAGGCAGTATAAAGTTCCCATCGGGAAGTGAATACAGATCCTTTTGCAGTAACAGGTTTGCAGTAACAGGTTTTGAGAGGGCTGTCTGTAGGCATTACCGATATTGCTTCAAGTTCGTCAACCTGGCTATCTTTATCGCCAGGTGCACGTTTGCCGTGGTCACAGTCATACAAAGGATATAGCGGTTGCTACATAGATTTTCTACAAGTTGCTCCAACTGACATTTGATAATGGTGGAATCTGGCGGTGTCTCGAGCCACACTGTTGCCCATCCTTCTGGAAACTCTTGGGAATGTAAGCAGCAGGAACTCATGGGCCTGAGTGATTCCCTTGTTTATATCTCGCTTGCACCTCCCCCTCAGTCTACTATGAATTAATGTCCTCAAGGAGAATTAGTCGGTCTCGCTGTGCCAGGCAAACTAGCACAACTGTGTAGATGTAGTTCACTTAATTAGTAGAAGTGAAATGTAGTGCATCTTATGAAGCCATGTTAATCATGCCCATTTTACTTACTTATTTATTTCTTGATTCGTTGCCTACATTTCACCCGAGGGCATTGCAAAAAGGGGGTTCCAGCAACACTAACAACATTTGGACTGCACGAATGCAACAGTGCTTGGAATCGCTGTGTTATGAATCCAAACATTGCTTTCGGAATATAATACATGGTATGAATGTTACTGACCACTGTGAAAAAGAAATATATAGTAATACAAATGATAATACATACAGATACATTGTTGAATATGGTTGTCTATGCACACGATATACAGAAATATTCTGCCATGACATCTGCAGATAATTCAGGGTAAATGAAATCTGAGTGACATGTAGCTTGCACAACTACAATCAGCAGTTTATTCTATTGATTTATAGCATGAAAGCACAATAAAAGTGGCTAAGCCGTGACCATCTTTGTCTGTTGGTGTAGCGTAGCAGATGGCAACAAAAGCTATGACCTTTTAAATGCGAAGCATTTCTTAGCGAACCTCAGGCACTTTGGCCGTTTCTATCTACGTATCTATCTATCTATCTAGCCGCCTACGTCTGGGGTCTCTCCTGGTCGTCTCCATAACTTGTAATATACCAAAATTGGCATAGCAGGGGATCAGTGTATGACGAACACGATCCTCTGGTCATGACATGAATAACGCAAAATACCTGTCGCGTACGTCATGAAACCCTTTCTCTCAGTCACGTGTGGCACATACCCGCATACCAGAGTTCATGTTATGCGGGTATGTGCCACAGGTGATAGTCTCAACCAATACAGTAACCGCGAATACAAACATTGACACGCAAGGAAAGTGATAATAATAATAGTAGTTGGGGTTTTATATCCCAAACCATCATATGATTATGAGAGACGCCGTAGCGAAGGGCTCCGCAAATTTTGACCATCTGGTATTCTTAAACGTGTAACGAGATCGCACAGGACATGGGCATCCAGCATTTTGCCTCCATAGAAATTCGACCACCGCGACCGGGATCGAACCTGCGACCTTCGGGTCAGCAGCCGAGCACCGTAACCACTACACCACCGCGGCGGACGCAAGGAAAGTGAGGAAGCTGAAGACAGAACACCACTGGAAGACGCTCAAGTACCATCCACTCGTCCGCGTGGTCCGCAACCTGGACCACGTGCATTACAATAAGACCGGGGTCAATGCTTCCCTACAATAAATCTGCCGAGAGAACCAGGCCTCTCAACATTATCGGAGACTTCAACATTGATTGATCAAGATCCAACAACGCCTAGTCCTTATACTGCGTGAATACGGCTTGGATGTGGACGCATCAAAAGACCTCGTTGCCACGTCCAAGACAGGAGGCATCATGGATCATTTTATCTTAAGAGGCATCCAGGATTTCCACCAGCTGTACTGCACTTCGTACTTCGCTACACTTAGACCCCTCATCGCCGCGATCACGAACGGATCCTATTAACAAGTCCGGTCCAGCTGCTGGTGTTCACTGATCAAAGTGATGATGACCTTGTTCAAGAACTGTCAAGAACCCCTTCTACACATACACACATGTTCATGAAACGTGCGTGCGTTCTCCGTTATAACGGACAAGTATAAGCATAACAACGGCAACGCAACTGTAACAACTGCAACCGTGACTGTAACGTATGTGCAGTGTGCCTGCGCGTGCCACTCGGCTGCGTATAGATATAGGGAAACTTTCCTGAATGAAGCTTAGTTGCGAGTATCGCCTGTCCTGTGCATCTGTGTTCCTTCTTTGTCTTTTTCGGATTCGCGCTATCCAGTGTTGAAGAATATAAGCCCTACATATCAGCTTACCGCGTATGGTGTTGGTAACACCCATGTTGCTGTTGGCATCGTTATGCAACTGTAAACAACTAGTTATATAATACATATGCGACTCTTCAACATATGAGTATGCAACTGTAAACAACTAGTTATATAATACATATATGCGACTCTTCAACAAATGAGTTTGCGTATACCACTTCCACATTCCTCTAGCGTGATTCCGTAACGTTTCGCTCAATGTGCAAAATTACACCACAGTCACCATCTCGCGCATGCTTCGCATAACATCGGTTCCCACGGTACGTGGGATCTGCCGAATTTTTTCTTTAGTTAATGGTTGCAGTGTGATGAGACATGCCTCAGAGTATGAAGTTATTGAGCTCTTTTAACCCTTTCAGACGCCACCAATGAAGATCTGTCTGTAAATGCGTCCAATCGATACAATGTTATTTCAATGCACTCGATATTTTATTGCAGCAAAAATAATGTGCTAATACGTTCATTTATGTGTGTTATAGTAATCATTCCTGATTACTTTGTAATGAAATATCTATTTATTCTCAACCCATTCATGCTCTGTTTTTGCATAAATAGAATGAAGTCTCAGGCTAGAAACATAGTGCCAATTCGTTTTCGGTTATGTCCACGTTGAACACTGAAAAATTATACTTTTTACTTGGGTCGCGGGAAGCGGCACGTCGAACGACTCGTCAAATATGGTAGTGCTTTCAGCATAGTTGTCATATGCAACAGTCCACTGCAAAATGAAGCTAAATGAAGACAGATTTATTAAGCAGGGACTTCAGTTCAATCAAGGCTCAATGTATAGGGCTCTTTCGTAGCCGTAAGCCGATACAAACACCAGAAACAAGTCGTGTACGCAATTGTGTGCAAAGTGTCTCAAAGGGTTAATTTTAATTGCACTGCGATTTGAAAATGTCTCATAACAAAGAAAATACATGACAATGCAACATATAGGCAGTACAGGCCACTTGAGGTGTTTTCTAATTTATAACGCGTTTTTGGTAGCATAGCTCGGCATACTCACTCATGAGTACGCTCCGTCACACTCATTGAAAAGGCATGGGTTAGTAAGGAAGGAAGGAAGGAAAGAAGGAACAAACAGAAAAACAAGGAGGTTAGCTAGTTCTTAGCCCGGCTGGCTATCCTGTGTTGGGGTAAGGGGTAATCAAATAGAACCAAATTTATTTTCATTCTGTAATAGAGAAAGGATTGGGACGAAAAGCTGTCTTTGGAACAATTTGACTTTTTGGGACGTTAAACCACAGATATTATTATTATTGTTATAACAACTTGACTTGTTCACAGCCCCATACAAAAAAAATCCTGGCAGCTTCACACTAGTGGTGCCAGGAAACCTGAAGGAAGAGTGCAGCTGGGTGGCTTTCCTTGTTTAAGTGGATTTTAAAAATTTATTTCTCTCGCATTCTTGCATCTATTTTTTGTGTCTGTTACTTTCTATTTCTTTCTCTTCCTATCTTTTTCTTTCTAACCATTCTTTCTTTTTATTTCCCTTTTTCTGTCTTGCTCTCCAGTTTTTTCTCTCTTTCGCGTGTGTTTCTTTTTATATCCCCCTTTTCTCTTTCTAAGTCTTTCTTTCCTTCTTTCTATCTCTTTGTTGTTTCTCATTATTTCTCTTTGTCTTGCTCTCTGTTCTTTTTCTATCGCCTTTTTATGCCTGTTTCATTCTGTTTTGATCTTTTTGTCTTTATTTCCTTTATTTCTATCTGTTCTTCTCTACCTCTTTGTTTCTTTCTATGGCTGTCTTTCTTTGGCTGTCTATGTTTTTCTGCCTTTTTATCTTTTTATGCCTTTGTGCCCTTAGCTGCAGTTTATTCCCTTAGGAGTGGCTGCAGAACCACGGTAAATAAATATGGTAAATTGACACTTCACAGGTAGCATACTGCAACAGGGCATACACAGGAAAGAATCAAATTTTAAATCTCACACTACATTACGTAAGCTCCAAACTAATTATTAGAATTTGTGTAACAGAAAACTTAAGTAGAATACATTTTCAAAAAAAAACATAATATGATTATCTCTATACTAATATCTCGAATTAAACACACTGAATATAAAAAAACAATATTGATATTACCTTCTTACAAACAGCTGCATAGAACCAAAGTAAAACAATAAGATACAAGACTTTCGAATTGACACAGAAACAAACTGCATAACAGAAAACAAGTGCGAAGTAGTTGCAATCGAGTTTGACACCAGTGTTAATACCTTATGGACATCCTGATGCGAACAGTTGAACAAGCCCTAATTGTTAAGATCATAGTGATTTCAAAGTGTTCCATATTAGTAATGTGGAACAATCTTGGAAGAGAACAGCGCTTTGCGATAGGTGGCGAGACACTGGTAGTCGTAAAGGAGTACGTGTACTTAGGACAGGTAGTAACCGCGGAGCCGAACCATGAGAGTGAAATAACTAGACGAATAAGAATGGGATGGGGCTCATTCGGCAAGCATTATCAAATCATGAATAGTAGTCTACCACTATCCCTCAAGAGGAAGGTATATAACAGCTGCATCTTACCGGTACTTACCTACGGAGCAGACACCTGGAGACTTACAAAGAGGGTTCAAGTTAAATTGAGGGCGACGCAGCGAGCGATGGAAACGAAAATGAAAGGTGTAACCATAAGAGACAAGAAGAGAGTAGAGTGGGTCAGGGAACAAACGGTGGTTAAGGATATCATAGTTGAAATCAAGAAGAAGAAATGGATATTGTCACGTGGTGGTGACGTCGACGAAGGCAGCAGTCAGCACGTCCGAGATGAAACTCTTTATTAGGCCGAACTTGTGGCCGGGAAAATGAAACACCAGCTACAGCAATAAACTGATAGCGGCGAACAGAGCGTCGACCGTCGATCAACTGACAAGCGGTCAAGCGCGTCGACTTTTATACAGGCGCTATCGAACTTTCCAGCAATATCGCTGGTGGCGGCGTTATCTCTGGATAAAGCTGGAACATTCGCGTGCGGCGCGAAATCTTAACAAAACGACCTACTACAATCGAGAAGCTTCTCGAACACTGCTTCGCGGACAGCCTCGAGCGTTGATAACCGTCCTTGCTGGTCAAACCCAAAAAACATCAAAATAAAACAGGAAGTGGGAGTGGCATTGCCCCCCTCTGAAAAAGCATCGTCCCGATGCTTGTGAAAGAACAAAGAAGAGAAAGAAAACAAGTGCATACAAAAAGAAATTACAATAACAAAGGTAAAAGTAGAGTCCCCAGGTTCGCTAACGTGCAAAAAACGGCTTAAGGCGCACGACATGGACGACTTCAGGTCGTGCGCGGCGTCGCTGGGAGTTCGTAATGCCGTCCGGGATGACCTCGTAGTCAAGAGCGCCGAGACGTCGAAGAACCTTGTATGGTCCGAAGTATCGCCGAAGGAGTTTTTCGCTAAGTCCACGTCGGCGTATCGGCGTCCAGACCCAGACACGGTCGCCGGGCTGGTATTTCACGAAGCGCCGTCGAAGATTGTAGCGACGGCTGTCGGTGTGCTGCCGGGTTTTGATGCGCATGCGGGCGAGCTGTCGAGCTTCCTCGGCACGTTGTAAGTAAGCGGCGGCGTCGAGGTTTTCTTCGTCGGTGACGTTCGGTAGCATGGCGTCGAGCGTCGTCGCCGGGCTCCTTCCGTAGACCAACTTGTACGGCGTCATGTGCGTTGTTTCTTGGACGGCCGTGTTGTAAGCAAAGGTCACGTACGGCAGGACGGCGTCCCACGTCTTGTGCTCAACGTCGACGTACATGGCCAGCATGTCGGAGATGGTCTTATTTAGACGCTCGGTGAGACCATTGGTCTGCGGGTGGTATGCGGTGGTGCGGCGGTGGCTCGTCTCACTGTATTTTAAGATCGCCTGAGTTAGGTCCGCAGTAAAGGCGGTACCTCTGTCTGTGATGAGGACCTCTGGGGCGCCATGACGCAAGACGATGTTCCCCACGAAGAACCTGGCTACCTCGGCGGCACTGCCTTTGGGCAAGGCCTTCGTCTCGGCGTAGCGGGTGAGGTAGTCAGTTGCTACGACGATCCACTTGTTGCCGGAAGTCGACGTCGGGAATGGCCCCAGTAGGTCCATCCCGATTTGCTGGAACGGCCGGTGAGGTGGTTCGATTGGCTGCAGAAGTCCCGCGGGCCTAGTCGGCGGTGTCTTCCGTCACTGGCAATCTCGGCAAGTCTTAACGTAGTGGGCGACGTCGGCAGCAAGGCGTGGCCAGTAGTATTTTTCCTGTATTCTGGCGAGCGTGCGGGAAACACCGAGGTGTCCAGCCGTTGGGTCGTCGTGTAGGGCCTGGAGGACTTCTGGTCGTAATGATGAGGGCACGACAAGAAGGTAGTCGGTTCGAAGTGGCGAAAAGTTCTTCTTCATGAGAACGCCGTTCCGCAAGAAAAACGACGGCAGTGCTCGCTTGAATACCTTCGGAACAACGACGGTCTTGCACTCGAGGTACTCCATAAGGCCGCCAGTTCCGCGTCGGCTCGTTGCCTTTCGGCGAAGTCGTCGGCACTTATAGTTCCGTGGAAGCAGTCGTATTCGTCCTCTTGCGGCGGCGCGTCGACGGGGGCACGGGACAGGCAGTCGGCGTCAGAGTGTTTTCGTCCGGACTTGTACACGACAGTAATGTCGAATTCTTGAAGCCTCAGACTCCATCGTGCGAGACGACCTGAAGGGTCCTTCAAGTTAGCTAGCCAACACAAGGCGTGGTGGTCGCTCACAACTGTGAAGGGCCGGCCGTAGATGTAAGGGCGAAACTTCGATGTAGCCCAGATGATGGCCAGGCACTCCTTTTCTGTTGTGGAATAGTTGATTTCTGCCTTTGATAGCGACCGGCTAGCATAACTGATGACCCTTTCCATTCCGTCGGTCTTCTGCACAAGGACGGCGCCGATTCCTACGCTGTTTGCGTCAGTGTGGATTTCCGTATCGGCGTGCTCGTCGAAATGCGCAAGTATCGGAGGCGTCTGCAGGCGTTGTTTCAATTCTTGAAATGCCTGAACTTGCGACGTTTCCCACCTGAATTCGACGTCGGCCTTCGTGAGTTGCGTCAGTGGCTCGGCGATCCGTGAAAATTCCTTGACGAAACGTCTGTAATAGGCGCACAAGCCGAGAAAACGGCGTACGGCGTTCTTGTCGGTGGGTGTCGGGAAGTCAGCGATGGCAGCCGTTTTCCGCGGGTCTGGACGCACTCTAGACTTGCTTATCACATGACCCAGAAACAGGAGCTCGTCGTACGCGAATAGGCACTTTTCTGGCTTCAGGGTCAGTCCAGATGTCTTGATTGCTTGAAGTACTCCCTCAAGCCGCCGGAGATGCTCGTAGAAGGTCGAGGAGAACACGACGACGTCGTCCAAATACACAAGGCACGTCTGCCACTTCAATCCGCCCAGTACGGTGTCCATGACGCGCTGGAACGTCGCAGGTGCCGAGCAAAGACCGAAAGGCATGACCTTGAATTCAAAGAGGTCATCGGGTGTTATAAAAGCAGTCTTTTCTCGGTCTCTTTCGTCTACTTCGATCTGCCAATAACCGGTCTTGAGGTCCATCGACGAAAAGTACGTCGCGTTGTGAAGTCGATCCAGGGTGTCGTCTATCCGTTGGAGGGGGTACACGTCCTTCTTCGTGATTTTATTCAGGCGCCGATAATCAACGCAGAAGCGCAGTGTCCCGTCCTTCTTCTTCACTAACACCACGGGTGACGCCCACAGACTCTTTGAAGGCTGGATGATGTCGTCGCGTAGCATTTCGTCGACTTGTTTCTTTATGGCCTCACGTTCTCGCGTCCAAACTCTGTAGGGGCTCTCATGGAGTGGTCGAGAATTTCTTCTGTTATAATGCGGTGCTTAGCAAGGGGCGTTTGTCGGACCCGCGATGACGACGAGAAGCAGTCCTTGTATTGCAGGAGCAGGATTTTGAGCTGGTCTTGCTTGACCTTCGGAAGGCTCGGGTTGACGTCAAAATCCGGTTCAGGGCCTCTATTCGTCGAAGCAGGTTCGGCAGCATCGAAGAGGGCGAAAGCATTGCTGGCGGCTACACATTCATCGATGTAGGCAACCGTCGTACCAATGTTCAAGTGCCGATATTCGTGGCTGAAGTTCGTCAGCACTACCTTTGCTTTACCGTCACGCAGCTCGGCTATACCTCGTGCGACGCAAATTTCACGGTTCAGGAGTAGACGCTGATCGCCCTCGATGACGCCTTCAAGGTTCGCAGGTTTTTCGGCGCCGACGGAGATAATGACGCTGGAGCGTGGCGGAACGGTCACCTGCTCTTCTATCACATTCAATGCATGCTTCCCTGGCGTCGCGTGGGGCGGGAGCGCTTTGTCTGAGGTTAGTGTTATCGACTCATACCTCAGGTCGATGACGGCGCTGGTCACTTAGGAAGTCCATTCCAAGTATCATATCCCTGGAGCAGTTTTGTAGGATTACAAAGCTCGCAGGATAAGTCCGGTTTTTGATGGTGACTCTCGCCGTGCAGACACCAATCGGCGTTATCAGATGGCCTCCAGCAGTCCGGATCTCGGGGCCTTCCCAAGCAGTCCTAACTTTCTTCAACTTTGCTGCGAACGGCCCATTGATGACGGAATAGTCGGCTCCAGTATCGACGAGAGCGGTGACGTTGTGGCCGTCGATCAGAACGTCGAGGTCGCTAGTCCGCCGTCTTGCGTTGCGGTTACGTCGTGGCGTCGGGTCACGGCTACGTCGGTTTGCACCGCTGTTTCCGCGTTGCGTCGTCAGGTCTCCTTCCGGTCGCAGAGCTTCGTCTTCAGGACGTCGTTCTTCGTGCGGCGGGGGCTCGGAACTTCGTCGCGGCGTCGTCGTCGACGGCGGAGGATCTTCAGCATTTCGTCGTTCAGCAACCGCACCTCCATCGGTTGCTGCCCTTAGTTTTCTGGATACGGGCTAGGCGACCGGCCCCGGTTTGGGCCAGTGTACCGCCGGCGGTGCGGTGACATGTAGCGGCCGGGCGACGGCGAGCGGGAAGGTCGTCGTCCTTGCCACTGTGTTCCGGTTAGATAGTCGTCGATGTCGCGAGGCCGTTCGCCTGGCTGCGGGCGCGGCGCGTTGACGGCGAATCCGCGTAGCCCCATCTGACGGTACTGGCAGCGGCGATATGTGTGGCCGGCTTCCCCACAGTGATAGCAGAGCGGTCGGTTGTCAGGGGCACGCCAAACGTCGGTCTTTCGGGGGGCACAGCGTTGTCCTGTTGGCGGGCGGTATGGCGTCGGTTGTGGTGGCGGCGGTGCCTGGCGGCGAAACTGCTGCGGCGGCGTGGCGTCTTGACGTGGGCGAGGAGGGGGGCGTTGCGTCGGGCTGCAGCAGCATAGCTCATGGCTTCCGGCTGAGCCTGCGGTGCTTCGGGAATTCCAAGCGATTGCCGGACTTCCTCGCGGAGAACGTCGGCGATTGAATCCACTTGATGCTGTGGCGAAGGTAACAGTTTGCGCAGCTCCTCCCGCACAATCGCTCTGATGGTTTCGCGCAAATCGTCGGTGGCCAGCGAGTGCACTTCGGAATAGGTTGCAGACAGCGGAGAGCGGTTGTATTGTTTCGTCCGCATGTCAAGTGTCTTTTCGATAGTTGTGGCCTCGGTGAGGAATTCGGTGACTGTTTTCGGGGGGTTCCGCACCAATCCTGCGAAGAGGTCTTGTTTCACTCCCCGCATAAGGAAGCGGACCTTTTTTTCCTCAGGCATGGCAGCGTCGGCCAGGCGGAAAAGTCGCGTCATCTCTTCCGTGTAAATGGTGACGCTCTCATTCGGTAGCTGCGCTCTTGTCTCCAGCAAAGCAGCAGCCTTTTCTTTGCGGACGCACCAGACTCCACCAGATGTCACGTGGTGGTGACGTCGACGAAGGCAGCAGTCAGCACGTCCGAGATGAAACTCTTTATTACGCCGAACTTGTGGCCGGGAAAATGAAACACCAGCTACAGCAATAAACTGATAGCGGCGAACAGAGCGTCGACCGTCGATCAGCTGACAAGCGGTCAAGCGCGTCGGCTTTTATACAGGCGCTATCGAACTTTCCAGCAATATCGCTGGTGGCGGCGTTATCTTTGGATAAAGCTGGAACATTCGCGTGCGGTGCGAAATCTTAGCAAAACGACCTACTACAATCGAGAAGCTTCTCGAACACTGCTTCGCGGACAGCCTCGAGCGTTGATAACCGTCCTTGCTGGTCAAACCCAAAAAACATCAAAATAAAACAAGAAGTGGGCGTGGCAATATGGGCCGGGCATGTAGCACGTCGGCAGGATAACCGGTGGTCATTAAAGGTAACTGACTGGATTCCAAGAGATGGCAAACGCGTGAGGGGGAGACAGAAAATTAGGTGGGTAGATGAGATTAAGAAGTTTGTAGCTATAATGTGGCAACAGAAAGCACAGGACCGGGTTGATTGGCGGAACATAGGAGAGGCCTTTGCCCTGCAGGTACCTGCAGTGGGCGTAGACAGGCTGATGATGATGATGATGATTTCAACTTGACGGGAGAGTGTAAGACAAGCTCTCTTTTTGGAGTTCAGTCGTGCGACATCTGCCTGCCTTGTTTTCTCCGTGACGGGTGGTGTAACGTACACACACGAACATGAGTGAGTACCGGTGAGTGTGAGCTAGACGCCAGAATGAACGTGAGTGAGTAGTAGTCATGGGTGTTAGTAGGCGTGAGTGTGCATGTGAGTGAGTAGTGTTGAGTGTGAGAAGGCACGTGTATGAAGGAGAATGAGTAGTACTCGTGAGTGTTAGTAGGCGTAAGTGTGCATGTGAGTTAGTACTCATAAGAGAGAGAAGGTGCGAGTGTGAACGTGAATGAGCCGCATGAAGTGCGAGTATACACAAGTAGAAACGCAAGTCAGTGAGTCAGAAGCCTGAAAAATCTCGGCGCGTCAGTATGAGTGGCCATTCTCTTGTACTGCCGATCTATGCTTGAGAGTCGTAATGTTTTAGTCGTGCATTGGGATGCGGTTACGTATCTCTGAAATATTCATTTTTTTCCATATGCACAGTATCTAGCACCGCATAGTATATGCATAATGAGTGACGTTCGTTTCTTTAGCACAATGAATCAGAAGAACACAAGATAGGCACACAGGACACACGGGTGCTACTCACGACAATAAGTATAATTCCTTGACGTGCCGAACTTAACTACCTCGGAAAGCATGTCAGTAATCAGGTGTCATTTTTGGCAATTCAAGTACAGGATAAGCCCAAAACTAAAACGAGAATACATGAAGGGTAGAGTGTCCTCCTATTATGCATGCGGAAGAAATTTGTCAAACAAGGTAAGGGAAGATTTACTAATGCATGATACATCAAAATAGTCCATCTGCGCGCTCTCAATTATTAGTCCAGTGAACTTATCCTTACTACATCCTACTATAACGGTTTGATCAAACCAAGGTACACAGCCATAGTTTCTGCAGTGAATCGCAAGAAAACTGTCCGAAGGCATGTTATTCACCTTAAGGAAATGCTCCTAAGCCTCTCATTTATGCACCACCGTTTGTCTGAAGTAACAGTGGTTACACGACAAGGGTATCCAATAGATGACGCGATTTTTGCACTGAAAGAACTTTCTCAGGTGCTTCTTATTGCACGTGAGACTTTTCTTTTATGATAGATCAGTTTTCCGGCAAAGATTGCCTAGATTGCTGGGTGCTGAAAACACAACCTGTATATTCGCTAGCACTGCAATTTTCTTTAGATTGTGCGACACTTAGTGTATGGTGGCTAGAGGGGGAAGTGTGGCGGGCGCTGCATCTCCGCCGTGGGAGAGAGATGCGCGGAACGCAGTGAAAGTTCTGGCTGCTGCAAGGGGCGCTGGTGTAGCAGTAGGTGCTCGCCACGCTTGCTTCGGCTCGTTCGTTCTCTCTGTGCTGTGCCGTCACCTTGTTCGGAAGCCTCACCTTTGCTGTCGTCGTTTGTTTACTCACGTGTTCTGCGAACCATGCCGTCAAGTCGCGCCAGTACATGCTTCGTCCCTGGCTGTAAAGACGGGTATAGATCGTGCTCGGAGAAGCTTTCGGTCTTTAAAGCCCCGAAGGATCTCTCGAAGCGAGAGCAATGGGCTCGAAATACTAAGTGGGCTGACAAAGAGCTGGCGAGAGACAGCGTTGTTTGCGAGCGGCACTTCGACGTGAGTTTTATCAAAAGGACATACCGGCACATTATGAACGGTGAGGTTATTGAGATAAGCCGCGTTTGTCAGAAGATGCTGTGTTCCCGGTGTTCCCGGACGCACCGGTGTTCCCGGACGCACCGAAGTACTTTACCAAAAAAACAAAACAAAGACAGGAGTGCCCAAAGGGAGCACCAAAAACACTTGAAGTTGAGGAGAGTCAAGTAATTTGACCTCTTAACATGATATGGGAAGTATGTGATTGCAAATGTCTGACATAAGTATGTGATGACAAATGTGTGTTTTACCATGTTTTACATGTTAAAACACGCAGTACATGTTTTACAATTTCTCTTGCATGCATTTAGTATGCATCTAAATCCGCAAGTTAACAGAAATCATTGGTCCTTGCATTGATAGAACTATCGCTAAAACAATAAAATAAAATGTTCAGTATCAAAGAGCCTCCCGCTGCAGCATTCCGATCTACACTTCAAGTTTCTCAAGGAAATGGAGCCGGAAGATGTAAAATGCTTTGAACATTTCACGCTGAAGGGAACCCCCTACAATCAGGAGGAAATGAAGGGGGGGGGGGAGGGAGTGAGGTGGTGCGGACTGAGAGAAAAAAAAACGCGCTGCACCTTAGCCAATATACTCGCTATGAGCGATTGGAAACTGTTTTTACATTTCACCAAGAAAAAAAAAAACGCTCTAAAGTCAGTTTAGCTATGCAGCCGAGCAAGTGGCTTAGTTAAACTGAAGCAGACTATAAACATATGTTAAAAGCAGCGCAAAAAGAACGCGATAATAACAACGACACAGGACCGGCGCTGTTCAGGGCTTGTCCCGTGTCGTTCTTCTTCTCGTGTTACCGTCTTTTTGCACTGCTTCTACCATGAAAATCAACCAACTAGCCCAGTTTTTGCACGCCGTTGCAGATTAAACATGTCGAAGCAAACCGATATTAAGAAACATCTAAATACGAAAACCTGGCGGCACGCCAGTTCCGTCTGATTTAAAAGAATTCTCGGTTTTCTTTTTTTTTTCCTCTTGCTTAACGTCGCTCAGAACGCGCAACACATGCTTGTTGGCGAAACAAACACGTAGCGCCTTTGACGGCACGGGCGCGGTGTATAAGCGATTTTTAGAAACAAGTGAAACTAACGTCTAGCAACCATACGAAAAGCAGGCAAATGCCGCTGCAAGCACCTACGGCGCAGGTAACGCCACCTGGTGTGACCTTCTTCTTCTTGGTGGTTTAGGAGGAAAGGAAAAAGGCACCTAATTTCTGCAGCCCTTAAGGGAGCACGGCGCAGTGCCTTATAGGGGTGGGGGTAAGGAGCGATAAAAGAAAAGTAGAAAGAAATGGGAAAGGAAGTGATAGGACGCCGACAGGCGCGACGAAGAGAGAAGAAGACAAGAAAGATGGGGGAGCCGGTCACAGGATTTCAAGGACGGGACCACGATCAGCCAGGGGCACGATGCACGTCGGTGACGAGGCGGCGAAGGCCCCCGTCGATGGGAGGCGCACAGCATGGCGGACGAGGCAACCGTCACGGGGCGTTGACGTCGAGGGGCTCGAGTGCGCCTTTAACGGGCGAACGGGGCATCGCGGGCGACACGTCCGTCTCGCGTGAAATCCTCCGAGCAACTCCACCTGGTGTGACCGCCATCTTTCATTGGGAATTCGTACAGCCCTCCGCTCTCGCCTGTCACACTTCCCCCTCTAGCCACCATACTTCGTGTGTGTAGTGGATCACGGCAACAATACGCTTTTAAAGCGCTGGACTGTCGTTATTGCTAGGTCATGCATAGTATCAGGCAATTGTTAGTTTTGTAAAGCAAATATTTAGTTATCACTTGAGGGGAAGGTTTACAATTGAATTTGGTAAAATTTTACGTATCGTCGGCTTTTTAAATTGTAGTGTCTAGTCAAGCATTCGGTGTTGCATCAGAAGAAAGCATTACACCTTGTAGTTCTCGTAGTTAGCCCCTGAAATAAACTGAGTTTAGATAATAAGTTGACCTTATTGATTTCTGTTTGCATGAATAGTGATCCTAGTTAAATTGTGACTGAAGTGACGCATGCAGTTTGACGAATTAAGATCTTTTTGAAATACTGCTCTATTGCGTTCAGCCTGAACTTTGCTATGTGGAACGTGTGATCATACAGAAACTCAAGCAGATCGATCACTATTAACAGTCAATTTTGAAAACAATTTGTTAAGACCATATAGCAATGAAAGAACGCTAGTGGGCATTCAAGGAAAAATAGCTTGTGGGAAACAAGCAGATGGGACAACTTTTTCAATTTCTTTAGAAAATTTTGTTGATATGCAGTCGTCTTCAAATGTTTTACATCCGATGAGCAAACTTGTTAGCACTAATACCAGTGCCACACAATCACTTAACGATCGCAATCAGGGCCGATGTGGATCGAATTTCTTTATCAGTGTGGCTGCTTTACGCCAACTGCAAAAGAGAGCCAATGACTGTTGAGAAATTTTATGCCAAGCGGGCTTAATAGCGGTTAACAGGGCACCATGTGACATGTTGGAACACCACGTGAGCTTACTGAGAAGCTTCTGCAACGATGCTTCGCGCCCTATAATATACTCTAACATTGTGGTGCACTGAACTATGAGGTTTAGCCCAGTGGCATGATGCAATCATAGCAGTGCTGCACATGGCCTGAAGTCCTTCATGTATTGCGGCTTAACCCTTAGTGTGCTTGCTCATGGACTATGGGACTTCAATCAATCAATCAATCAATCAATCAATCAATCAATCAATCAATCAATCAATCAATCAATCAATCAATCAATCAATCAATCAATCAATCAATAAATCAATCAATCAATCAATCAATCAATAAATGAGTTTATTGTCATGATACAAAAAGATGTTACAGGGAGTAAAATATACAGACGAGGGTCGTACACGACTGCAACGGGACCCTCGGTGATGATTACAAATAAATAAAACAAAGATAAGCAGCTGTTAGAATCGTAGAAACAAACAATACACAAAGCAGAAGGAAAAGCAAAAGTGCGTGGAATCAAAAACAAATAAGAATTTGCAGTGGCTTAGATCGGCTACGCCAGGATATACGTAGCGTAAGCAAAGGTTCAGCTGATTATTCTTAGCTTTCCAGATTGTCTAGGATTATTAGCCGTCTGTTCATTCTTTGTACGCTGAACCGCTAATTGCCAGGCAACTACTTCGGGATCCGAAGAGATAAGCTTCTCGGCTCTTCTGCGCCGTCGAGCAGCATTTGCCCTCTCCTTCTCCATGGCGTTACCCACCTGCAAACGCCAGTCAGAGGCGCTATCAAGCGGCCCCAGCGCAGCGTCAGATGGCGACTGCATAGCCAAGGCTAACAGCTGCGCGCGCGCCGGTGCCACTGTGTGTATGGCTACGACGTCACTCCTCTCGAATGCAGGCGCAGACCATCAGCGGCGAGCCGAGCGCGGCGGTGGCGGAGTCTGCGCGCGCGCCGGCGCCAGCCTGTCTGCCGCGCCTACGACGCCACTCCTCCCGAACGCGCAGACCAACAGCGGCGAGCCGCGCGCGGCAGTGTCGGAGAGCGCGTGAGATGCCAGCTCCGGTGACCCAGCTATGTGACATCAATGATCCTCGCGCATGCGCAAAACGGCTCATGACGCTCCACGCAAAATCGGCTCCGGCTAGGCAAGTGTAGTTAACGCTACAATAAATACAGTATAGGGCAACACAAAAAAGACAGATCAAATATTTAACAGATGATCTTTTAAAGATTTTATAAACGAAATTAAGAAAATATCTTTACATTTTAGTGAAGTGGCAAATTATTCCATATGGAGATGGCACAGAAGAGAGATGATGATTTACTATAGGCAGTATGAACCTTAGGAAGTAAAAAGTTATTGTTAGCCGCAAACGTGGTTGTGTTAGTATCAACTAAAATCTTAGGATGAATGAAATTAGCAGACAGTTGATTTCTCATTTGTTTATGCAGAAACGTAATTAGATGAAACCGAAATAGGTTGCCAACAGTTAAGATGTTATTGAATTGAAGAAGGGGAACGGCGCTACTGTCGCGAGAACAGTTAAAAATAGCGCGAGGAGCTCGATTTTTTAGATGTTGTATGGATGAAAGATGACACTGGTAAGTATTCCCCCATGATGCGATGCCATAGGTGATATGAGAATGAACGTCATTTCTAACTTGCTTTCTCAATTTATTTGATTGCATGCATTCAGACATTCGTGTTCTGTTTGCAGCATTGGCACGATGCTTTTTCAGAGGGCGGTACTAACACGTGTACTTGTTTTTCGTTTTCGATATGACCGGGTTTCACTAACTGAAACCGTTCCACATGTTTTCACTCTTCGAAAGCCACACCTTCGTGTATCGAAACATTCTTGAATGGTTTCTATCATTGTAACCGTTTCCCTGCTAAAGACGAGCTCAGCTCGTCGACACGGTTTGTACTGCTCCTACCGAAAACGAGCTGGGCTTGTCCACGCTGAAAGACGCGTTTGGGGCGCTGCAATTAAGCTACTCTGATTATTTTTGCCGAGTACTCTGTGGCTTGAACAGATAGTGCAGTAAACAATTTCAAAACGCGCTCAAAGCATGCATTTTGATCGAGACAGGACTGGATTCTGGCAACCGGAATTAGAAAATGGCGTCCTCCTTTGTGAGCAAGTGACGTGCGCATGCCGGCATCAGCTCTGTTCAGAAAAAAGAAAGAAGAAAACGCATGTTTAACGAAGTTTAGTGAAATGGGGAATTTCAGTTCTTCTGCTAGTGTGGCGGCGACTACAAAGAACAGCATATTCTCTTCTAAATTATCGCATTCAGACGGCGACCGATTCTCAACCTATATCGGCAGTGGACGCCGATAGGTATCAATAACAAACCCCCACAGGCGCGTCCAAGGCCTTTACAGCGGCTCGCTTTTCCGTGCACATTATTTTTTAAATGCGAAGCATTTCTTAGCGAAGTTCTGCTACTTTAAGCGTATCTATCTATCTATTTAATTTCAAAAATATACTTTCAGCACCGAAGGCTGGAGAAGTTAGGGCACTTTCTGTGGTGCAATGCAGTGAAACCGATCGTCTGCATATTCGCAAAAATATTTTGCTTGTTGTATAAAGACACGTACAATCAAATAGGCAAATAAAAACATCGGTATTTTGGTATCGTTTTTGGCCGAAAGCTTGGTAGGGAAATGGTTAAACAGATTACAAGCACAATGGAAATAGCATAGTAAATTCCCTAACACGGAAAAACCAGCGATTGTGATAAAATTTAGTACAACGACTAATTAATGAAAACCTGGCACGTTTGATTGCTGCGTCATACTCTTGAGAGCTGTAGTAACCACTGTAACGCGAGTGTCTTGGTAGCTTAGCAGGCGAAGTGTCACGCTGGTAAGCTTGTGGAAACAGCTTTGATTGCTGGTGATGGCGGCTGCATTTCGAGGAGGGCAGAGTACAAGAGCACCAGTGTACAATCGTGAGCAGTATAAGAGAACACGTGAGCGCATGGTGAATAGCCTCAAACCACAATTCGATCGACACTCGCATGGCGCTGTTAAAGATATGGTGGAAAGGGCAACGCTTTTCCGCGCACTGATGTGACGCACACCACGCGTCTGCTTTTACAACAGGTGGAATGTGGGATACAGATAACGGCTTAAATCGTAGCGCCTGTTGTGTTGTGACTAACACACACACATGAACAAACGAGTAGATAAACAGATGAATGGCTGTTGCCGCACTCTGCTTCGTTATCCCACATTATAATTGCAAGCAGCCACATTATAATTGCAAGCAGCACTAGCGAGGCGGGAGTGTCAACGTTTAGACGAACCGCCCTTTTCACATTATTTCCGTCGGCTGCCGTTGTGAATTGCCCAACAGCGAATTCAAGGCTACAAAACTACTGAGTGTATCACTACTCCGCCCTTTCGTTCACTGAAAGTATCCCCCCCCCCCCCCCAACACACAGGCCCGCATTTCGCTGCATACCCGGAACACAGGACACACACAAATGAAATATGCTGGATACAGTGATCGAACACTTTTCATGTTTCTGTACGATGAGCGTGCGTCATATGCAGAATACACGTGCATGGGATTACCTGCAAAGCGAACGACGGCATGAAACACACGCAATCGACAGCACCAGACACTCACGTAGAAAGCACACGTCGCGTCTTTTCGTTGGCAGTCGCACACGTCATAGGCGTGCGCAGAGTTCTCCTTCAGGGGGGGGGGGGGCGAAGGTTCGTCACAGCGCCCCCCTCCCAATTATATCAATGTATGGCGTTGATATTGCGCCCCCCCGAGTCGCAGGCCCCCTCTTCCCTATTATGTCACTGTGTGGGGCTAACATTGCGCCCCCCTCTTAGGTGAATAGGGTGGGCGCCCCCCCCCCCCCCCCTGCTCCCCCTGTTCGCACGCCTATGGTACACGTTGATTTGATGTGGAAGCTAGCGCCGCCTTGCTACCGTTCGATGAATATTTAGAAGGATGCGGATTAACTCCGGTACTAATCACAATAACAACCAAATAAACTCCTTTTATGTAGCTGGCAACTAGCCCTCGGCTCCCGCTTCGTCGCTTGATGCGGGTACCATGTTTCACGTCTAGCAGACGCGAAGACGTCATGCTGTCACTGCCTTTTATTCAGCCAATCAGTGACAGCTACATGCGAAACAGCACTTGCGAAAGAGCTCATGCGAATATTTTCTGGTAGAAGTCATTTTAAGACACATTCTCCGTCACCAGCTGCAGAGAAAATTGGTGATCAGAGCACCTGAAGGAGCATCTAGGCAGACTATTTGGGAAATACGTGTCAATTTTCTTTGCGTTAAGAGAAAGGATCATGGCAAATAGGTATGCCACAAACGATAGAATGAACAAAGGCAGATCTGCATGGTATAGGAAAGCATTGATTTGGGCGACTCTGCCAGCTTTTGTCACATGACCGCAGCTAGCCTGTGAGGGCAAACTGTGAGCGAAGTTTCGTACAAGTTATTCTGCCAGTTGTACGTCAGCAGAATCTATATCGAGCACACGATTTTGGTTAGAGTATTACTTCACCGTTTTCTTAAAATGGCAATTTGTAGAGGATTGAAGCCTTTCGCCTCCACATGGCCATCGATAAGCGGTCTCTGTGGTCGGGCACCTTTAAGCAGTCGCTCTCATCGCGACTTGCCTTATCTGAATTTTTTTTGTTCGCATTATTTGCATATGATAGAAATGAGGCCTACCTGAAGTTGTCATTCATGACTCCAGCATTCGCGGGCATATCTAATACAGCGCTGTATGAAAGCAGAATGTTCAAAGTGCAGAAAGAAGTTGAAACGAACCATACGCGAGCCAAACAGCAAATTCAAGTTTGATGGCGCTTCTGTATCGAGATGGCTGATACACAAGAAAACTGCACTGACAGCGCACACGTGCGGCCCACTTCAGAGCACACACACGCCGCAAAGAACACTTTTGCGTCTAGCACCGCTGCAGCAAATCGCAGGCTCATACCCCGACTTGTATCTCGTGAGCAAACTTCGTCAACTGAGGACACGATCGAGCACTTGGGACGCGACGCAGTCACCACAGTGCATCGCAAGCGGCAAAGTAGCGCACACGCAGCAGAACATGTCGAATGACGGCGATAAAAAGGCAGTAAAACTTATCGCTACTGAGTGTATCATCACTCCGTACTTCACACAGGAATGGCCGTTCACTCAAAGCACCAGCATACACGTGCGCATTTCGCGGGAATGAACGCCGAACACGTAGCACATACAAATCGCATACGCTGTTGCGGCGATAGAACACTTTTGACGTTTTTGTGCGATGAGTAGGTGACATACACAGATTACACCCAGTTCCCAAAGCAAAGCGAACGACGGCACAAAAGACACGAAATCGGTGGCCTCCGATCCTCGCGTAAACACAGCACAGTCCGTCGGTTTCCGTTGGCGATTGCAGGCACCGAGGAGGGCAGGAAGGTAGCGCCGGCTTGCTGCCTTTCGATGAATATCTCTGCGGATGATGATTAACTCTAGCACTAATCGCAATAACACCCAAACAGTTTTTTTACGCGGCTGCTGATTACACTCTTAAAAAAAAAGGTAGTAGGGACCCGTTACTACCTTTATGACCACATTACTACCTATTTCGGTCCTTTTACTACCTCAGAAGTACACACGAGGTCGTAAATGTCAGAGGTAGTAAACGGTACTATCTGCCAAGTGGCGTGTTAGTAAACTTACCACTTGCGTACGTGTACACATACGTCCGCTTCTGACGTGTAAAGAAAGGTGGTGTAGCCGCACCTAGAGTAGCATGTCGTCAGTAAGGGAAAGGGGATGTGAATAGTTGAAGAGTGGTCTATTGACACCACAGAATGCTTTTTGATAGATGGTTTTATTGCGCAACGTTATTTTCAATGCGAGAGTGTAGCATTTTTAGTTTTGGCGAGATAGAACGGGCGAAGGTATTCTTACGCAAGAATTAACTGTGCACTGTCGGATGACACGCATAGTAAATAAATAGGTTACACTCACCAGTGCCATCACCTGTGCATGGTCTAAATACAAATTTGCCAGGAAAGCCGCCCAGGAATGTTTATGCACCAGAACCGAAAGCAACAAAATACTTATAATGTTACTACCAGCGCAAAAAAGTACGAGGGACCAGGAAGAATCACAGAGATTCGCGCTGGTAGTAACATTATGGATCACCAACTTGCCCAACGAATCGCTCTCTTAAAATACTCATGCACCTTGTTGTACGACAAGGTACTAAAACTCAATGTACATTGAAGTTTATCCACCGGATATAACGAAGCGCTCACTAAATGACTAACAAGCATAGTGTCGATCGCATGCGGTGCAGCGATACTCCGAACAAGTTAAACAAAAGCGTCAGTTTTCCATTTGCCCGGATGTTGGGGGATTGGATTTGCTGAACAGTGGACATTGAGGAAAGCACACTTAAATATCAGCTCTACGTTTACAACAAAAATATAGCTGCAAACAGTGGCTGGCAACGTAAGCGCACCCCTCCCCTTACCCTCCCCTTGCTCGTCGGTAAGTACGAACACTGTAGTACACTGTAACTGTAGTAAGTACCCACCCCTCCTCGTCGGATTCCGGTGAGCGGAGGTGATGGAGGAGGGAGGCGGGAGTTGCGCACATGCCTCCCATCCCGCAGCTGACGCGTCTGCTTGCTGTTACAACACTCGCTGCTACGCACTGAAAGTAGAGGAATGGTCAGGTACACCCTTTCTCTTTTATTGTGTGGAAATGCATGCTATTCATGCCTCACAACACACCGGCAAAAAATTGTGTTCGGCACCTGTAGTACACAAGAGCATTGTCTCTGAGATCTGTACTTTGCAGCCTTGCTTTACGAAGACTCAGAGATAACCATTGCTTCGGGTGTGAGCTTTGAAATTTGCTCTAATATGCCAAACACAATAGGTATAGCTGCAACACTAAATATAAATAACAAACAAATAATGCAGTTGCACCTAAACCTGTGTTAAAAGCCACAAATACGTTTTATTTCTAATATAAGATATGACCTGTAGCATATCACGACACTGCTGCCACCTACATTCTTTTGGGTTTAGACTGTAAGTTAACAGTTGCAGCAGGTCTCGTTGTACTGCAGGAGCACCACCAGCTTCTCGTGAACATATGTGCTCCGCGCTTACATGTTTATCGTGTTGATAGATATTGTGTGTGTTTATTGTGTGCTTATCGTACTCGACATTCGTCGACTGGGCATTTTCCGCGTGTTGGGACGTTTTTCTGCCTTGATCCAGTGGCGGATGATGGTCGTCGTTCGTTGCCGCTCTACACAGCCTCATGGGACGCGCAGCTTTGTGTCCGCGCTCAAAAGTCCTTTCTTGCTTCGTTCATAGATTACTCACGTTGATCGAGTGATTCAATATCTAGTGTACTTCCGAAGACAATCCGCGTCCGACTATTTTGACAAGCGGCGACTGCGGTGACCGCGGTTCCACAGGAGCGGAAGCGTGAGCCTTTTAATGAGCGACTCTGAAAAGTGCACAGCCAATGCAAGACTTGGGTAAGTGAAGAAGGTCGCTGAACTACGTAACTTTGTTACTTCATTGCATGAAAACTGTTATGCAGGAATCGGCGTGTTGGCACAGCGATGATGATCAACCTCGCTACCCGATAGGCAGGTATGTTTTGTGCTTTGAGTGCACTTATATACAACACTATAAATTACATGTTTGAAGGATGCGCGTTGCGCTACGCATCTTATGCTTCGATCAATCATGCAAACCTCGTGTCGTTGTGCTGCTATTCCTTGACTGTTTACTGTACGAGATCATTGCTTGAGTGTGTCTTTAGAATCCCCTGTAGCCGTTAGAAAGTGTTTGCTTTGAAACTCACGGGTCGTCCCATAATGTTTTCACGGTGGTGATGCGAGAGTTCACCAAACTCAGTAATAACGCGCAAAAATATCACAAGACTGGGACGTGATAGAAAAACACAGCCCTAACACGGGCACACGATAATGGATATGTTTTCGTGGTTGCGTGCCCGAGCTTTTCGCCAGAAATCCATGTAGTTGTTTTGTGGTTAGGACTTTGTGATGCAGGTTCTTTTTCTCTTCACAACAGCTCTCTATGACTTGAGCGTCGGAGAGCTTTATTGAGGACAAAGCCGTTGGTTTCAACACACACAAAGACATTTAATAAACCATTAGCGCGAAAAACAATCTAAAGCCAAACATTCAACAAAAGGTTCACTGCACGCGGTAACACCCTCTTAATAACAAACAAAAGGCATGTTCAAAGACTTAAACTGTACAGTCTACTTCTGACGCGGCTGAGCAGCGGAGCGGGGAATAGTACAAGTTCGGTCTCACCAAATCGCCGAGGCTTGACGGATGGAGTTGACGCGGGCTGGCTGGTGTCGACGAAGGGGACGCGGTGGCTGCGGCCCGACGCACTGAGATGCCAGGGCAACCTGGCCAGGAAGCTGGACGCACAGCTCGGGCCCGTAGCCCGACGGCTGATGCTACGTCGCCTGTCGACTCCGGAGTCCGCAGGCCTTGGGGTGGAGTTCGCGCACCATAGCTGTGGTCTCGCACGGAAACTAGATGGCAGGAGGCCACGGCCGGTTGAAGTCTTGGTGGCTCGGGTCCGCAACCCGACGGCCCATCTTCAGCGCCCGGTCCGGTGACAACCTTCTCCTTGCCTCGTTCCCTTCGAACTCCCTGGCTCTTCTTCGACCCAGGCTTTTCCTCGGTCTCGGGTCAACTTGTCCCGTCCTGATTGGCGGTGCTCAAGTTTCGTGGTGCCCCACTATTGGCCCCTGAAATCTCCGTGGTGACTTCCTATTGGGCCACTTGTCCGTCGAACCTTTTTGCCGCGCGCTCTCGTGCTGGAAGTTATTTCGACGTCGTCGTCGTCATCGTCTTTCATGTGGCCATCGTTTTCGCGCGCTATTCTTTTCATGTTGCGCACTTTTGAAAGGCGCACACTTCGAACGCGCACCACACATCACAGACTTCAACCTAGCTGCCTCATAAATGTTTTAAAGGAGCTCACTTGAAGTAAATGTATTTGAGTGAGTTACGTTACGTACTGGTACTAAGTGCACACTCCAAAAAATGCGTACTCAATTTGAAGAAGACATCTTTATATCAAATAGTGTTAGTAGATGAATATGTGAATTCAATTAGGTTAATTAAGCTAACACATGCTACTCTTTGTTGCAATATTGTGTGTTTGAGAAAATATTCGTGAGCTCGTGTTCTGCCATTATATATTTTTTCTTAGGATCTTGAAGCACAAGAGGTTCTCTATCACAAATAACTTAAGATTGTGCTCACGTAGTAAGAATGTTGCTTTATTGTGTGGTGCTTTAAGTTATTGTATTTTCACGCTTTTCTTTTTACTCAGCATGGTACCAATATTGCTCCCTTACTTAAATGCATAATCAAGGTTTGGTATGCAGTGATTGTGTGTTTGTTTAGCTTTGTAAGGTCATAAATTAAAGGAAAAAGTTCACAATTCTCATATATGTTTCCAGAAGTTCACAGAAAGTTGGAAAATATCGGTTTTGTGAAGGGCTTACATAATTGAAAATGAAATCAAATTGACAGTTAAACTGTACAAGACAAACTACATGTGAATTCGCTTTATAGAACCAAAAGTTTGTTTTTTGAATGGCTTACATTCATGATGTAATACGATATGTATGGCTCGTTCCCACCTCACACCAAGTGCACATGGACCACGCATACTCCTTTTTTTATATTTCGATAAAAGTGTGTATATCGTTTTTGTCATGTGGATCACCCATATGGCTATGAGAACATTCCGGATAGTGGTTGCTGTGTACATGTGTGAATGTTGAACACGCAATGGCACTCTTTCAATAGTGTGCAAGTGGCTAGTTCCCTAATACCTGTTCTTATTGCACCCTGATCCCTTAATTCAAGGATCAATCTCTTCAATATATGAATATAGACTTGCCTGAAGACATGTTGGGTACTCACTGTCTGTGTGTGGTTGGGTTTGTTTTGCGTGGAAATCAACATTTCTTCGTGATATCTGTTATGCATGTATCAGCGATGGGAGCTGTTCATGGCACCGACACACAGGACAGGTTGCAGTGCAAGATAGGAGCATACTTCCTGCAAGCCCGGGCAAGCCATAATGAGTGGTAGGCATTCCTTTTCATCACTAGATTGGGACAGTTTGGACACGTAGCACCTATTGAGATACAGCATACAGCCTTTAGCTTAGGGGTGTGAAACCTATCTTCTGCACTTCAGTGCAATGCATATTATTTAGTTTGCATTCCTTTCAACATGGAACGTGGAATAGTTTGTATTGTTGAGTTTGTAATCTTTGAACATGGGATGTCGCCAGGGTAAACGTTACGAAACCTGGAGTTGTCTTCATAAAGGGAGCAACTGTTAATTTTTGATGTTGATATCTTGATGAAGGCAAGTGTACTCGTTCAAACATGCAACGACATACCCTGTTTGAAGATTTTTTCGTCTCTTCAAGCCTCCGCCATCTTCCACCGAACATCTGTGTTGTTTATACTGCCATGAAACTGTGTGGCGCTGCCATGAAACAAAGAACTCGGGCTTGCGCAGGCATAGCTGCATCGAAAAAAATAATTTCTTTGTTAAATATAGTGAAGGCACACCAACGCAATCTCAGCCAAGATTATTAATAGTTGCCGACTCAATTTTAATGTGGTGGTTTTGTCGCTGTGCTTACGCACAATAAAACTCTCATCAAAAAGTGGGAAGCAACCACACATGCGCCAGTGTTCAGCTGACCAGTCATCACTGCCTTTCTTTATGTTTCATTGTTCCCTGAGCCTTTCTTTGATACACTGCCCCATTTGCCCGACATAATGCTTATCCCATGGTCTGATAAACGATGTCTTCTTTACAGAGTGCATAACGTGTCTTGTGATTCCTATTGCAGCCAAGTTAGTGTCTGGGTTGCAACTTTTTCATAATTTAACACTCTTATTTGAGGCCGTGAACACTATGCTGATGATTGACCGAGCACCAACTGTTTTTATATTGTTGGATATTCTGTGCAGGGTATGACAGAGTGGCAAACATATTTTGGCCATCACGATTAGCCGCTTCTTTGGCCTGGCAACTGGATGGTGTTTTTTTGAGTAGGGCTTCTGCAGCCAATACAGCAAGGGGAGCAGGATATCCTGCTTGCATCTAGCGAGTTCTTGAAATCAAGCCTCCTCCACAAGAAATAGGAACAGGATTATTTAGTACAATATGCAAGCACATAAGTTTTTCAATGTTTTAGATATGAGGATGACTGCGTGTTTCTTTAATAAATAACACAAAGGTTCTTTCGAATCTGAAGCCACTAACATATTAACACTGGCACATGATTACTAACACCCACTGGTGCTTACCTACGAGCGTCCGGGCAAGGATTGTACCATATCAGGTTCCTGAATGTACAATTTCATTCGCATAAAAAGTGCATCAGCTAGTCACACGAACTGATGGGAAACAAGCCATTGCTGCCTTTTAGTTTCTCCCACTCAGTAATGGTAAAAAGGTGCACTGTCTGACTCTGCCTCGTAAGTGGCGTAGCAAAGGGGTAGCCGACCGCACCCATGCCCCCACTCGCCCTCCTCCCAGAAATGAATTTCTGCCTATGCCACTGTGGCTCACTAACGCGGTAAAACTTTCTGTTCCTATTATTTGTGGACAAGCCTTAATTTCCAAAGAACTCCCCTGGCACAAGCAGGATATCCTGTTTACCTTGCTGTATGGGTTGCATATGCCCTACCTAGAAAACCACCTTCCAGTTGCCAAGCCAAAAAAAAGAGGCAAATCTTGATGGCCGAAAAATGTTTGCCACTATGCTATATCTGCATGGGATATTCAACAATACGAAAAGGGTTGGTGCTCGGGATCATCAGCATAGTGTTCATGGCCTCAAATAAGCATGCTAAACTATGGAAAAGCAGCAACCCAGATACTCAGAGGAGAGGCTTGGCTGCAATAAGACTCACAAGACACGTTACGTGCCCTGCAAAGAAGGTACCGTTTAACAGATACCCCTATCATGGAGTAAGCATTATGGAGGGCAAATGGGGCAGCATCTCAACGAAAGATTCAGGGAACATTGCAACAATGTAAAGAAAGGCAGCGATTGCCGGTTTGCCAAACAGTAAAAAAACTAGACTGCATTGATCATTGAATCAGCAAGTATTCATAATCTTGGCCGAGATTGCGCTAGTGTGTCATTACACTATTTGTCAAAGAAAGAACTATTTTTCCTGGACGCCGCTGTGCTTGCGCATGTCGAAGTTTTCCTTTTTAAATTATAAATATGTGTGATCTGAGTCCTAAAAACACTTAAAAGTTAGCGCCTATCTGTGTCCGTTCTTGTCCTGTCTTCACTAGTCTCTGCGATAAACATAATGGTTTCAATATTATGCGTACCCACGTGTTCTTGCATTGATGACGTCATCTGCAGGCATTTACAAACAGCAAAAGGCAATGAAACATATATTCTGCCACTATATTATCAAGTGATACAGAACTGACTCATGCAAAGCTGTAGGACACACTTTCCCAGTGCATTCCGATGCTCTATTTCTCTATATGGTGGGCCTTAATATTCCCGCTTGTGACCTTGCTGCTATGTATGAACAGATTTATGGTATTTCAATAGGTTGTGGCGCAACCTAGTTTTAAGCAGCGTCTTGCAACATGCGACAACTTTTTTCCTTCTAACAAAGCCTTGTTGTCAAATGATCGATAAGCCTGAGAGTGATAATCTGTATCGGAGAGAGCCTCATTAGAAGGCAGGGCATACCCATATGTTTAATGATATTGTTTGGAACACGATCCCACGACATCTATAAAGGCACCATGAATCTGTACGTCACAAAGTTCCGTAGACAAATTGAGCCCTACCACACAAAGATATGTGTAATGCACTGTATGATGATGCCTTGAATAGCCTTGTTGGTACATACTCAGGAGGGAGCACGAGATAATAAACGGACAGTGCTCCTCGCTTCTCTCCAGGGTGTACCTTTGATTACTCCATTTTGCTGTTTGTACATGCACTGTAAATGATGTTATCTGTGTGAGAACACTTGGGTTCAGGTGATATTTGAAGCATCTGCGTGATTTCTAGAAAAGTTAGTTGTGAGTTAAGCACTGCTATGTGCTCTTTTCTTGAGTAACTGTGCTACTCCGGTCAAGATGTTTAATAAGTAACAACACACTCGAATGTGGATTCTTCTTTCTGGTAAAACAGCGCAGACAATGGAACGAGGAACATACAGGGCACAGCGCTGTCAACTGATTTCTTTATTGGGAAGAGAGAATCTGTAGGCAGGCGAGCGAAAATAGAAAAATGGCACAAACGCTATGAAGTGACTCGGCCGCCCAGCGTTACAATCAATTTGGATAGGGTATACAAGATGCGGCAAAAGCAGATTTCATTAAAACATAAACACGAGCAAAAAATGGCAAAAAAGAACGATGACGTGGGGGTCAGCACCAAACTGATTAAATCCGCTAAAATCTGACATTCATAAAAAAAACAAGAAAACAAAAGCCTGCGACAACAGGCGTAGTGATCACAATTGAGGCTCAAGGTAGCTAATTTCTTTGTCAGAGTGCTAGTGATGGCGCACTAACGCAAGCTGCTCCCCTTTTGCGAATTATGTGCACCTCACATATTTTGTGTGCACATTGATCCCGATATTTCGTGAGAACTTGCACATTGTCAAGCAAATGGGAGCAGCTGCACGATGTACAATGCCAGGTTACTGCCTGTTGTTGCTTTTAAAGAACTGGCATGTTCACGCATTCTGTCATTTATGCACCGTCCGGCTTGTCCTAGATATGATTTTCCGCATGATAATGGAATATCATAAACGACGTTCTTCACACATTCAATGAAACGATTTCTGTGCTTCTTGTCACAGCAAGAGGAGATTGTTCCATCCCTGTTGCCAGACGGTTTGGGGCGGCCAGAAGGTTTAGGCCGGACGGTTTGGGGTGGAGAACAAAACTCTTACGCCTACCCTGCCTGCAGTCTTCTTCAAACTATGAGAGAAACCGTGAATGTAGGGAACGACAGCCAAGCGAGAGTGAGTGTGCTTTTTTGGCCCGTTATTTCTGGTCATTCTAAGAGCGACAAGCAGCTTTTCAGCTAGGGAGCTCAAAAGAGCACTAGGGAACCCCGCGCTCCTCGAGCGTTGCACCTTTATCATAACACTTGTTTCCGTCCACTGAGGGCATGATCGGATGAGGGCGTTTCTCATGGCGGAATAGCCTATTCCTCTTTTAACTACCTTAGAGTGCGCAGAAGGATAGGGAGGCGAATTCTTCTGAGACCAAGGAAAATTACTCCAGCAGATGTGGTCTTCATGGACTACGAGCAGCAAATTCAAGAACCTCAGCTCACCTTGTACGGGTACTTCTTTAGTGGTCCCCAGCGGCTGCGAAGTAACTGACCAAGGCGGCGGTCAGACCTGCGACGCAGCAGAGGGTGCTAAGAATCTCTGGGTCCGGACAGGCCGCCATTGGAATCTGAACTTGGCTACATATAACGCTAGAACTTTATCTAGTGAGGCGAGTCTAGCTGTACTATTCGAGGAATTAGAGGGTGTTAAATGGGATGTAATAGGGCTCAGTGAGGTTAGGAGGCCACAGGAGGCTTATACAGTGCTGAAGAACGGACACGTCCTATGCTATCGTGGCTTAGCTGACAGAAGAGAACTAGGAGTGGGGTTCCTTATTCATAAAAATATAGCTGGCAATATAGAGGAATACTATAGCATTAATGAGAGGGTGTTATGTATCGTGATTAAGTTTAATAAGAGGTACAGGATGAAGGTGATACAGGCCTACGCGCCAACATCCAGCCACGATGATCAACTGGTTGAACGCTTCTACGAAGACGTAGAATCAGCAATGAGTAAGGTAAAGACACAGTATACTGTACTGATGGGCGACTTTAATGCAAAAGTAGGCAAGAAGCAGGCTGGAGATCATGCAGTTGGGGAATATGGCATCGGCTCCAGAAATGCCAGAGGGGAGTTACTAGTAGAGTTCGCAGAACGCAATAATTTACGGATCTTGAATACCTTCTACAGAAAACGGACTACTCGTAAGTGGACGTGGAGGAGTCCTAATGGCGAAACTAAAAATGAAATAGACTTCATAATGTGCGACCACCCGGGCATTATACAGGATGTGGAAGTAGTTAACAAGATCCGATGCAGTGACCATAGAATGGTAAGATCTAGAATGCAACTAGACGTAAGGAAGGAACGGCTGAAACTGATACGCAAGAAGCCGATTAATGAACTAGCTCTGCGAGGGAAAGTACAGGAATTCAGAGTTTCACTTCAGAATAGGTACGCGGCTTTAACCGAGGAAACCGACCTTAGCGTTGACGCAATGAATGATAATCTGACTAGTATCATTAAGGAGTGTGCAGTGGAAGTCGGGGGTACAGTCGTTAGACAGGACACTGGTAAGCTATCCCAAGAGACGAAAAACCTCATTAAGAAACGTCAAGCCATGAAAGCCTCAAATGCAACAGACAAAATAGAGCTGGCGGAGCTTTCGAAGTTGATCAATAGGCGTAAAGTAGCCGACATAAGAAAGTATAATATGGAGCGAATTGAGCATGCTCTAAAGAACGGAAGAAGCCTCAAAGCTACGAAGACAAAACTGTGCATAGGCAAAAATCAGATGTATGCATTAAGGGACAAGGATGGCAAGGTCACAACTAATATGGATAGAATAGTTGAGGTAGCGGAAGAGTTCTACAGAGATCTGTACAGCAGCCGAGACAGTCAGGATGATAACGTAAGAAGCAGTAATATCCCAGAGGAATCTGACATCCCACCAGTATTAACAGGAGAAGTAAAGAAAGCCCTAAAGGGAATGCAAAGAGGCAAAGCCGCTGGTGAGGATCAGGTAACAGCAGACCTGTTGAAAGACGGTGGAGAGATTATGTTAGAGAAACTGGCCACCCTGTATACGAAGTGTCTCTCGACAGGGAGGATACCAGAATCTTGGAAGAATGCCAACATCATCTTGATCCATAAGAAAGGGGACGTCAAGGACCTGGAAAGTTACAGGCCCGTCAGCTTACTGTCCGTTGTCTACAAGCTATTCACAGAATTAATACGACATTAGCGTTTAATCAACCAAGGGACCAGGCAGGATTTCGTACAAGCTTCTCAACAATAGACCATATTCATACTATCAATCAGGTGATAGAGAAATGCGCGGAATACAACCAACCCCTATACATAGCATTCATAGATTACGAGAAGGCATTTGATTCGGTGGAGACATCAGCAGTCATGCAAGCACTGCGGAATCAGGGCATCGACGAACCCTATATAAACATAATGGAAGAAATCTACAGCGCATCCACAGCCACTATAGTCCTTCATAAAGAAAGCGACAGAATCCCAATAAAGAAGGGCGTACGACAGGGAGACACGATCTCTCCAATGCTATTCACCGCGTGTTTACAGGAGGTTTTCAGGGCCCTAGATTGGGAAGAATTAGGGATAAGAGTTAATGGAGAGTATCTCAGTAACCTGCGATTCGCTGATGACATTGCATTGATGAGTAACGCGGGAGACGAATTACAGCTCATGGTTACTGAACTGGATACGGAAAGTAGAAGAGTAGGTCTGAAAATTAATATGCATAAAACTAAAGTAATGTGGAACAATCTTGGCAGAGAACAGCGCTTCGCGATAGGTGGCGAGACGCTGGAAGTTGTAAAGGAGTACGTCTACTTAGGACAGGTAGTAACCGCGGAGCCGAACCATGAAAGTGAAATAACTAGAAGAATAAGGATGGGATGGGGCTCATTCGGCAAGCATTATCAAATCATGAATGGTAGTCTACCACTATCTCTCAAGAGGAAGGTATATAACAGCTGCATCTTACCGGTACTTACCTACGGAGCAGAAACCTGGAGACTTACAAAGAGGGTTCAACTTAAATTGAGGACGACGCAGCGAGCGATGGAAAGGAAAATGATGGGTGTAACCTTAAGAGACAGGAAGAGAGCAGAGTGGGTCAGGGAACAAACGGGGGTTAAGGATATCATAGTTGAAATTAAGAAGAAGAAATGGATGTGGGCCGGCCACGTAGCACGTCGGCAGGATAACCGGTGGTCATTAAGGGTAACTGACTGGATTCCAAGAGAGGGCAAACGCGTGAGGGGGAGACAGAAAATTAGGTGGGTAGATGAGATTAAGAAGTTTGTAGGTATAACGTGGCAACAGAAAGCACAGGACCGGGTTGATTGGCGGAACATGGGAGAGGCCTTTGCCCTGCAGTGGGCGTAGACAGGCTGATGATGATGATGATGATGATGAAATCTTGGAGGTTCTCGTCAAATGCACGGTGAATAACGTCAATGGCCTCGATTGGTACCACTGTTGAGGATCGCAGGATCACAAGGTAGTCGTCGACGTACCAATACCTTTGATACATTCGAAGACTGCAGGCTGGCCTCAAGGTCTCTATCGTACCGCGCCACCAAAAGATCACTCAGTGCAGGCGCGACGCATGACCCTGTACACACAGCCTTTTTCTGGGCGAAGAAGTTTCCTACAATATTCACCACCATTGACGTTATTCATCGCGCATTTGACGAGAACCTCCAAGATTTGCCAACTACTAAACAAGTACCGGTACAAAGTGAGCTAAGGTTCTTGGTTTTGCTGCTCGTAGTCCATGAAGACCACATCTGCTGGGGTTATTTTCCGCGGTTTCAGAAGAATTTGCTTCCGTATTCTTCCGCACACTTTAAGCTAGTTAAGAGGAATAGCCTATTCCGCCATGAGAAGCGCCCTCGTCTGATCCTGCCCTCGTCAGACAGAAACAAGTTTTATCGTTCAGGTGAAACACTTGAGGAGCGCAGTGTTCCCCAGCACTCTTTTGAGCTCCCTAGCTGAAAAGCTGCTGGTCACTCTTAGAACGACAAGCAATAACAGGCCAAACGAGCGCAATGGCTCTTGCGTGGCTGTCGTTCCCTACATTCACTGTTTCTTTCATAGGTTGAAGAAAACTGCAGGCAGAGTAGGCGTACAAGTTTTGTTCTCCACCCCAAACCGCTTGGCCTCCCTATGCAGGCTAGTGAGCAGCGATGAAACAGTCTCCTCTTGCTGCGACAAGAAGCACAGAAATTGTTTCACTGAATGTGTGAAGAACGCCGTTTATGACATTCCATTATCACGCGGAAACTCGTATGTAGGACAAACGGTACGGTACATAAATGGCAGAATGTGTGAACATGCATATCTTTAAAAGCAACGACAGGAAGTAACCTGGCATTGTACATGATGCGGCTGGTCCCCTTTGCTTGACAAAGTGCAAGTTCTCAAGTATCGGGTCAATGCGCACACGAAATTTGTGAGGTTCACATCATTCACAAAAGGGGAGCAGCTTGCGCTAGTGCGCCATCACTAGCACTCTTTGACGAAGCAATTAGCTGCCACGAGCCTCAAATGTGATCATTAAGCTTTTTGTCACATGCTTTTGTTTGCTTGTTTTGTTTTCTGTTTTATTGTTCGTGGTTTCAGTTTTCTAGCCTTGCTGTCACTTGCTTGCAAACCTGTTTTTTTAGACTCTGGTTCATGCTGTTTGTTGATTTATGAATGTCCGATTTTAGCGGTTTTTATTCAGTTTCGCACCGACCGCCATGTAATCGTTATTTGTTGCCATTTTTTGCTCATGTTTACGCGTTAATGAAATCTGCTTTTGTCGCACCTTGTAAACCCTTATCGAAAATTGATAGTAATGCTAGCCGGCTGAATGACTCGATAGCGTTTGTGCCATTTTTCGATTTTTGTTTGCCTGCCTATATATTCTCTGCCTTTCCAATAAAGAAACCAATTGATAGTCAGCGCTGTGTCCTATATGTTCTTTGTCTTTTTGTCTGCGCTGCTTTGCCACAATGTTCATGAACCAGCTAGCCCACTTCTATCCTCTGGTAGATTCTTCTGTCGTTTGTAAAATAGAAGTGATCAATTTCATGACTATGCAATATTTGCTAGCTGATATTGTAAATACGTACTCTTAAGCATGGAACCATGATAAAATATTTCCATTTTCATCAAACTTTTGTGACCTGTTCAGGGTACCTGGTGAATATACCTTTGGCTTGCTTCCTCTAATGCTCTGTTTCTAAATTTTTGTAGAAATGATTCGTAACTTGTTGCAACATGCATACCGATAAAATATGTTGTACGTTGTTACAGAAACCGCCATTTTATCATTCTTCTGACTAGAATTTACCATTTGTGTTGCTGTATCACCAAGATGCAGCTCCACATTCCACGTGCCTATTGCTCAAACGCACCTTGCACAAACTGAGCATGAGCTACAAATTGCTCCGTGATAGTTTTGTTTAAAACAATCGAGTGGAACAGGCCTACTGGTGCATCCAGGAGTCATGCATGGAGTACCATTGCAGTAGCGAAAGGACGCTATTATGCAACGTTACATCAAAGAAGGTGACCGAGCTAATTGGCCTGTATATGATAGCTGGCCTATCATGACACCACAGCCCTCAGAAGTGCTGTATAGCGGTTTGTTACGTTTTTGATCAAAGGAGCATGAAGCCAAGGCTATGGTGTTGGACATTGAATACACGTGTATTATTTCAAAACACTATTTCACTATTTCAAAACAGAAAGTTATCAATCATAAATTGCAGCACTTGAAATTGTTGATGCGTTGTCCTAAGCTGTTCGCTTCAGTGACAAACTACATTTTCACACTCTCTCTTGCAGGTTTCAAATACAGCAACTGTGCAGCACAGGAGATCCTATCGTCAGTGCCGCGTCGAGAAATTAAATAAAAAAGCTCTTACTCCTGGAAACTTCTCGTAGCATCTTATTGGTTTGTTTGTGATTATAAAACTGCACTTTCATGGGAATTGAATGAACTAGCCCCATTTATTGTCCCATTGAAACTAAATAAATTGACCATGTATAGCTTGTTTCCCAATGGCTGCATCATAGGCCTATAAGATTACTTATTTGCTTCAAAATACTCTTACATGTAAAGAAAATGGTCTACTGATATTTTTGTTACAATCCTCTAAAGCACACACACTTTCGTATTGTTAACCACAAAAAGATTTATTGACCTGTGTGTAGCAAACATGCTGTTGCAGGCATAAGGCTGCAATACGCTGAAACTCTTATGTCAGAATTCTACACGCTAACAGGAGCCAATTCCTTGTAGACCCTCATTAGGTGTGCATTAGACAGTCTAACGATTCTGATGTCTAAGTACATTAGTCTCTTTATTGAAATACATTAAATTTTTTCATAGGCGATATACTTCTGTGAGATTAGCTGATGCATGCTCCTTCAATTAAATAAAATGCAATTTTTCTAGTTCATGGAGTTGACTGACGTTTCCAGATGGTGTAGCAAGTTTTCATCAGTAGTTGCCTCAAATAGCTAACATTCACGGTGGAAGTTTGCTAACTTTCAAATACTATTTTCCTGCATTTAGTAACTAAGTAGTAACCGTCAAGGTAGTAATGTTACTAGCTTAGCTTACTACCTTCCAATAAGTAGTAACAGGAACTAGTAACCGTCATGGTAGTAAATTTACTAACTTTCTGTTACTACCTTCTGGTATGTAGTAACTGCTGGTAGTAAATGACATGGTAGTAACTTTACTACCTTGCCGTTTACTAGCTGCAGTTACTACTTAGGTAGTGAATGTTGTGACAGCAATTTACTACCTCAAAGTTAGTAAGCAGAACTAACTTTTTTTAAAGAGTGTAGACCTTGGCTCTCGCTCCGTCGCTTCACACGGGCGCTATGTTTCACGACGAGCAGGCATGAAGACGTCAGAGGTCACCGTTTTTCAGCCAAAAGCTACCGAGAAAGCGGCCGGGGCTCACTCTGTCCGGCCGGTCCGGCCGAAGCCGAAAAGCTACTGCCGCCTCCGCACCGCTCGAGAGGCGGAACGAAACACGAAAAACGAAGCGGTAGCGGACGGGCGGTCGTAGCGCGGTATGTCTTTAAGCGAGGCACTCGCACAGAACATTTGCTTGAGGAAATTCAGACGCGCTCACCGGTGCATGGTTGCGATGGCCTTCGCAAAAACTGCCTGAAATTTTTTGTTCAAGTTTCGCCGACAGTAGTCTTAGAGCTGCGACAGAAGCGCCAGAACACACTGTAGAGGCAGCAAGATCGGCCCGGCATCGCTTTTTTTTTGTCACGCATAGCATTCCTAAATCAGAGGGGATTACGGTGACGCCCAGTGAGCCTTCGTTGAAAAGGTGCATAGGAGGGGCACGCTTGAGCGCGTCCATGTGTTCCGGGAACACCTCATTACCTAGGTATCTCCGGCGGCCGGCGGTAAATGAGGGCCCCATCCTCTGGTCAGTCAAAAGGTGCACATGATCTACACAAGCAGAGGCTGCATAAACAGATTATTTGCTAAATTTACCTTTTGCACAGATTATTTGTAAACAAAGCCTAAAGTCTCACGTGTTGTCTAACTCTTTCACGCTGTCCAAGATTTATTTCTGCTATCTTTGCTAGAATGGTTGCTGTGCACTGCAACAAGCAAGAGGCATCAAGCATCAGTAAAAAAAAGTGGAGGCGCGACCATTATGCGAGTGTAATTATTATGCAGGTATATCTTTTAACAAGAATACTAGAAATGACGTCTTTCAAAACTCCAGTAGGCGTCGGAACATTTGGAATGCTAGCTCTCACTCCCAACCATGCTCACTTTTTGCTGCGGTCGGGGAAATCGCTAATTGTTTGTTGCTAATTATATCGTCCAACCGGCGTCACTGCCAAACACTCACCGCGTGGGGAAGCAAGGTATTGTCGTAGAGCCTGGAAAATAGAGGGAGGCGAGGGCAAGTTCCTTCTACAGTCACAAAATTGAGCATTCAAAAAATTTCTGGAATCTTACATTTTCCTTCGCACAATAGCCAGCTTATATCCACTCATGATGCACCGTGCAAAGCGCTTTCTTTCTTTTTTCAAGCAACCCCGTAAGGCTACATTGTTCACTGACGGCGTGGTTGGAGACAGGTGTGCTTGAAGGAGCGGGTTAGGCGCGGCGACTAGACATAGCCAAACACTGTAGTCTGGAGGAATAATACACCCGTGTTTTGCCGGCTTGGATAAATGGATGCTATGAGCGTCCCCTTTATAACGGGGCGGTGACACGTGCGCCAATCGGCTAAACGAAAAGAAAAAGAAAATAAAAACACCTTTTTTAAAAGTTGGCCTAATGCTTTGTCTACTTCGATCAAATCGATCTTACTTTAGAAAAAAATAAACAAATTCACAGCCCAGCCCTCTGCCCCTTACGGGAACACTAAAGGGAAAAACGATTTTTCTCCTATCAGTAAATTACTCTTTCACGATAACAACAACACCACGCTTGCTGCGAGAAGACGCTTGGTGAGCGAGAAAACCCGCAAAAAGAAAATGCGACCTTCAAGTGCCCACACCAAACGCCATGACGTCATAGATTTTGACGACGCCTGCTAGGTCACATTCATTCATTCATTCATTCTCTTTATTTTCCAGAATAAAACGAAAACATTACATTCTGGATGGTCTCCTGGGCTAAAACCTTTTTCCATCACGCCGACTACCTCCGCCAAAAGGTCGCCCTTCTGGCTTCTCGAGTCGCGACTTTTTTCGCCATGCAGCGCTGCTACGTTCGGCCCGACCACAAGATCGTAATGTACTGTCAAGTCATTCTCCCGGCTCTCACGTACGGGAGTCCGGTGTGGTGGAGTGAGGACCACGTAGATTGCCGCTTGCAGGCACGTTTGATCACGGTACAGCGCGTCGCTCTTTTAGCCCTAACGCGCGCTTACCGCACCACCAGCACGGCGGCACTGCAGGTGCTCATGCATGCGCCTCCCATAGACCTCGAGCTAGAGCGCGTGAATGCGGAGTTCCGCCTTTTCACGCTGCGGCGGCACGTTGCATTCGGTGCTTGCCGGTTCCGTCCCTCTTGGGTGGCGGATGCGCACCAAAGCACGACTATTCATCCATTGATTCCGGCCGCAGTGCCGTTCCTGCGCCTCACTAGTGCGCAGGCGCGTGTTGCTTCCCGCGCCGCGGCAGTGCACGTTTTTACCGACGGTTCGTTTTCTTCTCTATCGGCCGGTGCGGCATTCGTCGTGCTTGCGAATCCCACCCGTGTCCTGGGCGTGGGACGCTTCAAGCTCACTCGTGCAACGTCCGCCTACACCGCGGAGGTTGTTGCCTTCCGCGAGGCCGTCTTACACGCGCTCTCGGCGCGTTATACGTTGCCCGTTGCATTTTATTCCGACTGCCTTTCGCTCCTACAGGCACTGGCGTCACAGCGTAATGCCGAGCCGCACGTGCTCGATTTACGTGTATTGCTGCGCCGTCTATCGCGCTCTGTGCCGCTGTATGTCTTCCACGTCCCTGGCCATTCGGGAGTGATTGGCAATGAGGTGGCCGACTTTTTAGCGCAGCGCGCTGCTGTACATGGTCATAACCGCTCCTTGCCGCTCCCCTTCAGGGCGGTGCGTCAGCAATTACGACGCGAAACGCTTGTACTATGGACGGCTCGATGGCGCGAGACCAGTACGCGTACGGAGCTCTTCCGTTGGGTCCAGGACGTCCACGCTCTACCACCGTATTTCCCGCCGCCTGCACCATTAGTCACGCTACTCACGGGTCACGGGAGGTTCCCCCACTATTTTTACCGCTTTAACATCATGCGGGAACCCCGATGTCCTTGCGGTTCTTACTGCTTGGACATGTCCCACGTCCTGCATGCGTGCACCATCACGGCTCCGTACACCAATCGGATCGAGCCTCAGGAGGATTACCGTGCTGCGCGGTACTATGCGATCCTCTGCTGCCCACGCAACCGAGCGCTGTTAATCGGTGCAGTGCGGGTATTAAGCGAAGCGCTCCCGCATATGCCGTAGTTTCACTAGGGCATGTTCACCGTTACACTTACACCTTGGGGCCTTGTGAGGTGGGGCTGGCACAGGGGCCATTCCGGTGGGGCCCTTGGGTCTCGGCCGGCCTAGCCTCGCAACGCTCCTTCTCGCGTTTTCGGCGAGCGGATCGGTGTGGCCGTTCCTGGTGCCCTGCCCACATGACGTCTGGGACTTTCCTTGCTCAGACGGTTTCTGCAGCTTCCTCCGCTTTGGTGACGTCGCCTCCTGCGGATGCCACATCTTTCCCACGCCACTGCCACGCCTTCGGATGCCGTGATCCGAGCCATTCTTTGCCGGGTGCCTGCTCCTCCGCACCGTTGTGTCACCATGGACTGGCTGTCATCAGGTTCCGGACGCCTTCTCCCGCTACCAGCCGGGGACCTGCGTGCTTGGACTCGGGGCCAGGAGTTCCACCTTGCCTCTTGCCTGCTCTTTGTCCTGCCTAGGCGCACCGCAGACTGTCTGCTGTGGTGCCTGCTGGACGCTTGTGTGTGTTTCGGCCGTGCCTTGGTCGCCCTAGGCCGTGTGGGCCGCCTGACCTTGTACCTGTGTGCTTGGATTCTTTTCCTTTAATTTATTTTATCTCGTTTTATTTTTCATTTTATTTTTACGTTCATTGGGCACGTTTTGCCCCACTGCGTCATGTTTTATTTTCATCATCATTAAAAAAAATTGCCCGGTTTCTGTGCTCGTCGTCCCAACGCTCTTAGGACCCATATGCGTTACCGTTGCCCACATTTTTCTTTTATCTACTTGGCTTTTCCACTAAATTTGCGCTTTGGGTTGTATTAAAACCCCTTTTCATTTATATTTATTGGCTTTATACCTGGTATGCTTCGGCAGGTACAGGTTTTTCCCATGTCTTTATTTTTGATTTTATTCTTATCGCAACAATGGGAATGAATTTTACTGGGGCTAAAAGCTGTAATCATACAGCTTGACTAGGGCCCAGAAGACCAATTACATGGCAACAAGTGACAGCTGAAAATACTTGCACCAAATGTACAAGTCATATCACACGTGGTAGAAAAAAATATTTAGAAAAACAAAGCATATAACAATACCCGTGTAAGCGTAACAGGGAATGATTTTTGAATAAACACATTTCTCACAACAAACAACACTAACAGAATACTCAAATTTATTTACAGAAAAGAAATTGTAATACTACAAATACAAGAGAAAAAGAAACGCAATAGTACACCTGTAATTCTGGCAGTAAACTACACGAAACTATAATATCAACACAATATAATAAAAGAAAAGCATGGTAGCTAATCATATACAACAATATACAGTGAAATGTAGTACAACATTAAGAAATAATTGAAATGTATGAACACATTAGTAATTCAGAAATATTTCACGTAATGTATTTAGCGCAGGTTTATGTAAATGTTTATGCTTATTAAGAATACATGCGAGGTTATATTTCAATGACTGAAGTTTATAGTCAGTGCCAAAGCGCGGTATAAGCCATCCTCATACATTACGAGTATTTATAGCGTGACTGGTGCGTTGCAGTGCAGAAGTTAACTCGATAAATTGTTTAAATGAAGAACATATGTAAAATGATCGCAGGATGCGGAACTCGTGCATATATTGGATTTCAATTATACTGTAATTGCGAAAATATGTCAATGTTGGTGATAAATAACCAGTGTTGGCAATGTGACGGACAGCTTTGTTCTGCAAAAGCAATATTCTGTTGATGTTACGTTGAGTTGTAATAAGTCAAACCAGACTGCAGTAATTTATATGTGATTGAAACAGTGCTTGATATATGCTGACTTTTAATTCTATAGGGAGAATTTCTCGACAACGCGACAAAGCTCCCGCTGTAAAAGAAAGTTTCTTGCATAAATGACTTGCGTGAGAGTCCCAAGTTAGATGAGATGAAAATGTTACACTGAGAATTTTATGTTCTTCGACAATATCTGTTTTTTGGTCTGCACAAACAATATCTTGTTTAACGTTCAGAATCTTATTTCTAGCTCTAAATATTATTACGTTCGTTTTCTTAGGGTTATTTTCAGTTTATTTGATAGTGACCATGATATAATATTGCAAAAGAAATTATTACAACTTTCTATCAACCTATCTGTATCTGCGCCGGAAAACAAGACCGTGGCATCATGAGCATATACTATAAATTTTACCAACTTGTTGATATTAACAATCTCATTTATAAAAACATGAAAGGGCCCTAATACACTTCCTTGCGGGACACCTCTACTGACAGGCAATGAAGATGAGTGATGGTTACCTAAACACACACAATGTGATCGCTCTGCTAAATATGATTTTATTAAAGCCAGGGGAGTGCCTCGAACACCACAGAATTCTAACTTATGAAGTAGCGTGCTATGGCCAATGGAATCGAAAACCTTGGTGAAATCAATGAACAAACCTAATGTAAATAGCCTGTTTTCGATGTTCTCTAAAATAATTTCTTTTAGCCTTAACAAAGCTAACTCCGTAGACCTTCCTTTACGGAAACCAAACTGAGCGTCGCTTATAATGTCACTTCTAGTGAAAAAGTTGGATAATCTGGAATGTAGCATTTTTTCGAAACCCTTAGCAAACACCAGAATAATCGATATTGGGCGATATTTCCCAGCAAGTTTTTATCGCCACTTTTAAACAGAACAGACACACGAGAGCGCTTCATTTCACGGAGAAATTCCCCGGACTCTACTGCTAAATTAAATATGTACGCAAGTACACGGGCTAAATGCTCTAAAACAAATTTTATGGGACCGATCTGAAGATTGTCAATATCTAATGCACTGCTATTCTTAAGACTCATAAATGTTCTGAATACTCCTGGTTCGTCTGCCGGGTTGAGAAATATGCTTGCAGCATTTCTAATAATTGAGGTATTGATGTGCAGGGTATTATGAATTGGCGGTATACCAGAAGTAAAATATTTATTGAAAGAATCAGCAAGTATTGCACCAGTTAGTACACGATTGTTTAACGTAATTTCACGTGGCATGAAGCCTGCCTTGTGGCGTCCTAAAACACTGTTTATTGCTTTCCAAGCTGCATCAGGGTACCTTGTACAGATACCAGAAAACAACTTTTCATAATACGCTATCTTCGCCTTTCGAAGAGCGTTGTTTAGTTTGTTTCTGAAAGCTTTATACTGCTGTAGTAATTCTTCCTCTCGCAATTTCAAGAATGTATGGAAAAGCTTACTTTTTCAGTTGATCAAACGCCTAATAGGAAATGTGACCCAAGGTTTTCTTATTTTCTTTGACGGTTTAAACGTTTTGAAAGGAAAATGAGTGAGGTAGATATTTGTAAAAGATTCTATAAATTTTAAGCACGTTTCATGAACATCTCTAATCATATAAACGAAAAACCAGTCATGCATGCTAACGGCACGCTTGAAAGCCTGCAGTGACTCATGTAGTTCATAACCGGTAAAAATGAAGTATATTGTTCCAAAAAGACAGGGCGTGCAAACACGGACACAAGAAAGAAGTCAGGGCACCACAAACGCCAACTCACAACTGAATAGTGCACAACGGCGGAAAAGAAAGAAGGCACGAAAACTTATCTGCGCATGCCCATAATAGGCAAACCTATCAATCCGGCACGCGTGGAGGCCTACGAGAAAGATAACTGTTAAGACATTTGATTTCATCTTTATGCAAGTTAATTGACGGTTGGATCACGCATGCGCTACCACTATTCTCGATATGCCATACCTCAATCATCAGACCACTTTCTTCATCCTTTGTCGGCACAAAACTGCGCATTCATTGAATTTTGACGTGCACTTACAATCTCGACAATGTAACGATAGTTTAGAAGGTGAGCCTCCGGTTAGCGATCTTTTATGTTCTAATATTCTCTGGTTAATGGAGCGATCAGTATGTCCTACGTAGAAGCGGCCGCAGCTGAAAGGAATATTATACACCACACTTGTACGGCAATCAGTGAATTTGTGTGTTTTACGAAACAAATATTAGTTCGCTTCTTGCCTATTACTCGCTCATTCTTCCTCTGCACAGCGTTACATGTCTTACCTAGCTTATTGGCAGCCGTGAAGACAACATTCACGCCGTATGTACGTCCTACTTTCTTTAGCCTGTGAGATACGCAATGAATGTACGGCATACCTACGACACGTTTCTTCCTATCGCTTTCTGCAACCATGCTCGGACTTAACATAATGGATTTCTTTAAACGCTCAGCGACAGTGGCCACTGCATCACGGGAATAACCTACATCTGAAAGACGCGTAAGCTCTGCGTTAAAGCTATCGAAGTACATTACTGAAGTACATTGTCCTCTAAGGGGCCATAAACTTAACATACCAAGTTTCAGGAAATTTCGTTGAGTCAATGGGGCTAAAATACGAAAAATACACTTTGAAATTTGTGACTTTGCGGAAATTTCGGCGCGAAATTTAACAATTAAAAGTTGACCTCGATTTTTCCCTGTGTTAATAGACCTATGATGTTGAAATTAACGACATTAGTGTCCTCAAAGTACAATTTAACTATCTAAGCTGATTCATTGTTTCAATTTAGTGTCCCTTTAAGGCAGAATGTTCTTATTGTTCCCAGTATTAATTTTTGTACTTTCTCATTACTTTTCTGCCATCAACACTCTAACCGTCTCTTGCTTATTTCTATCGCGGACGTGTTCAGCTTTCCATAGTGGTCCCTAAAGCCGAACGCTTCATGTAGGCTCATGCCCAAACATACACCTGGGTGGATATCTCCACATTCAATTAGAACATGCTCCGTCGTTTCCTTAGCTCCTTCCCGCCCCCAGTACGTACATTGTTTTTCTTCTTTACTGAATCATCTAGCTTTATGACTACGCGTTCTAAGGCAACCCGACCTCGCTTCAAACAGTAAAGGGCCTCCCCTCAAATTATTATAAAATGCCTCTCTCCTTACTTCGTTTTTGCCCTTTCGGTAGTTACTAAGAGCCGAATTTTTCCATCGCTGCCATCCAATAAATCCTCTCCGCTTCTCTGACTTTTGGCTAAACGCTCTTTGTTGCCATCTCTTACACTGCGAACCGCATACTTGTTGGTGAGTCTCCTAGTTCTGTTTCTCCACTGTGTGCCAAAGCTCTTCCTATACAAATACCGGAACGCCTTCTCTGCCCATCTACTCTCTTTCATATTCCTCAGCCTCTCATCTAATCTCATTTTCCTCTGAGCTTCCCTCACCTCAAAACTAGTCCATCCCATATCGCCCTTTAGAGCTCATTTTTAGTCTTCCCGTGAGCACCCTACGCAAGGCGTCCCACAGTCGTTTGATTCACATCCATTCCTGATTGCACTTCTGACCTCATGCACACCACTCAGTTCCCAAATGTAAGCCCCGGAACTATTACACCTTTCCACAGACCTCGAAGCACCTCCTACCTACTAATTCCCCATAACGCTATGTGCTTCATTATAACAGCATCCCTCTTTGCCTTTGCCGCCGAGGCTGTCTCCTGTACCTTCATGTATATATCGCCCCCATTTACCCATACTCCGAGGTACTTATACTCGCTTACCCTCGGTATTTCTTGGCTCTGTATTGACACCGCCTGATCATTAAAGTCATTGAATACGATCAATCCACTAAATACTAGTCCTGGAGCTTCACCTTCCCTTCGGTATATATCCACCAGCCGCTGTATATGAGCTCGACTGTCCGCAAATAAGACAATATCGTCAGCATAAAATAAACCTGGAAGCTCCTGCTCAATCATCACGCCGCCCTGTTTGTGTGACAGATTAAAACCAATGTTGCTATCTTGTAGCGCTCTTACCATTCTCACCATGTACACCATGAATAACAGAGGGGACAAAGGACATCCCTGCCTGAGCCCCGTGCTAATATCAGCGTTCTCTTTGCTGCTTATTCCTTCCCATTCTATGCAAACTGTATTTTATCGGCATATCTGCCTCCAAATCTTGATACAGTCGCTGCCTAAGCGCACTTCTTTCCATATCATGCCGCAAAATGTCCTGATTAACGTTGTCATACGCCCCAGTGATGTCTAGAAAAGGCACGTACAAGGGCCCGTTTTCTATTTTAGATATTTCTGTGCACTGAGTAGGAACAAATAGGTTGCCGTTTAACGACCTGTCGATTCGAAATTCATTCTGAAGTATTCCGAAAATATCGTTATGTTCGGTCCACGTATTTATTTTCAATCTTACTGCCTGCATCGCCAACCTGTATAGTACCGATCTAATGGTTAGCGGTCTATACGAGCGAATGTTATCCTTTTCTTCCTTGCCTCTATAGATTAAGTTCATTCTACTTTTCCGCCAAATGTCCGGTATTTGCCTGTCCTGTAAGCATTTTTCTACTGCTTTCAATAGTGCTTCTTTAGCGCTATGTCCGAGTTTGTTAATGAGGCTGTCGGGAACCCCATATAAGCCTGGGGCTGTGCGTTGCCGAATTTTTCGTTCGGCCTTTTTCCAGTTGAAATTCTCAAGTACTAGCTCTTCCTCAGTTGCGCTCTCCTTCATTCTTTTACTCACCAGTGAAATCCCCTGGACCCTCTTTGTTTTTGTACGTCGTTGATAGGTAGCAGCACACTGCAAGCGATTTTCGTATTGACAGTTTTGAGCGCACAGTGTTCTCCGCGGCCAGATGTTTTTCTAACTGTAAACATGGTGACGCGAAGGTGTCGAAGTCCCTCGACAGAGAAAATGCTTCACATTTCTTTCAGCAGTGACGTTGAACGAAACCACCTTGACGACGAGCATTTTTCAATGGACATAGAAGGCGGTGAAAGCACCGACGCTGACAGTGACCAGGGATGCCACTGACTTTCGAGTAAATGTCGCCAAATGATGAGCAAAAAGTCGCCATTTTTTTATAAATGTCGCCAAAAAGTCGACATTCTAGATATGTGCGGCATACCTATAGTAATAAACATTTCCACTCACGTATAGCCCCATAGAATACAGAACCACCCAAGACCCTTAAATTATGTTGACGTTTCTCAATGCCAGTCGTATCGCCCGCTTAACCATGGGAGTGCATGGTGCTGGTTTTCCGACTAGACGCGAGATGTGCGTGGTGACGCAAGGTTGAATGAATGAAACGCTCATGATATCCTTCCATCCCGGTCCGCTCGTTTCAAAGGTAAAAGTGTGGTAAACGTTGAGCGAAAACCGTGAAAGCGTTTTTAGACAGCTTTACGTAGCCTTATATGAATTAAAAGGATTAAAATGTTTATTGAAGGTAACACGACAAAACTCTTACAGGAACCGATCATTAGTAAGTCTTACACCTTTTCAGTGCGAACTAATATGATACCAGACGCCACCGACCCTTTCTTATAGTCACTTATATCTACACGCGTCAATCCGATGCGTTATTAGTGAACAGGTAGACAAAGAAAAATGTTATATACCAGTTGTTTTCATTGCACACGCTCACCGATAACAGTGGAAAATGCCTCAATAAATATTTTTTATTGTACAAATAGCAACGTATCCGCCTCTCTTCGCTAATTTAAAACTGTCTTTACGAGTTGAATTGGGGGTACTGAAACAGCGAATAAGTCGCCAAGCTATTCAGAACAGTTGGAGCTTTGGCGGAACAAATGGTGAGAACACACGGCCAACCCGTCGTCTAGCCCCTTCAGAAGCGAAACTTTAGAGAAGCGTAAAGCACCTAAAGCCATAAACTTACAGTCAAACACTGCCCCCTCGCGGTTTGCAGGGCAGTCAGCTGACTTGCATTTTGCTAGAATGTCGCTGGGGGACGTTGCCGTACCTCCTGCATCTAGATGAATTGAGGAGATACAGACGAGTTACAGGATAGACATACCGAATGACGCGTAATGTGCACATTCTACTCGTGTGTCTAAAACCAAGAAAAATACAGAGAACGTCGCCGCTCATTCGTTGGGAAGACACTGAGCTTAGGATGCACAACTCAGTGGAGACCTAAGCCAAAAATCGCCAAAAATTCGCCATGTCACCATTCATAATTTTAGGTCGCCACGGGCCTCTCAAATTCGCCAATTTGGCGAAACGTAGCCACCACTGGCAACCCTGGCAGTGACGACGAACGATGAGCTGCTAACTCACGAGGAGCGAGTTGCACCTCACGTCCTCTCCTGCGGTAATGGTTTTTCACGCTGGTAAGTCCCTTTGACTGCATTTGATGTATAATAGCGTTGAGCGAGATCATAATAAAAGCATAATTATTATTGTGCATTGCATTTGCGCAACTTATTGTGGATATTATGGAGCGCCGTATGCCGCCACCATGCTCGAGCTCGAGCAGCGGAAGCGAAAGGGTTAGACTGATGCAACGTGCAGCCAAAGCCACAATCCACGCCACTCTGTACACTTGACCTGTACTTCACCAGTACCTGCCGAACAGCATTGTTCGACGAATTTTGGCAACGCCGAATTCTTCGCCGTTGCGAAAAGCGTGCGTTTGCATTCTTTTGGAGATTCGTGTTTTGAGGTGCTGATCAATCCTGCAACATCCGAGAGAAGTGAACTGCCCACGCCTAGAGTCTGAGCATGACTGCGACAGAGGCGCTACTGAATGGTTCATTTTTTGATAGTTGACAGCGCTAAAGGGACGAAGACAAAGTACGAAGACGGCGACGTGTTCTTCGACGTCACCTTCTTCGTACTTCGTTCTCGTCCCTGCAGCGCTGAAAACTATCAAAAATGAACTATCACCAACTAGCCCAAGTTTCCCTTCTTGTGCTACTGAATGGATTGTTGAATGCGTGTGTTCCGTTGAAGAAGTAACTTCGCGTTCCTGATTGTGCAAGTAATGACGATCGCGTAATATGTTTGGAAAGAATCGTTACTTTAAACGTGCTGTCCCGTGCAGCAAAGATGGCGCTACTCGCTAGCGGCCTATTACTGCGGCAAATGCGTCAGGCAGGCTCGGTACGTACTACCTTGGAGTGCCGTTCAGTTCATACGTCAGTTTTAGTTCTTGCAGTTTTCTGTAGCACGTACAGTATTTTGCAAAGCATCGTTGATGCACAGTAACGGAGCCGAAATATAACCTTTCACACCGTTGCAAATAATTAGGTGGCGAGCATTTAGCACTTTCCATGAGTTGGGCAAGTACTGTGGTCTCATATCCGTTTCAGTGCAGCTCTTAACTTCATCCGGTGAAAGCGGCACGGGGCGTGCGTCCGCACGTCCTATCTGTACATATGCTAGCAGCCGGGTTGACCTCCTCCCGGCGCCTTCTTGAATCGCACAGCGCGCCACCTATAGTTCATGGGCATTGCGAATATGTCCAGTTCGATGTTATAAAGCCACTGCAATAGCTAATGCAGCTGGCATGTTGTCAGTTTAGCTTGCAAGCATAGAAAAACCATCGCTTCAGCTTTGCATTCGCATTACGGAATCCAACACAGATCCTGCACAAATGAAGCAGAATGTTAACACATGCATATTTTTTAAAGAATTCCCCAGGCATTGGTCACACGATATCATTTTGATCTTGCCATCGTCTCTCTTCTAGCAGCTGTGAGAGAACCGTAACACATTTTTCTTCTTTATGGCAACTGCAAGTACATACAACACTGGTGGCTAGAGTAACAATGTTTTGAAATGAATATGATTGCCGGTGTATACCTTGACTGAATTCGGAGAGGCAACATCATGTGCACCCTCTTTTGAACCCTTTTCAGAGCAAAAAATATTCGGGTACCTTCAAAACCAAGTAGCCTACACCTACTTGTTTGTTAAGAACAGTCAAAGCAACACCTCCATATGAGGTAGGCCATGAAATGCAGAATACTTGAGTTGTTTAAGGCCTTGAATATCTTAAAGACAGATTATGTTTTTAGATCTGAATGCAATATCGACGCTATGATTGACACTGTATTAGTGCGGTCAAAATAGCTTCTGGCCTAGATACTCTGCTTTGAAATAAGAGCTCACCATAATTAAGAATTGACCGCTGTGGCTCGAGTTCTATCCAGTCAGTTTGAAATCCACAGCCACGCACGCTTGCCACTGATATCTCACAGTGACTGGCTTTTTATGTATTGAAAAATGTGGCATACCTCATGACATCCTGAGTGAATAACCTCTTTAGACTGGGTAGGTTGAGCGTACAATCTAAAAAGGCTCTGGGTAAAACGTGTGGTCGTACTTCAACTTCGGCTTTATCCACACAGTGGCCACGAATTAGAACACTATTGCATACAGTCTCTCCTACTATGCCAGTCAGAAGTAGTGCAAGAGAAAAGGTTGCAGTAAGTTTGGGAAATATAAAAAGTAATCGCTCCTTACGTTTGTGTTTTGAAGCCTCTGGATGTGGCAGGAATGGCACTGATGCAGTGATTGCCGGGTCCTGTGTCTTTTATATAAATTCTGGCCAATACTCCCTTGGAGACGTCCTCGACAATTAGCTACAGGGAGCTTCAGCTGCAGTACCTTCCGATTCACAGCTTCTGTAGATGGAGCAGCTGCCTGGGCTACAGGGACATCATGCTCCGTCTGAATGGGAGTGCTGCAAAGTTCTTGCTTGGACAGAATTGCCTCAAATGCCACTTCATTCAAGCTTGTCGATTCGTCATAACCATCATCATCAATGGCTGTGCTTGCCTCGCAAGCGGCTACGGTTGCCGGGGTACTCTGATTCTTAATGGCGTCAGAATTTAGCAGGACTCATCACCTTTTAACCAGCTTCAATGAACCTCTTCTAAGAGTTCAAATCACGTGCGAAAAATATCATCTGGGCAAACAGCTAAATGGTCTGCCACTGCTTTTAAGGTTCCCATGGCGTAGTTGAATCGTTGATTCCTGTTCATTTTGCCATACGAGGGTCCGGGCATAGTCGAGGGTTCTGTTGGTGCAGTCTTTAACGGTCTCTCTTGGTCTGCAGCCAGATCGATACTCTCTGCATAAAGGCAATTTGGTAGCTCTTAAACCAACGCGTCTTCACAGCCTTTTGTAGATCAGGGGTTTTGCTAAACTTGTGACAGAGAGCCAAGTGGCGCAAATTAAACCAAGACTAGAAAAATGTGCAAGTGCATGTCTGTTCATCCAGGCAACCTTTACGCCATGGATTACCACAAGATGAAGACACACAGTAAGGCTCCGGTGTTAACTGCTGCACCTCTGGATTACTCTTTTTTTTGTTTTTATTCTTCCGTTTTCATAAAGCTACGCGTATATGCAGTGAGAGCCTTGGAACTCATTCTTTCCATTACACTTGAGGCGCCGTAGGTACATAACTCGCAGGCCTGTAGAACAGCTGTTTCGTGGATCGTTTCACGCCACATTGTGCTGGAAATCTTCAGGAGGGCACGCAGTGATTCATGAAGCTTTTCTGACGTAGACAAAATAGCTTTCATTTTACCATTGTGTGACTTCACACGTTGTTCGCAATGTTGACACTATAAACATAGTGCAGTACTAGTGCCTTGCCAACATGTGAGGTATTTTTGCCCAGTTGTCGAAGTATTTCAGTGCATCTTCATTCGCGTGCCTATGGAATTCATCTTGCACTTCCCTGAGTAACTGTGCTGTTAGTCCATTGACCATTTCACTAAACTATTCATCAGCCAGTCTCACTCCTTTGCAGATATGGAAAACTGTCCTACAGCTGACCTAAATGATTTCATAATATGGGACTGTCATAGATGCACTGCCAGCTGCGATGGGAATGTTACCCGAATAGCATTTATTTCTGTGAAGTCCTTTACAACAGCAAGGACGTTTGTTTTTGAGGTGTCGTCAGTTTCTTTCACAAATGTTTGCAGCAATCGATTGACAACATGTTCTCCCGAGGCAACAAATGCATAAGCAACGACATGGCTGCTGCCAAAGCCATCCTCAGTGACAAAGACAAGCAGAGGCATCATTGGTTTGTTTGTCTTGAGGGTAGCGTCCAGGATAAGCACTTCCGGAAACCAAGCAAAAACCTTCTGAATGTATGATGTTTGTATGAAAAGGATTTGCCACTCTTGATTTTCATCAGTCATTGCAATTATTCCAGCTTGCTCTGTAGACCACAATTCCTCAATCACTTCAATGAGTTGACATGCTTCGTCTGTTCTTCTGCCTTTATATCTTAGGTTACGAAGGGCCATGGCTATGTGAATCTTTCCTGCAATGGTTTACAAACTAAACAAAGGAGAAACACTAAATTGTTATTAAACCGTTATCCAGTAAAAACATCAGAGTTTCACCGTAAGGGCAAAGCAATGAATGCGATAGCAACAACTTCTGATGTTATACGAAGTAAGGCTGGCAGCTAACTATTCTAGGTCTGATCTCGCGTAACTCTACAAAACGCTGGTATAAGAGAATACGGCCGCTCCAGAGAGCGAAGCGGTTTTCGTACGCTCTCTGCGTTGAGAGCACAGCGTGTAGAAAGGCACACGAGCCGTTTGCTGATGCCTGCCAAGATAGCGCGTGCGCCAGCGATCGCCGTATTGGTTTACCTAAATACATGACACCGTGAGAACACAGTAAAGAGAAATGTGTCACGTGTATGGGGTTTTACGCGGTACCACACGCTTTTAGATCATTCCCTTGCGTATTAGACTTACATAACTTTTGACTAACGCACACAAGCTGGAAATCATGCGTAGCCACTCGTTACTGGGCGTTGTGTCAGGATGCTTTCTCAGTGGTTATGTATACTCGTGCGCATAGTGTCAACTGCGGTTGCGCGATTGTGGCAGCGATAGATCCAATAGCAACAAATAATAATGTTACACGAAGTATGGCTGGCAGCTAACTGTTTAGGATCCGGTCTCGCGTAACTCTACAAAATGCTGGTGTAAAGAAATGCGGCCGCTCAAGGGGGAGGTTTTCTCACAGTCTCTTCGCGTTGAGAGCAGAGCACGTAGAAGAGCCGTCTGATGCTGCCTGCCTAGATAGTCCGCGCGCCAGCGATCGCGACTGCGTTTTATAATCAAAGTTCACAGTTGCTGCTCGAGCGATCCCTTCCCCCCGCGTCCCTTCATGCTCCTTGAAGACGGGCGGGGCGTTTCCTCTGCTTGAGCATGCGCCTACTTGCGACGGAGATGCGCCGGCTAGTTTTCCCTCTGCTTCAGCCGCGTTCATCGCCCCGCTCGCTTTTACCCGCGGGTAGAAAATACGATGCACGGAGGGGTGTTATAGATTTGGTCTTTATACGGAACATGACGATGACAACGACGCCGACGGCAAGGACTCGTCGATAGTGTCCATACATTTGTTATCGCAATAAACCAAAAATAAACCCAATCTTCTATTAAAAGCTGCCATTTAATGACATAGAAATGTGCACTTACCTGTGTTTTCTTTGAGTATTTGCAAACTCAAGCGTGGGGAACTCTCATTCCTGAAAGCGGTTCCATGAGTTCTTTGTCGTGGTCACCAAAGTTGCGGGACCGCATATGAGTTGACGATTTCGTGTGTCGCGTCATAAGTGTACTCCAGCATGATGCTGCCTTTAACAACTCCTGGGAAGACCTCCTTGCCGCGATGACGATGCGAGCAGGGCAATTTTTGTTCATTATCTTTATGAAGAGAATAGTGAACAATGAGTCATTGCGCACGGCACCACACGTAGCGGCAACACGATCCTGAGCGAAATTATGACTTTATTCTCTATTGCTAGGATTATTTGGAGTTTTTTGCATAAGGAGAAATGCCACAAGATTAGCGCTTTTCTCTTTTCTTGGGGACTATAAAGCAATCGAAAGCTCGCACAACTTATTAAAGCAGTTGACAACTTCTCTAAGTGTCTGCCTCTGTTCACATCTTCAACACATCTTCCCCTTTCTTTCTCTCTATTTCTCTCTTTCTTCCTATCGTATGGTTTCCTTGATTCTCGCTCTTTCTGTCTCTTTATGTCTTTCTTCCTCCCAGTTTCTTTCTTTTGCTTCCTTTTTATGCTATGGCTTACTCTCTTCCCACCTCCTCACCCTCAATTCCTTTTCCCGCCTCCTTGCTATACTATATTATACAAGCCTGGAGGACCTCTGGTCGCAATGTCGAGGGCACTACGAGAAGGGAATCCGCTCGAAGCGGCGAGAAGTTCTTCTTAAGGAGAACACCGTTGCGCAAGAAAAACGACGTCAGTCACCGCCTGAACACCTTCGGAACAAAGGTGGTCTTGCCCTCGAGGTATTCCACAAGGCCCCCGAGTTGGGTCCGCTTGCTGTCGTTCGGCGAAGTCGTCGGCACTTACGATTCCCAAGAAGCAGTCATCCTCCTGGTCGTTCTGCGGTGGTGGGCCGACGGGGACGCGGGACAGGCAGTCAGCGTCGGAGTGTTTTCTTCCGGACTGGTAAATGACGGTTATGTCGAATTCTTGAAGTCGTAGGCTCCACCGTGCGAGGCGACCTGAAGGGTCCTTCAAGTTAGCCAGTCAGCACAAAGCGTGGTGGTCGCTCACAACTTTGAAGGGCCGGCCGCAGAGGTAGGGGCGAAACTTTGATGTAGCCCAGATAATGGCCAGGCACTCCTTTTCTGTTGTGGAATAGTTGATGTCAGCCTTTGATAGCGACCGGCTGGCATAACTTATGACCCTTTACAATCCGTCGGTCTTCTGCACAAGGACGGCGCCGAGTCCTGCGCTGCTTGCGTCGGTGCGGATTTCCGTATCGGCGTATTCGTCGAAATGCGCAAGTATCGGAGGCGTCTGCAGGCGTCGTTTCAGTTCTTGAAATGCTTGAACTTGCGACGTTTCCCACCTGAATTCGACGTCGGTAGTCAAGAGTTCGACGAAAGTTCGTCTGGTCAGGCATTGGATGAGATGATTCACGGTCACTGACCAAGTCGGATGAGATGATCTACATTTCGGAACCGCATACGGGTTCCTTGTTCACTGAGCAGGACTCGAAGTCGTTGTCGATTATGTAGGCATAACGTGACGCAACGAGCATGCGTACACGGCAGGCATAGTTCCTGGTGTCCTGTTCATTGTAGCTGGCGTCGACTGAATGATTAGTGATTCCAGAAGCCGGCGTGACGACACGTTCTTTTCCTTGGCGATGATGGCGGCTTTATCAGTCAATGGTATGATCAGGTGCATGCGCATGCTCAGCGATGGCGTTTGTCATGTGATTGTTTTTAGTCACGTCACGTTGGTGCTCTTTGATGCGTCGAGAAAACTTTCCTGTTTCGCCAATATACACTTCACGGCAATCAGCGCACGGTATCGTATACACAACACCTGGAAACGATTCACTTGGCAGCCTGTCTTTCACATTGACGAGCTGGTTCCGGAGCTTGCTGGTCGGGACGTGAGCAATGCGCAAATCGTATTTTGAAAATACGCGGGAAAGTGCCTCGCTGATACCTTCGACGTAAGGTATGGCCGCACGTGCACAGGTAGTCACGTTGCTCTGTGAGCTGGATTGAAGTATCCGCTTCTCAGTTTTCGAGATGAATCGATCAGGATAACCGTTGCGGTTTAGCTCCCGATGGATCGTCCGTAGCTCTTTCTTCAACGCATCATCGTCTGAGCAGACCCGTACGGCGCGTGTCACCAAGGATGACACTACGGACGTCTTATGGCCGATGGCGTGATGCGAATTAAAACTGAGATTAATGAGATAACTGAATTAAAACTGAGACCGATGTCGGTCTTCGTGAGTTGCGTGAGTTGCTCGGCGATCCGTGAAAATTCTTTGACGAAACGTCTGTAATAGACGCACAAGCCAAGAAAACGGCGTACGGCCTTCTTGTCGGTGGGCGGCGGGAAGGCAGCGATGGCAGCTGTTTTCCGCGGGTCCTGGCGAACAGCATCCTTGCTGATTATGTGACCCAAGAACAAGAGCCCCTCATACGCGGAGCGGCACTTTTCAGGCTTCAAGATGAGTCCAGAGGTCTTGATTGCTTGAAGTACAACTTCAAGGCGCCTTAGGTGTTCGTCGAAGTTTGAGGAAAACACAACGACGTCGTCCAAGTACACGAGGCACGTCTGCCGCTTCAAGCCAGCCAGTACTGTATCCATAACACGTTGGAAAGTCCCGGGTGCCGAGCAAAGACCAAAGGGCATGACCTTGAACTCGAACAGGCCGTCTGGTGTTATAAAGGCAGCGTTTTCTCGGTCTCTCTCGTCGACTTCTATTTGCCAGTAACCGGTCTTGAGGTACATCGACAAAAAGTATTTTGCGTTGTGTAATTGATCCAGGGTGCCGTCTATCCGGGGAAGGGGATACACGTCCTTCTTCGTGACTTTGTTCAGGCGACGATAATCGACGCAAAAACGTAGAGTCCCATCCTTCTTCTCCACTAGTACCACCGGGGATGCCCACGGACTGTTCGACGGCTAGATGATGTCGCGTAGCATTTCGTCGACCTGTTTTTTCATGGCCTCGCGTTTTCGCGTCGGAACTCTATAACGGCTCTGACGGAGTGCTCTGGCACTTCCCTTTGTTATGATGCGATGTTTTGCCACGGGGGTCTACCGAATTCTTGACGATGACGAAAAGCAGTCCTTGTATTGCAAGAGCAGGGTTTTGAGCTGTTCTTGTTTGTGCTTCTGAAGGCTGGGATCGACATCAAAAGCTGGTTGCGGAGCTTAGTTCGTCGGAGTAGGCTCGCAAGAATCGGTGCGGCCGGAAGCATTGCTGGCTTCTACGATTTCTTCGATGTAGGCGACCGTCGTGCCTTTGCTCACGTGCTTGTACTCGTTGCTGAAATTCGTGAGCATAACTGTTGCTTTCCCTGCCCGCAGCTCGGCTACTCCTCTTGCGACGCAAATCTTGCGGTTAATCAAGTGGTGCTGGTCGCCTTCGACGATGCCTTCGAGGTCTGCTGATTTCTGAGTGTCGACGGAAATGACGCTGGAGCGAGGGCGAATGGTGACCTTCCAGCACATTCAAGGCGTGCTTTCTTGGCGTCGTGTGCGCCGGTATTGCTTTTTCCGTGGACAGTGTTATCGACTTGGACTTTAGGTCGATGACTGCACCATGATGGCCTAAGAAGTCCACACCAAGGATGGCATCTCTCGAGCAACGCTGCAGCACTATGATGTTCGCGGGATAAATGCGGTTGTTAGTGCTGAGTCTCACTGTGGAGATTCCCTCCGGCGTTGCGAGGTGACCTCCAGCTGTCCAGATTTCGGGGCCTTCCAAGGGTGTCCTGACTTTCTTCAGTTTAGTGGCGAGCGGTCTCCTGATGACAGAGTAGTCGGCTCCGGTGTCGACGAGGGCTGTGACGCTGTGGCCGTCGATAAGAACGTCGAGGTCGCTAGTTCGTCGCCTTGCGTTGCAGTTAGGTCGTGGCGTCGGGTCACGGCTACGTCGGTTTGTTCCGCTGCTTCCACGTTGCATCGTCAGGTCTACTTCGGTCCGCGAGGTTTCGTCGTCAGGGCTCTGTCTGTTTCGCGTCGTGTCCTGAAGGTTTCGTCGTGGCGTCGTCGTCGGCGGTGGAGGATCTTCGGTATTTCGTCGTACAGCAACCGCACCTCCATCGGTTGCTGCCCTTAGTTTTCCGGATGCGGGCTAGGTGACCGGACCCGGGTTAAGCCAGTGTATTGTCGGCGTTGGGGACAGGCGCAGCGGCCTGGCGACGGCGATCGGGAAGGTCCTCGGGGGGTCCACTGCTCTCCTGCAAGATAGTCGGCGATTTTACGTGGTCGCTCACCCTGCTGTGGATGTGGCGCGTCGATGGCGAACCCGCGCAGTCCCATCTGTCGATAATGGCACCGGCGGTAGGTGTGGCCGCCTTCTCCGCAGTGGTAGCAGAGTGGACGATGGTTAGGGGCGCGCCAAACGTCGGTCTTCCTCGGCGTGTATCGCTGGCTGGCTTGCGGGCGGTATGACGTCGGTGGTGGCGACGGTGGTGCCTGGCGGCGGAACTGCTGGGGCGGCGCGGCGGCTTGACGTGGGCGAGGAGGGGGGCGTTGCGTCGGGCTGCAGCAGCATAGCTCATTGCTTGTAGATGCGGCGGTGCCGGCTGAGGGACACCCAGTGACTCTTGGATTTGCTCGCGTACAACGTCCGCAATTGACGTCACTTCGGGCTGTGCAAAAGGTGCGAGCTTTCGCAGCTCCTTTCGCAGGATGGCTCAGATCGTTTCGTGCAAGTCGTCGAAGCCGAGCGCATGAACAGCTGCGCTGTCTTGAAATGCGCGGCGATTGTACTGCCGGGTGCGCATCTCGAGCGTCTTCTCGATGGTCGTTGCTTCCGAGACGAATTCTTGAACTGTCGATGGTGGGTTCCGCATCAGCCTGGCGAAGAGCTCCTGTTTGACTCCCCGCATAAGACAGCGGATCTTCTTGTTCTCGGGCATGACAGGGTCTGCATGACGGAACAGCCTTGTCATCTCTTCCGTGAATAGCGCCACGTTTTCGTTCGGCATCTGTACGCGGCTCTCGAGCAGAGCCTCAACACGCTCTTTCTGTGTGAGGCTCGTGAATGTCGCGAGGAAGCTGGTGCGAAAGACGTCCCACGTTGTCAGGGTTCGCTCTTGGTTCTCGAACCAGGTACGAGCGGCGTCTTCCAAGGCAAAGTACGCATGTCGTAGCTTGTCTTCACTGGTCCAGCCATTGAAAAGGGCGACTCAGTCGTAGGATTCGACCCAACTTTCCACGGAAGGTTGACGGCTCCTTGGGCTGCCGGGGAAGGATCGGCGCAGGCTGTACGGGGCAGGTCATAGTCGCTGCGGTCGATGTAGGTATCTGGTGCTGCCTGTTTTTTTCGGGAAGGAGCCCGTACTCTGGCTGCAGTCCCTTCTGCCTGCGGCTCGTTCGACGATCCGGGTTTTCTTTGCCGTCGTCCTCGTCGCGGCTTGGGCTTGGGTCAGCGCTTCGCGGGGGCGTGCGGATCATGAAAGAAGCAGCACCTCCACCAGGTGTCACGTGGTCGTGACGTCCATGAAGACAGCAGCCGGGGTGTTCAAGATGAAACTGTTTATTTGGCCGAACTTGTGGCCGGGAAATGAAAAGTCAAACTACACCAATGCACGCTGTACACTGATAGCGGCGAACAGGGCGTCGGCCGTCGATAAACTGCTCATGGCTGGGATGCGCAGTCTTTCATACTTGATGCATCGAACTTTCCAGTCTTATCACTGTTGTCGCGCAAGCACTGGAATAATCTAGACTATTCGCGTCCTGCGCGCAATCTTAACAAAACGATCTACGAGAATCGCGAAGCTTCTCGAACACTGCGGCGTGGTCAGCTTCGAGCGTTGATAACCGTCCTTGCTGGTCAAACCCGAATACATCAAAATAAAAGCGGGCGGGCCCCCTCTTCCATAAAGGGGGGCTTGAAGCCCTGCATATATATATATATATATATATATATATACACACACACACACATATATATATATATATATATATATATATATATATATATAATTCAAAAGAAAGTTTTGAAGGTCCGGTGCACATGTAGTTGAAGAAATGAAGGAGCACACTTACGAAAATTGCATATTTTTACTCATTTACGTTTCGGCCGTGGCACGGCCTTCGTCACAATTACGAAGGCCGTGCCACGGCCGAAACGTAAATGAGTAAAAATATGCAATTTTTGTAAGTGTGCTCCTTCATTTGTTCAACTATATATACATATATATATATATATATATATATATATATATATATATATATATATATATATATATATATATATATAGGAAAACAAGACGGTGCACGTACGAGGAAGCAATATTTTATGCCTAACGTTTCGGCCGTGGCACGGCCTTCGTCAGAGAATGAATGAAAAATATACAAGGCATATGCCGCTTTTAAGGGCCACAGAAATCGCAGTATCAATCAGAATGGTGATTACAAGAAAAACGCCACAAGTATCAAAACAAACCGTAGTGACAATATATTTTGATATGCCACCTCGAGTGACATGATAAGTGCTTTAACTCAAAATACAGACAAGAAACCGTCGCACGGGAAATATTAAAAGTAAAGCAACATTGATTAAGTTGTGACAGAGGAACACGAGACATTTGGGCAACATGCGTGGCAAAACAAATATTATGCGCACGTGTAGGGCATACAGTAAGATAATAAAAGATGAGTACACATGTAACAATTACACAGTTACTTTGGTAGCTATATTACCAATGGAGCAGACAATTTCAATGTAGTATGTGAAAGAAAAGTACTGCAAATACAAATATACAGAAAGGTGTGTGTGTGTGTGTGTGTGTGTGTGTGTGTGTGTCTGTAGGGGCTGGGGGGGGAGGTGAGGTGAGCGCATCAGTATGTTTAACTTTGTTGCACAGAAAGAAAGGCAACGCGTCCGATGCTTTCGTTTATGCCGGAGTCAAGACAGTTGAATTTGTTAATGAGGTAAGATTCGCGAACTTCTCGGTCATGATGAGTTTTAAATCCAGACTGTAGTATTGTGGCCTTGATTTTTTCAAAAGAGTGACCTGGCATCTGGACATGCTTTGATAGGGGAAGATGAGGTAAGTTAGAAGCGTGGGCCCTGTGATTGTTAAAACATAATCTAAATGACGTTTCGGTTTGACCGATGTATTGCTTGCGGCACATGGAGCACTCAAGCATGTAGATAACATTTGCGCTGTCGCAAGTAAAGTCCCCGTTGATTCTCAGAGAAAAGTTTGAGGCGCTGCTAGTTACGGAATGCGAACTTGTCATGTGTGGGCAGACCTTGCAGCGGGGTTTACTGCAAGGGTGACAGCCACCATAGTTGGATCGGTTGTTTATTGTCGATGATGTTAGGGTATCACGTAGATTACGTGATCGGCGATACACTACCCTGGGTGGTTCCGTAAAAATGTCTTTCAGGCGGTCACTTTGAATCAAGATATTGTGGTGTTTCTTAAGAATGTTGGCCACCTTAGGGGCCGATGCTGAGTGCGTTAGGACGAGATTCACATTGTTACGGGAAGAGCTTGCTGATTGTTTGTTACTCGTAAGCAAATCCTTGCGGTCGACATTGTCAGCCTTTTTGAGGGCGTCGTCAATGATTCGTGCGGGGTATCTTTGTCTGGTTAGTGCACCTCGAAGGTGTTCGCAGTTGCGAATGAATTTATTGCTGTCGGAACAGATGCGTTTAAAGCGAATGGCCTGACTATATGGAATACTAGTTTTGCAGTGTTTTTTGTGACTACTTTGAAAATGAAGATACTGATGTCTATCGGTTGGTTTCCTGTACAGCTTGGTCGTCAGTTTCCGCTCGTCCAATGTTACTGTGACGTTAAGAAAGTTAACACTGATGGCCGAGTACGAATGCGAGAACGATATATTTGGATGGGCATTAATAAAATCCTCGATGAAAGAAAGAAGCTGGGATTCCCCATGATGCCATATTAAAAATATATCGTCGATAAAGCGTTTGTAGTAAAAAGGCTTCAAATCGCGGCGCGCAAGAAACTCGTTTTCTAAGAGGCCCATAAAGATATCTGCGTAATTCGGGCCAATCCTGGTACCCATAGAAGTTCCGCTAACCTGAACATAGTGTTGTCCGTTGAACTCGAAGTTGTTTAGTTCAAGAATTAATTTAAGGAGCGTAGCCAGTGTGGAGGAGTCAATTGTTTTGTCGAGATCAGACTCGTTGTACGCGTGCACAACAGCATGGATACCGTCAAAATAGGGAATATTAGTGTAGAGGGAGCAAACATCAAGTATCACCAGAAGAGACCCATCAGGAATATCTAAATCATTTATATCGTTTAAAAAATGATTCGTGTCTTTAATGTACGAGGGAAGTGTGACGGGAATGGAACAAATAATGCTATCAACGTAACGTGAAAGGTTCTCAGTCACCGTACCTATTCCAGACACAATCGGTCTACCGGGATTGTTTTCTTTATTAATTTTAGGCAAGGTATAGAACCTACCCGCCACCGGGCTCAGGGGAACCAGCGTATGTAATGCAGATTGAGCTATTTTGTTTTCTTTCACAAGATCTGCCACAACATCACTGACAACACATTTGAACTGTTCCGTCGGGTCATTGTTAAGGCGCCTGTAGTATGTGGTGTCATCAAGTTGCCTCTGAGCTTCATCAATGTAGCTATCGGCATCCATTACCACCACTGCACCACCTTTATCTGCCGGCTTAATTACTATGTCGGTGCGGCTTGCCAGTGCTTCAATAGCCCGAGTCTCTTTGAAGCTGAGGTTGTGGCGGAATGGCGAACGTGTTTTATACGCTTTGAGTATATCCTGCTGTACAGCTCGTATGTATAGGTCAAGGCATTTATCTCGTTGCGTAGGCGGAATCCAGTGTTTACCAGTCGGTAGCGTGGAACTGATTTGTTCAGTTGATTGGCGGTTGAAGAATATATATATATATATATATATATATATATATATAGTAAATAAACTATACGCTGACTTCTTGGTTTTGTTCTCAGTTGATGTGTTAATCCTTCCCCACACCCCTCCGAATGCTTTCCACGCCCAACGTGGTTTTGAACTGCCTCCAGGATCAGAGACATTGCAAGCTCTCTGCAGCTCACCTGGTTTCGCCTCCGTGATCGGCCCACCTTTGGCCAAGTGAGGATTCCATGTGATTACGTCACCATGTGACGCTATGTTGTGTGACTTCATAGTGACGTCGCAAATTTCGTCGATCTGTGATGTCATGATGACGGCATATTGTGACGCCATCACGTTGTGATAATTTTTTGCATCACTCGTGTTGACGCCGACGCCGCGGTACGACGCTCAAGTTTCGCGTTTGATGAGGGATCTATGGCTTTCGCTTCAAATATCATAAAATGAACATGCATATCGTCGAAAAAAAAACAAAACAATGCATTTACTAACCAAGTGTAAGCAGCGTTAGTTGGAGTATTCCTGCGGAGACGAGCAGCGATACACTACAGCTTGGTGAGCAACAGGAGCGCACACTAAAGAGCAAAACAATTTTTCTCATATTAGTAAAGTACTCTTTCACGATACCAAAACACCACGCTTGCTGCGAGAAGACGCTTAGTAAGCGACAAAACACGCAAAAACAAAATGTGGGTGGCGACGCCACCTTGAAGTTTTCGCACCATATGCTGTGACGTCACATGTTTTGACAGCGCCTACTAGAGACTACGTAGTTCCTAATCGATAAAATTGAAGTATATTGTCCTCTGAGGGGGCCATAAACTTAACATGCCAAGTTTGGGGTAATTTTGTTGAGCCAATGGCGACAAAATACGATAAATACACTTTGAAATCCATGACGTCACGCGGGGACATTTCGGCGCTAAATTTGAAAAGGAAGCTTTGAACTAGATTCTCTCCTCCATTAACAAACCTATGATGGCGAAACTAACGACATTAGAGTTCTCAGAGCACAATTTTTCGATCTAAACCGATTCATTGTTTCTCCTTAGTGTCCCTTTAACAAATGATTTGTTGCGCAAACTGAGAACGAGAGAAAAAAAAAGACAGGATAGGGCGCCAGTTTTTTATTGTGAGGCACAGCACAAAGTAAATACTCGACACTGATACTGAAGGCATATCCAAAACCACTTCCGCTTTCAAAAAATTCGTGACAGTGGCTGGACTTTTTGTCACAAACGGGTGATCAAGTTGAAGCTTATTTAGGTGCTTAAACAAAAACGACTTTCAATTACAATAGACCTGAACAGCCTCACAGGCTTATGTGTCTACAGCGGAAAAGCTTAAATGCTAATACTTTCACATTCACTAAAATATTTTGCAGGTTGACCCAAATTTAGTTTTTAACTTTGAAGGCTTTGCTGTAGATGAAGCAAAGTTCTCTCTCGTTTTTTCCTCGTTCTCAGTTCGCACCACAAATATTTCCATGACCTACTCACCAACTTGCCCAACGTTATACTGTGCGAAATCACATGAGTACATATGTCAGCCTTCGTGTGCTACATTGAAATCGCCAACTGTAACTACTGGCATGCATTTCGCTTGTTTCATCTGCGAAAGTTTATTCATGAACTTTTCAATGTCCATTTTTGCTGTCCTGCGTTGATACCGACTGTGAATCGCCTGTGGCGCATAACCGCGTACCAAGGCCCGTGATATGCGGGTGTGTGACACAAGTTACTGGGAATGGGTTTCATGACGTACGCAATAGGCCTCAAGGAATTATACCCAGCCGAAAACAGACGAACACAGGAAACGGTGAATGAGACAGGAAAGCGGCTAGCCGCTCTCCTGTCTCCTTCACCGTTTCCTGTGTTCGTCTGTTTTCGGCTGGATATAATTCCTTGATGCAATGCACCAACTAGCCCAACAACGAGTTCTACTAGAGCAATAGGCCTGTCGTGTTATTCATGTCATGTTCGTCATACACACATACCATGTTGTCAATTTTTGCATATACTAATTTAAAGTGGCGGCCATGAGAGCCGCATATAATAGACAGAAACGGTCCTCGCAACGAAATGCTTCGCATGTGCGGCAGAAAAGGTGCATGATGGTGTGCGCAGTGCTGCGGCGCGAGCGCGACGAGCTGCTGGCATTGACCGACGTGAAGGAGCGTGACGTGTACCTGCAGCCCGCTACGAGTGCCCGGTCGCCGCTTGAGCTGGCCGCACTGGCCGCGTGCGCCTGCCGCGGTCCCCGCCAGGAGCCATGCCGCTGCGCGCACGCGGCGGCCCACAAGCAGCGCCAGCTGGCCCAGCTCATCGAGCGCACCAAGCGGCTGGAGGCTGAGACGCGCGACAGTGCCAAGACGGCCGACATCTACCGCGAGGCATTCGAGGTACAGCTGGCCAGGAACCGTACGCTCACGCGTCGCCTCGCCCAGATGCAGTCGCGCAGAGACTTGCTCGGAGCGCTGCTCACCAAGAGACACGACAGGGGCCTTGTCGACGACCTCGTGGAGAATGTGAGTGCACCAGATTCATTCGCTTGTTAATGCATCTGATGAGCCCATAATCAGGCAAAGAATTCCACTGGCCTTCTCTAACACAAATAACGTATCAAATCCTGGAGCGGCTAGAATAAGCTTAATTGTGGAGTTACCACAGGGGCCAGAAATTCAATGTCGGCGACTCACTCTCCCCTTAACAGCAGCGCTATGTGAATAGTGTGGAAGTTACATGCCTGCCTGAAAGGTGGTGTGTACTGACCACAAACTTAGCCCAAAATAACGAAAAACGGAGGGGCAAGGCGAGCGCCAACTTTCGACTCTTTTATTGCAACATGGTACATAGGCTATATAACTTTTTTTTGCGCAGATACATGGCTGAGACAGCCACGTTGGAGCACCAACATGGTGGGACGCGAGCATTGTAACGCCACACTATAGTGTTATGAGTATACATGGCATGCTTATTCATTCACCGAGGCCCAATAACCTTCCAGCGACGCCGTCCTCACAATGAAGCATGTCAATCACCACGTGATTATTAAGCCGCCATGTTGGAGCGATGGCGTGCGTCCATGGCGTCACGTGCAAACTATCAATACTAAACAACATACCATCAGGCATCACACCACCGTCATCGCACTTTCCAGAAAATGACTCTCCGAAGGGAAAATGGTAATGGATGTGTGTCGCTGATACATGATTCGCCCAGTTTCCTCATGTGAAAGGCCTGCACTAATTATCGCACGGCAGTATCCTTGCTTCTGCAGAGAATCCTTACCTCTTCCAGCCATGGCTCACACGGATGCACAAGCAAATGTCTTTAGCCTTTAAAGATAGCTCGTGTTCCCTCGCCCGCTCATTCACGCAGCGTCCGATCTGGCCGACATTCGCCTTACCGCAGGATAGCGGAATCATGTGCACTGCACCTGTAGCGCATTTCGCATATGGCTTGCAGCTTTTTTTTGTTTTTTTCAACAACCACTCTTCTTACTACTATCGGATTGTATGCATGACACAACTGGGCGAGCTTGCGCGGTGCCGAGAACACCATGTTCGTTAGGCACTTTTTCAGGTTCTAAGACACACGGTGTATACATGTAACGACATCAGGCCTTGCGGTTCTCTGCGCTAGGCATTTTCTTGGCTTTGCACTCCTCATATTCCGAAAGAGTGACTCGAAAACGGTTGTTATGAGCGAGTGGGGGAGCCCAGCTGAAGACACGCGGTCCAATTGTAATTAAAAACTTGCCTTCACTGTGTGATGATACGACCTTACAAGCGCAGACTGAAGGCAATGAGAGGCTATAGCACTCTTAACTCTTTTAGAATTTGCTGACTCGTACATAAACAATTCCTTCTTTGCCAGTGGCGAATCATTTCAGCAGGCGTGACCCATTTGCAGAGTGATGTTGATGTCTAAAAACTGCAAGGGATTTGCGGAACGCAGCTCATGAGTAAACACCAGTCGCCTGCCATGGAGGCTAAAGGCTGCTAAAATCTCGTCAACAATAAAATTATACGAACCTATGACTTCTGCTTTAAAACAATAAAGAAATCGTGAATATAGTAACACGGGGTCGTGACGTCGACAAAGACAGCAGTCGGTGTGTTCAAGATGAAACTCTTTATTTGGCCGAACTTGTGGCCGGGAAATGAAAACTGAAACAACAGCAATACACGCTGTACACTGGTAGCGGCGAACAGGGCGTCGGCCGTCGAGAAACTGCTCTGCGGTAAGGCGCGTCGGCATTTATACATGCAGCATCGAATATTCGAGGCTTATCGGTGGTGGCCGCGTTAGTTCGAGGATAATCTCAACTGTTCGCGTTTGCGCGCTCAAGCCATAAGAAGAATCTAAGATAATCTGGCAGGTTACCGCGCTGCCACGGATAGCCAGGCTCGTAACGAGGTCGACATCCATAAAGATTCACTATGTACTTTTCACGAAATTATTTCCCACAACCGCCTGGCCAGGAAAAAATTTCCACTACCCCACCCAAAACTGAACAAACCTCAGGCTACCACATTCAGACTTCTGCAAACCCGTACGTATCCCACTCCTCGGCCCCTTAATAGGATAGACCCCGACCATTTACAGTCGTGCCCCAAATGCGGCCATGACTCATGCTCTGTCGACCACATGCTCTGGCTGTGCCCAACCCTTACTGCCTCTCCACCCTTCTCGAAGGATCAATGGGAGGAATCCCTGAAGAGTAGTGATCTCCACACCCAACTCCAGGCCGTCCAGAGGGCCCACGACATCGCGACGGAACTTGGACTTCCAGTCCCATCGTGGGCGGAACCACCAACTTGATCTGGGGGCCTCCGGCTCCCCAGATTCGAGTTCCTCAGGTCTCCAATAAAGTTCTTGTGATGTCATGTCCCAGACGTAAGGGCGCGGCTTGCGCAAGGCGGCGGCTACGCGTGCAACAGACTAGTTACTTAAGAAATGACAAAAAGAACCGCGTGGCAATATCTAAAGACCCGTAAACATCCATCCCCGTTAAAATGCTGGCGAAATTGAGGCACGGTCAATAGCAGATCAAATATTTTGCAAATGAAAGGGGCGACACATGATCGAATACAAATACCTTGTCTTTGTGCATAAAACTGTTCGTTAAAACTTATCAAGATGACATTTTGATAAAGTAAAGAACCCTACTGAAACGTTCCATATGCCATTCCAATAATTTCATATGTTTCCATAAGGAATCCATATGTTTTCCGTATATTTTCCATATATTTTCCATATGTTTCCGTAATATTCTTACGGAAACATACGGAATTAATGGAATAGTATATAGAACGTTTCAGCAGGGAAAGCGTCAACGGATGCCGCATTTCGGAAAGCTCTTCGATGCATGCATGCGAAAAGTTTGTCGTGAGGGACAGAATGAAACAGGTCTTCTACGTCAGCAGAGAACCCTATCGAGCAATTGGTCTGCAGGAACTGGGTGACATCTTTCGAATTTTCTGTTGGGTTAACAAAATAGACCGAATTGAGGTGCTTTGTTAAACACTGGTTAAAATATTTTTTTGGTCGTTTTGAGCTAAGTGGCCATAGGCCAGTACACAGTATGATCCGACTAGCCGAACAGCAAGTACTTCCGGGCAGTGAGGTAGCTGTAATAAGGGGAATCGATGAGCAGTTGGAAGGTGAACGGGAAATTTGGTCAGGCTAATTTGTACGGATATATACAAGTTAAATTGAGGACGACGCAGCGAGCGATGCAAAGGAAAATGATAGGTGTAACCTTAAGAGACAGGAAGAGAGCAGAGTGGGTCAGGGAACAAACGGGGGTTAAAGATATCATAGTTGAAATTAAGAAGAAGAAATGGATATGGGCCGGCCACGTAGCACGTCGGCAGGATAACCGGTGGTCATTAAGGGTAACTGACTGGATTCCAAGAGAGGGCTAACGCGTGAGGGGAAGACAGAAAATTAGGTGGGTAGATGAGATTAAGAAGTTTGCAGGTATAACGTGGCAACAGAAAGCACAGGACCGGGTTGATTGGCGGAACATGGGAGAGGTCTTTGCCCTGCAGTGGGCGTAGACAGGCTGATGATGATACAAGTAGGCAGCCGGAATCTCGGACGAAGGAAAGCCACAAGCGCTTGTGGCTTGTCGTCTTATGTTGGCGTCGTCAAAATTACATTCACGAGCTACACTGGCTAAAATATTAAAACACAGCTGCATTTCCATCTCAATTGTGAATGCACACAAGTCTACACCAATAGGCATGCACTTTAGATTGACTTCACAAGCCAGAAATCCAGTAATCCTGCCGTTGGAGAACAGTACCAAGGGCATGAGCTGGACTACTACATAAGCTAAAGTGGATGCTTCGGTGTGTTGGTACGACATAGCGAAAACAGAGCAGTGCAGAAGACTGAGCACACGAGCACAGCACTGTTTGTGTCTCCATTTCCTTGTGCTCCGTCTATTGCGTTTTTTACACTAATGCACTGATTGCGGAAGCAATGGCTGCCGCGATTCGGTCATCTAGGTGGAACTTTTTGGGCCTTGTACGAGACTAAAGTGCTCTGCTGAGCAATGCAGCTGTGAAAGCAACAGGGTGTAACATTAGGGAGTAAAAATATTTCACTACAAATCAGGGAATACAAAGCATCGACAAGAATGTTTAGCAAAATAAAAGGCTTCAGCAAAACGTTTAAGACACTCGCAGGTAATGCTCCTTCACAGCTTCTATGGCAGCCCCATGAATTCTGTGCGTCCATCTGTGAGTGCCTTCCTTCCGCCTTTGGGCAAGTTTGTGTAGAAAACAAAAACATCAGGAACAGGTTCGCTTTTCTAGCATGCCTCACGTAACCCAAATTAACTTTTATCGCCCCATGAGGTAGCTGTTTAGAAAGTGGCCAAACAGCCGCTGCTTTGTCTATGTATAGCTCATAACCAATTAGTAGCATCCAACATGACACCTGGTCATTGTCAAAGCATATGAGACAAAAAACGGAGATGAGTGTAAGCAAACAGCAAGCGGCTATATTTCGCCATTATATCGTTTTCTATTCCAGCCCGATGCATTCAATGCTTAAATTTATTTTCCACTGCTATTTTGATGTTGCCCTTAACTTACTTTCCAAATAAGTCACTACATAACCTATTTCTCTTACGCACTATATGAATACATGTTAAATAGATGTTAAATAGATCGCTAACCGGAGGCTCATCACCTAATCTATCTTTACATTGTCGAGAGCATGAATGCACGTCAAAATTCAATGAATGCACAGTGTTGTACAAGCACCTGAATGAAGAAATGCGTTCAATGGTCGAGGCCTGGCATATCGATAATGGCAGTGCACAAGGAAGCCAACCGTCAATTAACTAGCATAAAGAAGAAATCAAATACTTGAGCAGTTATCTCTCACGTAGACTATCACGCGTGCCAGATTGATAGGTATAGCCTCTTGCCTGGGCATGCGCAGATAAATTTCTGTGTCTACTTTTTTTGCGCCACTGTCCAACTTGACTTCTCTCTTGCGTCCATGTTTGCATGCCCTGTCTTTTTAACATGAATACATACCGACTAGCTCAGCTGTCTTTTATACTAAATATGTATACAATCTAGAATTACCACTTTGTTCACTTGCTGATGTAATAATAACAATGGGGTTCTGTAATGTGAACGCCAATTTAAAGGCACACGAGCCTATAGGATTTTCACCTTTATCGAAAGTGCAACCACTGCACCAAGGATCGAACCAGCACAGTTCAGGTCAGCAGCTGACCATTACAACCACTGTATTACTGCGGGGGGTGTTCACTTGGTAATGTATGTTAAAGTTAAGGATTATAGAAAGAGCTGTACGTTGAAGACATGCAATTAAACAAGGAGCTGCAGACATTATGCAGTTTAGATATTTCTGTAATCCGAAGGGCTGGTGCTCAGGGCATCCACCTAAGGAACAACTGTTCAGCTTCTCATTTCGAACCAAAGCTTAGCAGAATCGATGTTCCTGTCTACATATTGCTCTGAAAGCCACAGTTCAGTAGCTGAAAAGTGACACTAGAAGACAGAAAACAATCAATTACTTGTATGATATTAAACACCTCAAGATGCAAGTACACCAAACACCCTGGACTGTGAAACGCATTGATTGAAAAGATATCGATTAAACAAAACAGCATAGCAATGAAGTTCCATGTAGCTGCCACAGGGCAAAAAGAAGGTGGCTCTGGTGCCATGAAAAATCTATAATAGCACTTATTGAATATAGCAGGAAGTTTCGTATGATGACTGTATAAATTGTCGCTCACGGAAGCTGACATGCTATTTTAGAAATGAGCATTCCAGAAAAATAAAGCAAGAAAGCCACGTTGAGTATGAATTTACCATTCATATTTTAAAGCTAACGGGCCACTAAACAACCCCGGAGTCTAAAATTTGTGACAACTGCAGGCTTGTACAATGTGAACATGTTGCCACAATAATTTTTTTGACTAAGTGGTGTAAGAATGAAGCCACAGGAGATAAAACGAACATTCCAGCTGGCTTCAGTTTCTCGCTCAGCCTCACCATCGTGAAGAGGGGCTTCTTCGATATGCCACTGTGCCAGAGCGGTGCGGTGAGGAAGCACAGTTCAAAGCACTGACAAGATAAACAAATTCGCAACACTTGTGACAACCACAGAGCCTATACTGCAGCATCGCAGAGCCAAAATGCCGTTTCATATTGCAGAGGACTATTCGACAGTCTGCGCTATTTAACGTTGCTCATAGGCAACGTTACATCACTTTGCTAGCAAAGAGAACTGACCAAGCGCTTAAGAGCAGGGCGGTTATTGTTTTTAGAAGTATAGTGTCTGTGATATTCGCACAATGTGATTGCTGCGGCCCTCTGTACGAATTAGCGAGCTTGTTTGGGAGGTGTAAAAAAAGGTCAGAGCCTACTGACCGGCCCTTCAAGAGAATGTAAACATACATTGTAAGGATGTACACTTGTAGGCATATCACTATGGGCTATAAAAACGGGCAATTAACATGCTCAATCCATGCAGCATAGGAGTGTCTCACACCTTTGCAAGAACTTTACTATGGTGGCTGCATGTTTGTGTACGCCAGAAGCAGCAGGCACATGGCTTCCATGAATTTGACCCGTTCGTTGAAGAGAAACTGCTGCTCACATCGTTGTAGCACTGCTTTTTGAAGATACTTCATGCGATAATAAAATGAGCACAACACAATTATGGTCTGCAAACATCCACAGATGACCTCCATTGCTGCCCTTTCTGATTAAATTCAGCTCTAGACTAAACACTGAGACAGCAGCATTCTCCTACATTACATGTCATCATACTGCTTTCCCTGGCCTGGTTTTTAGTTAATTGTTTTCACCCATAACAGAATGTAGCACTAGTAAAGCTTCGGTTGGGGATGGTGCAGTCGTAAAGTATGTATGCAAAGTACAATATGAAAAAAAACAATGACATAATTTCGCGATATATAAGAATTATCATAATTCCTGTAATGTCAGACACCAAGAAGTGTGTAATTGAGCAAGTTTTGACTTTAAGGTATCACAAAACAATGCCCTTTTGGAAAGTGGGATATGCAGAGTAAACTCTGATGTCGAAATTGGCTGCCTCTCCTGGCTCTCTAGCTGCAAGTGCATTGTTAAAGCTGCTTGAATGCACTTAACCAACCTGTGTAATGGTATTAACAGATGGACAGACAAGACAAACCCATTTGTTCTCACTTAGCCGCCACCAACGCAACACGTTGCTTCAGGTGAGGTTTCCTGGTATGCAGAATGCAGAATGCACATGCACCAACTTGATGGCTATGCGATACCACAGTAAACGTGATCGACATCTGCTCCAACTGCGTGAGCAGCTGGAAAGTGCTAAATTACACAATCAGCTGTACCATGCACACATAACGTAAATTCTAGCAGTGACAACATTTCGCACCTCATACTAGCCTATGGACATTGTACTCCTTGATGCTGCCAGCTGCATTGACTGTTTACATTTCTAGCATGCATAGCACGTGCATAGAAAGTGCCCAATAATTGTGGGAAGCAGAATAGTTGGTCCGAGGTAATCAATAGAATTGATTGCCAAGAATTCCACACATTACGCAAGCCTGTTGTTTAGCGTAAGTGATAAAAATGTGCAGTCAAATGTACGCAGCAAATTCAGTAATTCGCCTTAAAGAATTGCAGAAGATAGGTTGGAAGCTGTGCAGAAACAAAGCGTATACAATAAAGTCTGTTCCAGATACTGCAATTATGAAGTTATAAATTTCAAAGTGGGCCGCTATATTCTTCAGGCACCATGCATTGCATTGATGAAAAAGCTAACATTCCTGTACCACAATGCGTGCTGTAAGAAGTCATAAACCTTAATATTTTTGGCAGAATGCCATTTCCCAGTACCATGTTTTACAAAAAGGTAATATTTATCTTTACAAAACTAAGCCATGTTCCCAGGCAAAATGCACTGTTCATGGTGACAAACACATGGAGTACGATCTTCTATAGCTTAGCTGGTTTGCTGGAACTAAAAACTATGGTAACGCTATCTTAATTGAACTGGCTAGCAAGAGCCTTCTCGCTGCTATTTATGTGAAGAAATTTTATCTTGGTGGTACGTCACAAGAGTAAGTGGCGCATAATAATGAGTGCGAGAACGCAGTAACAGGATGTGCAACGACTACCAGTTATGCCCATTCGTGGAAACTATTGGGCTCTTCCCCGGAATGAACCAGTTGGAAATAACCCTTTTGAATGAATAAACTTAAGTTGGTTGCTGGCATACATCACGTTGTTACTCTGCATTTCCATCTCATTTATTTAGCACTCATTGTTTCCCTTCGATATGACTAGCTCAAAACAAGATTCTTCTTCATTAAATGGAACTTTGTACATTACCTCTACGTTGGCTACAGATGCTTATTTCTTGTGCCTGAATAAGCACCTCCTATGGCATGCGTGCCTCAGCCACCTCCTGGACTGCATGGTCAGTACTCCACTGTTTGTCGTGGCACTGTTCTTTGCTACCTGCAGTAGTTGCGAAAAACTTAAGCATTCAAAAAAAAGAAAACAAAAGAAAAGCCGAAGCAGGTGTGTCAGCAGCACTTTGCCCTTTGAGGAGGGGAGAAGAACTCTGATATTTGGCTAATTCAAGACAAGCGTTGTTCTTCACAAGTTATTATTATGCGATGAGAGGTGGGTCTTCAATACACGGACGCACATACAGTGCTGAAAGCAACTAAAAATTCAACTGAAAGTACGGCTTGTCAAATTAGGTCAACGTGCATAAAGGATAAAAATGGGGCAAACCAACTGAACAAAATACAGCGTCATGCTGCAGAAATTGCATTTTTAGCAAATATATGTTATATATTGCTTGAAAGATGATAAGCTATGTCCAAGAATGCTAACCTAAATGCTTTTGAGGGTCACGTTACTTAATGACAGATAAAATGCACGCCTAAAGAAAACATCCCTCGATACACTTTATTCCTCCCACTGTACCGAGTCACGATTCATCGCACAACACGGTGGCTGAAGCTGGTTCCTTCAGAGCTCGTGCGAAAGAAATGAATTTGGTTTCATGGCGTTACTCCAAGTACGTTGACAAGAAACATGCATAAATTTGACATGCATAAGAAGCATGACAATGGTGTGCCTGACAAAAATGTTGTCTGCTTTCAGGAATTTTTACCGTATAGCGTAAGTGAGCTAATTCCCAAAATTTTTATAACACTACCGACTACGTTCTTGATAAATGTCATGCGCGAGCCCAATTTACACAACTATGACCGCATACAGTACCAACACGTTATGCAATTTTCTTTGGTGACAACTCGTACTCCAATAGGAACAACTCACAATGTACGAAGCGTAACGTTCCATATCACTTACCTCTGGGAAGAAAGCATGCTGGCAGCGTACACTGCAGGATGACCGCCGGTTTTCAAGCGATGCACCAAGCGAGGAATGGCCAAGCTCCCGCGTCCGGCCGTCCCCGAGCGTCAAGGCATTTTCCAGGGCCACAGAGCGCGTCGTCGAGAAAGGATTGCGGCGCTGCTACTCACTTACGTGTAGTGTGCCTCGATGTAAGCGGACCAAACGCGCATGAAGGCACCCTACTGACGTGCAGAAACATTTGAAGAAGGTGCTCTTCAAAAGTATGAATCGCGTCCGTCGATCACATTGAGCAAAGCAGTCGCAGGTCGGAGTCGCGCGGCCGCCATCTGGTGACTATTTACCTGGTACCGCGTATAATACTGCGTGAAGAACTTGCGCTTACGTCAGTAACCACAACGTACAACACGCAATGCGAGGCAGCGCGGTAAAGGTCGACCGCATGAATAAAGCTCGGCAGGAAGAAACACACACGAATGCAGAACTATCGTGGCTTGAAAGATTTGCCCAATGTCGTGAGCAAGCCCGCCAGGCGGAAAAAGGTTTGGGATACAGCTTGCAGAGGGTGCGGCGCTCGCTGGCGCTCCCAGCGAGTGGCTGCGTTCACACGTGTGAGCCTGCGCCCTGTGGAGTTTCTCGTTTAAACCAAGCTTTGTAGTGGCGGTATAAGCTCGTTGTGCTGGCGCTGATAAAGTGTAAAAGAAGAAAAAAAAATGTCTGGAGACTATGCGGGCAGATTAGCTTCTTCTGAGTGGCACATGCTGGCGTCATATATAGCGCGTAGAGAACAGAGATGTAGGAGATTCGGGGTTTCCGTTGTAGATTATAACCATTCTTCTTCACGCAGTTGTGTTTAAGTACAATGAGACAATAATAGTGGTTACATCAAGAACAAAAGTACGATAAAGTGTGAACGAGACGCAAAGGCATATATTTCGGCGCATAATGTGAGTAAACAGTGAAAGGAAAAGACAGGTTCACATCAATAAAAAAATAATTAATTAAAAGTAAGAATCAGTGAACAGTCAAATGAAATTTATGTACACATGAGGGACCTCCCTTGATGTTTCACGCCCACTCTTGCAGGCGTACTGGATCTGTACAAGCTCTGAGTACGAATCAATGCCTTTTCTTTGCACGACTTTTTTTGCATAACGTCATAGAACAAGTTATCGTTATCTTTTTAGGCATGGTGCGTTGGAGAGGCTAGAAAGATTTCAAGTTGCACGCGAGCATGCACGAACCTCTCAAGACGCAGCTCGGAATGAAATTGCAACAACCACCGACATTCCAGGATCGGATCCAAGAGGAACAGGGTACCGGTGCCCTTACCCCCCCCCCCCTTTAATTTTCGTTAGCAAAGGATATGCAGGCATGCGATTTTTTTTTGCTTTCGAAATTTTTTTCACTGCTTTACTAGCTTACTACCCCCCCTCCCCTGAAGGCGGATGCTTCAGCTGGTAATTAAAGGCTGGAATGGTCGATGAGTAAGTGTTTAGGGATAAAGCAACAACAACGAAAAAAAAGTGGATAAGCAACGTGCCGCACCTTTTTTTTGCTATTTTAAAGCTGCCTATACCATCGTTGTTTTTAGGAAAGGGACCGGCCTCATTGTCTGCCTCCTACACAGAAAGCACCAGCAACGAAGTTCTTTGAAGACGATCCTGCTCAGAAGTGTATGTCGTATGACTGCCTAAATGCGTAGGAATAGAGAAAGCAAAAAAAAAGTTAGTTTCGCCGCAAGGGCTAAGCAATGAATGCGATAGCAAGAAAAGCGGCTCGTCATGGACGCGCTGCAACTAGCGCGCGTCCATCACTACCCGGCAGCTACAAGACAGTTTTAATTTCACGTACGTAGGGACTTCACGCACGCAAACGTGAAAAGTGCACGTACGTTACGTGCACGACATCTGAAATGCTTTTAGCTACACGTACGCGACGTGCTGTGAGAGCTACCACGTAGCTCCATCGAATCATGAACACTGCGGTAGCTTGTTCGAGCGCCCGCGCGAGCAGACAGCAGAAGGGCAAGGTTCTCCTTGCGAAAATATTAGAAGAAGCGAAAGAGCTGGCCGACACCTTTAAGTGCGCCCGTCGCGCTCCTAGCGCCATCTTGCTGGTAATGAAGAAACGCTTATAAGCGCCTGCCGTCTCGGAGGACTGCAAACGGTAAAGGGTGTGTATATAACCATCGCCGTTAGCTACCTGAGGGATCTGCGCTTAGTGGAGCAGTGCTTAGCGCACCGCGCTGCGAAGTGTGAGAGGTCGCTGGTTCGATTCCGCGCTTCGGAAGCATTTTCTGATTTATTTATCTTTGGAATATTGATGTATATATACATACTTATACATATACGCAGCATGACGGCAGCGACTGCGACGGCAAAAACCAGCCGAGACTGTCCATATAATTGCTATCGCAATAACAATCGCATGCCGGTGCGAGCTCTCGTGCACCGTCCCATGCACCGTCTCAGGGTTCGAGCGCGTAGAGCGCGCTCCGTAATCACGGACGTAAGTCGCTTTTTAAGCATTTTTTGATAGTTCACAGCGCTAAAAGGACGAAGACGAACTACGAAGAAAGCGACGACATGAGCGCTTACTCACAACTGGAAAAGAACGGCACCAATGAATAGGAAACAAAAGTCAACCACGCCTCAGAGGAGTGACTGCGCGTGTGCAGCAGAGTCATCCAAGCGATGTCAAGAAGCCAGAACACATAGACCATACGCATGCGTCCAGAGAACAAACAGACAAAACTAAAGGCGATACAAAGGAACTTTTTTCTCGCGTTAATCAGGATGACAATATGAAGTTTAAAAAATTCGGCAGATCCCACGCACTGTGGGAATCGATGTAATGCGAAGCAGCCGGCAAAGAGCTGCTACATGGCCTTGTTCGTTTTTGACGCAAATAAAGCCATTCATGCCATGGCATCTAGTTCACTATGTATCGTATGTTTGCCATGCATGCATGCATGTCCAATCCGTTATACGATGCTAATGACGCGTGTATTCTGGAATATACGATGCATGACCTGTCATTTATGTTAATGAGGCACTCGTGTCGTGCCATACCAATTTTGGTATATATCCAGTTAACAAAACGGCCGGAAGCACACAATGAGCGTGGCATGTAAATCATGTCGTACATGACATGCGTGTCATGGTTTCATGCTGCCACCTCTGATTTACGTTCGTCATACAGCCGCGTCGCGCAGTACCAGTTTTGGTGTATATCAAGTGAGCGAAACAGCAGCGATTGGACAATGAGCGTGGCATGTAAATCATGCCGTAAATTATATGCATATCATAATTTTCAAGTTACCACCACTGAATTACGTTCATCATACAGTATCGTCGCACAATAACAATTTTTGGTGTATATCAAGCAAGCCAAATGGCCGCGATGGCACCACGAGCGTGGCATGTAAACCATGTTGTACATGACTTGCATGTCATGACTTTCCCGTTATCACCACTGATTTACGTTCATCACACAGTACCGTCGCGCAATACCAATGTTCGTGTATATCAAGCAAGCCAAATTGCCGCGAGGGCGCCATGAGCGTGGCATGCAAATCATGTCGTACATGACTTGCATGTAATGATTTTCACGTTACCACTTATGATTTACGTTCCTCATACAGTATCGTCGTGCAATACCAATTTCGGTGTATATCAAGCGAGCGAAACGGCAGCAATCGGACAATGAGCACGGTATATAAATCATGTACATGACTTGCGTGTCATGATTTTAACGTTACAACCTCTGATTTACGTTCACCATACAGCCTCGTCGCGCAGTAGCAATTTTTGATGTATATCAAGCGAGCAAATGGCCGCGAGGACACCATAAGGGTGGCATGTAAATCATGTCGTACATGACTTGCACGTCATGATTTTCCCGTTATAACCACTGATTTACGTTCATCACACAGTACCGTCGCGCAATAGCAATTTTCGTGCATATCAAGCAAGCCAAATTGCCGCGAGGGCGCCATGAGCGTGGCATGCAAATCATGTCGTACAAGACTTGCATGTAATGATTTTCACGTTACCACCTATGATTTACGTCCATCATACAGTTTCTTCGCGCAATACCAATTTTGGTGAATATCAAACGAGCGAAGTGGCCACCAGTGCACCATGAGCGTGGCATGTAAATCATGTCGTACATGACTTGCATGTCATCATTTTCCCGTTACTACCACTGACTTACGTTCGTCACACAGTACGTCGCACAATACCAATTTTGGTGTATATCACGCGAGCCAAGTGGCCTCGAGGGCACCATGAGCGTGGCATGTAAATCATGTGGTACATGTCATGATTTTCATGTTACCATGTGTAAGTTATGTTGGTCACACAGAAATGTCTCGTCTTACCAGTTTTGGTATGTTTGGTATCGGGCTTTTGGTATGTTTGGTATCGGCCATTTTGGTATCGGGCCGGCCCGGGCCAGGCCCGGGCCGGCCCGAAAGCCCGGGCCTGGCCCGGCCGGCGGGCCGGGCCGGGCCGTCCGAAGCGTTTTTCGGCGGGCCCGGGCTTGAAGCTGCGGGCCTGGGCCGGGCCCGGGCTTGAGGCTGCGGGCCGGGCCGGACTCGGGCCCGCTCATTAAAAGGCGTAAGTCGGGCCCTCGAGCACACGCGAACGTTATGCATTGCATTGTCTAAGGTATAAGTGCCAAGCTGAAGTAACACGTGCAAAGAGCTGGCTCTTAGTAAAGCTTAGCAATAAAATAGAAAAACAGTTGAAGTGCTATTTTTTTCACCAGTATAGATGTAGATTGGCACTGTATATTTTCACTAACGTTTCGTCTGCGGGACCAGACTTTGTCAAAGTAACAAGTGCATCGTGGTGAGTTTACTTATAAACACGCCAGATGACGTATATATATATATATATATATATATATATATATATATATATATATATATATATATATATATTACCAGCACTAACCATGGGCCAGATCACGGTTGGTCCCATGGGAGGAGTAAAGATTTCGGTCTTTTATTCGAGCTTGACACATAGGGTACATTTTATTTATATTCCTTGGTATTACGTGTCAAAACTACGATATGATTACGAGGCACGCCGCAGTTGCACCGGATCAATTTCGACCACTTCGAGTTCTCTAACGTGCACCTAAAGGTAAGTATATACACGGGTGTTCTTGCATTTCGCCCCCATCAAATTGCGGCCACCGTGGCCGCGAGAATCGCACCCGTGTCATAGGACTTGACAGCGAAACAGCTTAACCGCTGAGCTACCACCGCGGGCAAAGCAACATTTCGGTGCATGTACACACTGAATTTTCCGACCGATCGCCCGCTACAAAGCGCACGGCATCATTAATAATCATCATCAACAACTAATATCCTCTAGCAGGCCCGGGTCGGACCTGGTCATGAACAAGCGCGCCCTGGATTAGTTTAGTAATGAACGCCCGGGCCCAGGCCGGGCCCGCGCGTGGAACGACGGTCCCGGGCCGGGCTCGGGCTGGGTACGGTCAAGTACGCCCGGGCCCGGTCCGGGCCCGGGCTTGGAACCACGGGCCCGGGCCGGGATCGGGCTGGGTTCGGTCATGTACGCCCGGGCCCGGGCCGGGCCCGCGCTCGGAACCACGGGCCCGGGCTGGGCTCGGGCTTCACAAAGCGGGCCTGGGCCGGGCCCGGGCCGTAAAATCCGGCCCGTGCAGTGCGACCTCACGCTTAGCTTTCCGTCCGCGCCGGGCTAGCACTTCTCAAATGAAGTGAATGTGTCAAGCTGTAACATATTAATGTGTAATCCAGTCATGAACTTCTTCTCTGGTTAGTTAGGACTGCGTCTTAGTTGATTTCTATATAGTGTTCCCGCGTGCCCCTGTAGGACACGCGGAGTGCTTTGGAGCGTTGTTGCTGTTGTTGCTGGCTTTGTTTTTTTCTTTTTTTGGGGTGGAGGGGGAGGGATGCAGTATGCCCTACGGCATAACTGAAACAAAAATATACAAGTCGGTTCCCTAGACGAATTCCACGAGCGGTCACTGCTATTCGCGGATTCATTTATAACCAACGTCCACCGACGCTGTTGACGAGCACAAGTGCAAGGCTCGGGGATTTAAACATTACACGAGCGAGTAATGTCGGCATTTATTAAAATAAGATATATTGATTAGGCAGCGTGCACGTCGCTCGCACCGCAGGTAACACATGTTATGCTTACATTCATTGACACCATCTGCAGATGGTATACATTTTACGAACGCCGCCCATGAAACACAAAAGCTCTATAAAACGTCTTTAAAACGTTTAAAACCTGTATAAACCTCTATAAAACGGTTTATAGAGATTTAGTGTTTCGTAGCACGTGTTGGCTCACATGTGGCCACACTGTAGGTATGCATAGCCGTACTCGTGAGCAATGAGAGGTTACATTTTAAGGGCCTAGTGGCTCAACGCGGTTGGCAAGCGCAGGAGTGTTCATGACACTATATCCTCAAGCGGAAAGCTATATCTCTGGCAGTTCGCTACGTCACATTCGTATCATTACATACTTTGCAAGTAATCGCCGAATAAAAATGAATTCACGGTTCCAGCACATATGGGAGATGTGTCGGCCCATTTCATCTCTGCTTCAGCGGCGTTCCTCACACCCGCTCGCACGCTTTCACTCGCGGGTGGAACATACGATGCGCGGAGGGACGTTATCGATTTGGGCTTTATGCGCAACATCACGGCGACTGCAAAAACCCATCGAGTGTCATATAATTGCCATCGCAACAAAAATATTAAAGATAAACCATGGAGAGCACTGGTAGTCCCTGTAGAAACATTCCGTATGCCATTCTAATATTTCTATATGTTCCTTACGGAATCCATATGTTTTCCGTATATTTTTTATATATCTTCCGTATGTTTCCGTAAGAATATTAGGGAAACATATGGAAGATACATAAAAAATATACGGAAAACATATGGATTCCGTAATGAACATATGGAATTATTAGAATGGCGCACGGAACGTTTCAACGCTCCCCGGGCTTTTCATCAGAACATCGCTTATAAAGAAAAAAGTGGACTGGTAAATAGTCGGAGAGTGTGTAATGTCACACTCTCCGTAGCTTAAAAGAAAGCAATATGTCCGTGGTACCCGCGTCCATCTCCTCCCTATTTCCATATAATGACAGGCATCTGTAAGTTTTACGGCTGTCTTTTTCGTGCTTCTGGACAGTTGTTGCAATGTAATAGTTATAGCCACATCTTGCCCCGTAAGTGGAGTACACTCAAAAGCAGATAAACACTCGGTTTCACCTGTTTTGAAGTCGCAGCTCAAAGGTGGTCTTGAGAGTCCATCAGCCACCTCAGTTTCATTTCGCCTTCGATACCTTAAGGTATAAAGCTGTGCTGCCAGTATTAAATACCATCTTCGCAGTGTAGCCGCAACTGGGGAGGGGCTCTGTCTGTCATGCCCGAGAATACCAAGAAGTGGCTGATAGTCTGCGTACACTACAAAAATGGCGACCAAAATGAATCTTCTTCAGCTCGAAAATAAGCGCAGGCGCTTCCCATTCACATTGAGCTTAATTTCTTTCCGGGAGGCGAAGGCTATAGGCCGCTCTTGCGCGCCTGGCATTACATGTGAAATAAGAGCTCCGAAACCGTGCGCGGAAGCATCACACTGCAGCGCAAGTGGTTTACGAACGTCAAAGCACGTAAGCGCTCGACTGTTGATAAGCATCTGTTTAGTGCCTTCAAAAGCATCGCCTCGCTATTTCGACATGATACACATATGCAGCTTCTTAGCAACTTCTGCAACGGTTCTGCTATCATTGCTAAGTTTTTCAAGAATTTTCGTTAAAAATTCAGCAGTCCTAAGTATGCTTTATGTCATGTTTTTAGGCTTGGGCGCATCTTTTATGGCCCTGACCTCCTCTTCAGTGGGATAGATGCCTTCTGAGCTGAGTTTATCGCCCAGGGCGCGCTGAGCTTGCATAGAATTTGCATTTCTCTTTTTGGATAGTGTTATTGTACTCGCTTAATCGTTTCTAGACTAGGCCCAGTGTTTTACAGCAGTCATCTGCGTTTTTGCCTTAAATGATAACATCGTGGATGTAGCGGCCCAGGTTTTTTTTATTTCCATGAGCACCTTAATCATGAGGGCCTGGAAGAGCGCTGGAGCACTGGCGATATCATACGGAAGCCGAATAAATTGATAAAGCCCCTTGTAAATTGTTGGGAACTAAAAAGCCGCACACATATAAGCAACGGCAAAGTGTGCGTGTTTAACAACGTGAGTGTGTATAGTGAGAGACCACATGGCCTCTCCGTGTTTACATCTGTGCGCGGCTGTGAACTATGTACCATTGCAGCCGCCGTGAACTAAAGACATGTAGAGTCACGTTTCCCCGGGACGCCGCTCTCGCCATGTATTGTAAACAAGAGAGCAACGGAACGGCCCTCCTCCTCCTCGAGGACCCCGCCTCCATCGGGCAGTCTGCTCGAGGCTCTGTAACTACGAGCAGCTCAGTAAAGTTTCTCTTCCGCCCTCTGATCCTGCGTTCTTGATATACAACACTTTTGGCGACGAGGATGGGATCTCAGATGGTATATCCGATGGAACCGAGGATGGCATCTCCGATTGAATTACAAGAGAAGTGTTAACAAGATCTTGCTGTGGTGAAACTGGACTGTTCAATCATGGCAACATCGGCAGACGGGATAGCAGCATCAGGAGATCGCAGCGTGGTTACGACGCCGGTTGGAAGGCTTGCTGAGTTCAGTCCCGACACTGGAAGCATCGAAGTCTACATCGAAAGATTCGAGGTCTTCGCAAGCGCTAACAACATCGACGAGCCGAGGAAGACGCAAGTGTTCTTGACAGTCCTAGGTGAAAAAGCCTACGTGACACTACGATGCCTTCTGCTGCCTAAGAGTCCTGCTGACTCCAAGTATGCTGATATCACGAAAGTGCTGCGCGAGCACTACGCACCACGGAGATCCATAGTCACGGAACGGTACAGGTTCCATCGCAGGAATCAAGGCCAAAGTGAAACAATTGGAGAATTCGTCGTCGAGCTCAAGAAGCTAGCGGCAACATGCGAGTTCGGCAGCTTCCTTGAAGAAAGTCTTCGAGATCGGCTAATCTCGGGTCTTCGCAGCGAGGACATCCGATGCCGTTTGCTGTCGTTACCGAACAAGGAGGCGACATGGGAACGAGTTCTAAACATCGCCACCGCCATGGAAACCGCAAAGAACGACACCAAAGGAATTCTCCCAGCTCCTGCGGACGTCAACTGGCAGAACAAGCCGACGCCTAAAAGGAAGCCAATGAGCTAAAGCAAAACAGCGTCCACAATGGGGACTGCCACCTGTAAACCAGGGAAGCCGCGGAAAGAAGGACTTTCTCGCGAGGGACAAGGAAAATGTTTCAGGTGTGGTGATGAGCATTTTGCTAGGGCATGTCCATTTTTGCAGAGTCAGTGTTTCAAATGTTCGAAAAAGGGCCATGTTGCTAAAATGTGTCGAACTAAACAAACGCATTGCATTGACGAAAGCACAACAGAGGCGAAACTGTTGGCAATAGGGCATAACCAGAGAGATGGTCAGACATCTCATTTAGTAGTAAAGCTACACATAAATGGCAAAGAGGTTCCAATGGAACTTGATACAGGATCAGCAGTGTCTCTAATGGCGGAAAGCGAATTCGAAAAATGTTTTCCTGATGCTAAGTGGTCCGCAACTGACGTGCGCTTGGTCGCATACAACGGAACACCTGTAAATGTGAGGGGTTCCGCGCAAGTTGATGTGAGCTATGGCACACAGCGCCATGAGCTGCCCCTTGTAATAGTCAAGCATGAATTGGGCTTGAGGATGCCAACACTTTTGGGGCGTAACTGGTTGTCGAAAATAAGGTTAAATTGGTCAGAAGTCGTACCTGTGTACAACATTCAGACAGAAAATTCTCTTTTGAAACAGTACAATGAAGTGTTTGCAAAAGGATACGGTACAATCAAGGGCTTCAATGGGAGCATTGTTCTGAAGGAGAATGTGTCACCCCTTTTTTGTAAGGCTAGACCAGTTCCATACGCCGTGTTGGAGCAAGTTGAAAAAGAATTGCATGACCTTGAGAGAGCTGACATCGTATATCGAGTGAATGGGCGACCTCTCTTGTGATAGTGCCAAAGAAAGACAATTCTCTTAGGATATGTGGGGACCACAGAATCACTGTAAATCCGCGTATAGAGGTGGATCAATACCCACTGCCTTTACCGGAGGACATCTTTGCATCTGTAGTAGGAGGCACAAATTTCACAGTTCTAGATCTCTCTAAGGCTTACCTGCAACTTCAACTTGATGAACGCGCCCAAGAGCTATTGACAGTGAACACTCATTTGGGTCTTTTTAGATTTAAAAGACTGCCGTACGGAGTAGCAAGCGCTCCTGCGATGTTCCAAGTAGTAATGGACCAGATCTTACGAGGAATTCCTGGCACTGCATGCTACATAGATGATGTACTTATTTCAGGAAAAGATAAGCACGAGTGCTACGAAAGAAGCGAAAGAATGCTTAAGAAGCTACAGGATCATGGAATCCGCGTTAATGCAGAAAAATGATCGTTCTTTCAAAGTAAAGTGCGCTATCTGGGACACGTAATTGACAAGAATGGGTTGCACCCAGCACCAGACAAGGTGGAAGCTATCATGCTTGGTCCCCAGCCAAAGGATGTTACACAGCTCAAAGCATTTCTTGGCCTCGTTAACTTCTATGGGAAGTTCATGCCAAATCTGGCAACTCTGCTTGAGCCATTACACAACTTGCTACGCAAAGAAAGTGCATGGAAATGGTCAAGTCAGTGTGACAAGTGTTTCAGAGAATGCAAAGAATTGCTGTGTAATAACTAGCTGTTGCAGATTTATGATGCCAGAAAAGATTTGCGTCTGACATGTGATGCGTCTGCATACGGCTTAGGGGCAGTGCTGTCTGATGTGGTCGATGGTCATGAAAAACCTGTTGCCTTTGCGTCTCGGTCAATGACCCAAACTTAGCGCAATTACGCGCAAATCGAGAAAGAGGGACTTCCCATTATTTTTGGAATCAAGAAATTTAACAAGTACTTGTATGGTCGCAAGTTCGAAATTTTCACGGATGACCAGCCACTGACTGCTTTTTTTGACCCTAAGCGTCCAGCAAGCTCTGTGGCTGCTGCGCGAGTGCACTGTTGGTCACACGTACTGTCAAATTACCGTTACCAGGTCACGTATGAGGCAGGACGTACGATTGGCAATGCTAGTCATTTGTCGAGGCTCCCCCTGCCTGAAACTACTGAAGAGTCTGGAAGCATTTTTTATTTTGCACCGATACAAGACCTTCCTGTCACAGTAAAAGAGGTTGAACAAGAGACAGCCAGAGATGAAGTACTCCGCGTTGTACGTGAATTCACATGGAGCGGTTGGCCAAACAAAGTTTCTGACGAGCTAAAGCCGTACTTTGTAAGGAAGTTCGAAATGAGTGTGCACATGGGTTGTTTACTGTGGAATAAGAGAGATGTGATTCCCGCTTCACTTCAAAGTGACGTTCTTGGATTGCTGCACAAACAGCACATCGGTATCACTAAGATGAAGGCAATCGCTAGATCAATGGTCTGGTGGCCTGCTATTGATCGCAGTAGTGAGGAAATCACTAGAAAGTGTGATATTTGCCAGAGTGTTGCTTCGTTCGGTCAGCCCACTCCATTGCAACCGTGGAGAGGGTGTGAGAATGCGTGGGAGAGAGTACACTTAGATTTTGCAGAGAAAAATGGCAAATCATTTGTCCTTGCTGTGGACTCCCATTCGAAGTGGCTAGAGGTAAAAATCATGAACTCCACAACAGCGCAAAAGACAATCGAAGTATAGGGATCTATGTTTGCTGCATATGGATTGCCACACGAAATTGTTACAGACAATGGCCCTCAGTTCAGAGCCCAAGAATTAGAAGACTTTCTAAAAGCTGTGGGGATTCGAGGCACGCCCGTAGCCTTTGCGCGGGGATTTGCCGTCTGCTAACCATTTTCTCCCAGTTCCCTCCCGCGGCGGCAATGTGGCGCCATCTTGCTCCATGCGCCGCCGGGTTCTCGTGGTGGCGCTGTACGCGATCTCGGAATTCACGAGATCCGGTGCACGCTGGGACAGCTCTCGCTCTCTCTCTCCAGAGTTCGGGGGCAGGCCCCTGCGCTATGCGCTCGTCGGCTCAAAATCCCCATCGGGATCGAGCGGCACGACACGCAGAGGCTCCGCATCCTTTGACCGCCTGTGCGACTCATTTGGATGATACACAGAAGGCTCGTTTGTCAGCACTGTTACGCGAGTGCGACGAGCTCTCCACCGATCAGCCGGGCTGTACTGAGTTGGTGAGCCACGCGATCGAAACTGGCGACGCGCTTCCTTTGAAGTGTAACCCCAGGCCCGTCAGCCTGGCCAAGAGGCAGGTTATTGACGGCTTGCTGGACGATATGCTTTCAGCTGGCATTGTTCGCCGTTCGTCCAGCGCCTGGGCGTCTCCAATTGTGTTGGTGCCTAAGAAGGATGGCAGTCATCCCCTGTGCGTAGACTACCGCCATCTGAACGGAGTGACTCGTAAGGATGCCTATCCGTTCCCCACGATTAGCTCCATCGTAGGAAACCTCGGCACTGCGCGGTACTTCACCACGTTAGATGCCTCCAAAGGTTACCTACAGGTCCGGATGGATGAGCGTGACCGGTGCAAGACCGCGTTCACCTCCCACAGAGGGTTGTTTGAGTTCACTCGTATGCTCTTTGGTCTTTGTAATGCTCCTGCGACTTTTCAGAGACTCATGGACCACGTCCTCGGGGAAGCAAAGTGGTCATACTGGATGTGCTACCTCGACGACATCGTGATTTATTTACAAACCTTCGAAGAGCATTTGGCCCATGTTGCCGATGTGCTCGGGAGGGTGAGGGCTGCCGGGATGACGTTAAATCCCGCGAAAGCCCAATTAGCGCAGACTCGAGTTCAGTTACTTGGGTTTACGCTGGGCGAAGGCTCCATTGAGCCAGAGCGGGAGAAACTTCGAGCAATCCTCGATTTCCCCGCGCCCAAGGACGTACGCGGCCTGCGCCGCTTTCTTGGAATGGCCAACTTCTACCGGTCGTTCATTCCCTCCTCTGCCCGAGTGCAGGCGCCCTTGACCAAGCTCTTGGGTAAGTCTGCGGTGTGGCGATGGGGACCTGAGCAGCAAGAGGCGTTTTGCTATCTGTCTAGCGCCATTGCGGAGACAGCGCAGCTCAAGCTCCCCGACCTGACCAGACCGTTTGTTGTCCAGACCGACGCGAGTGACCTGGGATTAGGACCTGGGATTAGGACCTGGGATTAGGAGCGTGTTGCAGCCGCTGGCCTTTGCCAGCCGCTCACTGATACCCGCGGAGAATAATTATTCCGTGACTGAGAGGGAGTGTCTCGCCATTGTGTTTGCACTGCGTAAGTTTGACGTCTACCTGGATGGGACGAAGTTCGTGGTGCAAACAGATCACAGCGCGCTAAGCTGGCTGATGCGGCTCCGTGAGCCTGCGGGCAGGCTGGCGCGCTGGGCTCCCTTAATACAGCATTATGACTTTTCAGTGCAGTATTGGAAGGGGAGCACTAACGTGGTAGCTGACGCGCTATCCCGTGCCCCAGTGTCCACCGGGAGCCTGGATCCCGGTGCGACAGCCGCAAGCGGTGCCTTTGCGCAAGCAAGCGACGAGGGCGAAGCGGCGGCCGAGCCGCCGATCGGAGAGAAAGGTGAGTGTGCCGACAAGCAAACCGTTTCCGCGGGCCAGGCAAGCAGTGCTCCGCGAAGAGGGCGAGAGGGGGAGCTACTCGTAAGCGAACCCATGACGCCGACGCAGGCGGAAGCGATGGCTGCATTCCTGAGTGGGAACGATACCAGGCTCCCCTTTGGGAGAATGGGAATCGCTTTCAGCAGGCAAGAGCTACTGAAGGCCCAGCAAGATGATTCGTTTTGTCGCGAGTTGAGCGACGGTCTCAGGGAGACGGAGCGCCGTGACACTGCTGGTAGTGCGGCGGGCGCAGGGGGACGGGAACCGGCATGTGTCGCTGGGTCCCCCGCGGATACATACTTGCTGGACCATGACGGGCTCCTGCTGAAATACATAGCCACCGATGAGGAGTCCTTGGACCCGTTTAAGGCGGTTACGCCCAATAGTCTGAGAGCCGCACTGTTGCGATCCTCTCACGACGAACCCATGGCCGGTCACCTGAGTGGCTCCAAAGTTTTTGCAAAACTGAGCAAGACTGTGACCTGGCTTGGCATGAAGCGTGACATTTTCCGCTATTGCCGTTCGTGCCATGTCTGTCAAGCGGTGAAATCAAGGGGTGGCAAGCCGCCCGGCCTGATGAAACCGATTGTCAGTGAGCGTCCGTGGCAAGTAGCCACCTGCGACCTAATGGGGCCGTTCCCCAGAAGCAAGCAGGGGTTCATACATCTGATGGTAGTCGTGGATCATTTTTCGAAGTGGGTGGAGTTCCCTCTTCGGAAGGTGACAGCGCGAGCGGTGCTCGAGAAGCTACAGGAAGTGTTTCGCCGCTTCGGCTTTCCGGGAAGGCTCATCACTGACAACGCGTCGTATTTCACCGCTCGGGTGTTTGGTGATACGTGCCGTTCCCTAGAAATTAATCACTGTACCACTTCGCCCTACCATCCGCAGTCCAATTTGACGGAGCGAACCAATCCTACACTCAAACCGATGTTGGCGGCCTTTGCCGAAAGTCAAAAGGACTGGGCGGACCACTTGAGCGAGTTCGCGTTCGCAATCCGAACCTCCGAAAGTCGCTCTACTGGTTTCTCTCCCGCTTTCCTCAACTACGGACGAGAGTTGGCAAATCCGGTGACCATTGTCATGCAATGCCAGCTCGGAGACGAGGAAGTACCAGCAGACTGTTCTGCTTATGCGTCAACACTTCGGGACAGGCTTTGTCGAGCTCTCAGTAGAGCAAGGCAGAGTTTGGCATCGGCCAGGGCGGAGCAGAAGGCCCAGTATGACCGGAAACATCGCCATCTTTCATTTAAGGTAGGTGATCATGTCCTGAAGCGTAACCACGCTCTTAGCGACGCGAGTAAGGAATTCTCAGCCTCGCTCGACCCTAAGTGGCTTGGTCCGTACCGAGTGGAGAAAGCTTGGTCTCCGCTCGCGTACTTGCTGAAAGATCCCCTTTCGGGAAAACTCCGCCGTGCCCACATCGCAGACCTGAAAGCCTTTGCGTCGAGGTCTGACGAGCTTGCGCCAGCGCCCAGTGGCTCTGCACGCAAGCAACAGGGCACACCCGGGACGGCGGACCGCATTCGGACCACGCACCGGTATAACCTGAGGAAGCGGTCACCTTAGTGATTCCGCGCCGGACGGCGGACTTATTTCCGCAACCGAAGGCCCTCACCTTACTGTCTAACCTCAGTAGGCTAGCTTCTTTACAGCCTGTGCTCGCAAAGAAGTGGGCCTCCGCCCAGTTTGCTGCTATTTTTGTTATTTGAGTGTTCATTTTATACTTGATGTGTTTCTCGAATTTTGTTTTCGCATATGGAGTGTCATTTTGTTTTGTTTACTTTTTCGCCGTTTTTTCTTTGGCCTGCGGAAGGGGTCGTGAATACTGGTGCTTATGCGGGGGGAGAGGTACGAAGGACGCTTCGCGCCTTCCATCGCGTGGCGCGTTGGGAGAGGCCAGTCTTCGGAGGTGTGTGTGTGTGTACGTGCGCGGTGCGTCCGTGCGTGCCCTGGAAGTGTGCGGCGTGGTGACGACACCATATGAAACCACCTTCACCCTATCGCCGTGGACCCTGGAGGTGTTCGGGAACTTGATGACTTCAGGCGGACCGCCCGGCTGTCCTTGTCTCGGCCGTCGCCGAGAAGCCTTGCTGCCGTTTGCCTCACGGCTGCTGCACGAGGCTAGCTGACATGGCAGCTGCTCCCGGCTCTCTGCCGACGCCGGGACGCCTTGACGCCAATTTGGTTTGGTGCCGGGATTACAGCAGAAGGACCGGCTGTCCCAGCGAGGTCTTTGGTCATTCAGCCTGGAATTCGGGACCTCCGAACCACCACCGAAGCGGCGTTCGTCGGACTCGCGGGTCTGTCGGCGACTAGATCGACGAGCCGAAGGTGAGCCCGTTCCGGGCATGCGAACTTCAAACAGGCCTCTTGCCTCGCACTCTGGCCAACAATGTTACGCGCCTGCTCCCCTCCACGCCGTGGACGCTCTCCCGTGTGAGCATCACGAATACTCGTCTTAAATTCTTTTACGCCCTTCCGTAGCACCATATTGTAGTATAGTGTATTTTCAAGTGTATTGTTTTTTTAGCAGCATTTGCAGGGCTGGGCTGAGGTTAGTCGTTGCTCAGTTCATGTCGTCCTTGCATGCATGAGCGACGACCGGCTGCCTTTGCAGACCGGTATAGGGTGAATTAAGGAGAGGAGGATGTGGGGATTCGAGGCACGCCCGTAGCCTTTGCGCGGGGATTTGCCGTCTGCTAACCATTTTCTCCCCGTTCCCTCCCGCGGCGGCAATGTGGCGCCATCTTGCGCCATGCGCCGCCGGGTTCTCGTGGTGGCGCTGTACGCGATCTCGGAATTCGCGAGATCCGGTGCACGCTGGGACAGCTCTCGCTCTCTCTCTCCAGGGCCAGCGAACGGTGAGGTCACGTTTTCCTTGCGCTCCGACGTCCCCTTTGGGAATCGCCGGACTGTAGCCTGCCTGGGCGCCTTGGCATCCTTGGCGGGCGTGTCTACCGTTGCGCTAGCTCCTGTTCGTACACTAAGCCAAAGGCGCTGCCAAGCGTTCGTGCGTGGTCGTACCACGCTGAGCCGCACTTGCCGGAGGCCCACGTGTGCGGAGATTTGCCCTAACTCTCGCGACCAGGCCCAGTGGTCATCGCGAGAGTGCGCAGCATAGCCGCTCAGGACCGTTTCTCGAGCGGCGTGTAAAAGCTCGCCATTGCGAGCTGCGACGTGCTTCGCGGAACCCCTTTGTGTATTCCGTCCGCTTGCGGGGGCCCTTTGCTCCCCGCGTCCCGGGAGCGGACGTTGTGCTTCGTTGGGGTGCCGCCGAAAGGCAAATAAAGTGTTTGTGTGTTGTATTTGATCGAACACTGTGCTTCTGTCGCGCGGCGTTCGGCGCCCTCGTTAGCTGAACACGCGCGGAGCGGTGCGCGTACGTAAGCAGGCAACGGCACACGCGGCCATGTGGCTCACTAAGCCTGAACCCGCGGTGGTCTCTACTCCGGTGAGTTTTGAGGCTACCACAAAGCAAACGGTGTGAAACACACGCTAACTCCTCCTTACCACCCACAATCAAATGGGGCGGCAGAAAGAGCAGTACAAACGCTGAAGAAGTCGCTTCTGCTGCAGGGAGTAAGTGGCCAAAAGAAAAACCAGCAAACACTACAACAACAAGTGGATAACTTCGTGTTTGGGTACAGAACCACTCCCCATACATTCACAGGGCAGACGCCAGCTGAATTGTTCTTGAGAAGGAAACTGCGCACGCGGCTGTCAATGCTGAAACCAGACCTTGCACGAAAAATGAACGAAAAAACAACGCACATAAAGGAGAGCGCGGACAAACACCGAGGTCGCTCAAGACAGTTTGAAAAGGGGGATCTCGTTTACGTAAGAAGCGTTCGAGGTGAAACCGTTAAGTGGTTTCCCGGAAAGATAGTCAACAGAAGGTCCGCCATGACATACCTAATGTTTGTTTCGGGGAAAGTAAGATTCTGCCACGTAGACCATTTGCGCAGCCGCAGCGCGCCAGGCGATATCCCATTTCACGGGGACGATATGAGCGGCCCACAGACGGGCAATGGAAACGAAGCGCAGACGGTTGGCACGGCGCCGTCGCATTCAGACACGGAGCCCTCGGAATCGCCTCCCAACACAGACAGTGGAAACGGGAACGTTCTCAGGCGTAGTACGCGCACGAGACGTTTTCCTGAACGTCTGAATTACGACACCTTTAGACTTAGGGGGGAGGAAGATGTTGGGAACTTAAAAGCCACACACATATAAGCAACGGCAAAGTGTCCGTGTTTAACAACGTGAGCGTGTATAGTGAGAGACCACATCTGTGCGCGGCTGTGAACTATGTACTATTGCAGCCGCCGTGAACTAAAGACATGTAGAATCACGTTTCCCCGGGACGCCGCTCTCGCCATGCATTGTAAACAAGAGAGCGACGGAACGGCCCTCCTCCTCCTCGAGGACCCCGCCTCCATCGGGCAGTCTGCTCGAGGCTCTGTAACTACGAGTAGCTCAATAAAGTTTCTCTTCCGCCCTCTGATCCTGCGTTCTTGATATACAACATGAATGTTAGCAGTAAAGTTCATACAATAATAATAGCAGCGCAAACTAGCGGGACACAGAAGGGGAAAAAAATTACAGCATATCCACGGGGTGAATGATGATGAGTGGGGCGAAGCTCCGGAGGGCATCATCGGTAAACCGTGAATACGAGTAATTCGCCCCACTAAAGTAAACACGTGCGAAATGTTAAACATCAAACTTTTATTGTTGGTTTCCGTGGTCCCTTCATTATGATCGCTTTGTGATCGGTGAAATGCAGGGAAAGCGGTTCTTGTATGGGTGTTACCTTGAAGTTGGCAAACACTACATCGATGCAAGTCCCCCTGATGGTGGTTGGTTTCGGGTGGTCAAACGATGGACTCATTTCAACATACTACAAGTATAGTTTTGTAACATCTCGCATCTCGCATCGACTGCTCAACAGTCACCTGTGAAGCGCCGGCGGTGGCCATTTCTCCTGATGTAGGGCTTGGCTGGAGAAGTTCCAGAGGGATGGCCTTGGGGCTAAGGCCTCGCAGTCGGCGACTGTAGCGGTGGACAGGAGTATCCACTGCAGGAACGGGTTGCGGGATCGGACTGGCAGAACCGCTTCGTGAAGGGGTGGTGAGCATCAGGCGTTGAAGTCCGAAGAACGGAAGACCCGAGCGTCGTATTCCTCAGAGAAATCGTGGTTGCTGCTCGAGCTTCCGACTTCGTAGTCCACAGTTATCTAGCCGGCCTTGAACACGTCCGAAGAACCGAAGACCCGAGCGTCGTCTTCCTCAGAGAAATCGTGGTTGCTGCTCGAGCTTCCCACTTCGTCGTCCTCAGTTATCTAGCCGGCATTGAACCGTGTTTTCATCATATACAAGTACCGCCATCTAGCGGACACTCCACGAACTAAACGAGAGGTGGCTACTACTTTCATCGGGGACGCACGACCCACGGCTTAAAGGGCCAGTAAACAACACCGATGTCCAAAAATTGTAATTAAAAGAAATATGCGCACTTTTGCTATGTGAACATGCTGCCGCAAGAATTTTGCGAGTACGTGCTATAATAACGAAGTTACAGGGGTTAGAACATCCGTTTCAGCTGGTTTCAAATTTTCGCGCGGCCTCACCACCCTTCTCCGCCACATGGAGGAAAAGGCGTAGTCCGTCGTCGTGACTCCGCCCACTTCGGCAACGTGACACGACGTCAACAATTGACGTCATGGGCGAGCTCGATCAGTCGCAATGCACTTCCGCTTGCTGCGGCTCCTGTTGTTTATTGTTTATATTGTCGCACGTGCTCCGTAACTTGACGGGCAGTTTTCGGCTCTTCACTATTTTTAAACCTTTGTGACAGTTCACAATGAAGCAGGAATGCGTGCTTGCTTTCAGAGACGTCAAAGGGGCGCGAGAGAAAAGCCTGGAGAACCCCGCTTGCCGCGCGAGCAAGCGCGACCCGTCCGAGCGTTGGTCCGAGCTACCGGAGATTCCCCTCTCCCCGCTCGATTTGCAGCGGGCAACTGAACAACGCTTCGCCTCATGTCGAAGAAGCGCGTGCAGGTGCTATGCAGTGCGAGGAATATACTCGCTGCAACTGCGTTAGAGTGCACTAGAATAGGGGGAGTGTCCAAAGCGCCGGCTCCCGCGAGGGCCTTTTGCGGTGAACTGCCGCGCCGCGCCGCTGCTGCGCCGGACCCGCGGGCTTCCCGCGCTCGGGAAGCGCGCGGAAAGCGAGGGGCGTCTGCTACGCGCCGTAGTTTTTTGCGCTGAGTTTCCACACAAGCCACTTGAAGTCTACTTAACTTTAATAAAGCGGTGCGGAATGGAGCTTATCCACCTTCAAGCGTTGTGTTAGTGCTGGAGCAACAACAGAATGCAGAGAATCTTGCGTCAAGCGGCATCTGCGTGGCCTGCTTCAAGTGTTGATCTGGCCTGCTTCAAAACGTTGATGCGTGCGTAAAAACGCACAAAGCGAACACACACGGAAAGAGAGAAAATAACTTATTCGCACGGGCAATAGCATCACGCATGCAAGAATTAAGAATAATAAAAAAAGTAAATTACACGCGCAGTCAGCTGAAATACTTAGGCGCAGTGACCACGAGTTTTTACTCATGGTCGCCAGTGGTTTGCTAGCCATATGCGCACCGCTTTATTCGACAGTTTGTTAGCCTCCACTAGCACTTTATTATGGGCACAGGACACCGGGAACACGTGAGGTAAACAAAAGAAATGGTATGGGCGGCCATACGACTGCAATGCTCTTGACTTATTTTTGCTGCTGAGGTAGCGTGCAACAATGCTCACCGTACGCAAAAATTTGAAAGAAAAGTAAAATGCCTGGTAAACTAACCTTATTCCACAGGTTTTTGCATAAAATGTGTAATATAGAAAATGCTTTAAAAATATGCAGATATCATGAAATAAAGTTACAAATACCATTATTCTTGCCATGCAAGTTAAGTAGCTGCCTGAACAAGAATACGGTAAGGAATTTACAAACGTGAAAGTGTAATATTTCAATCACTTCAGAAAACTGTTCAGAGATCTCTTATGTCTAGATGTTTCGGAGTGAGCTGTGGTCACTCATGCATCGCTCTTGTTTTTATCTACAGAGATCGCTGAACGTCATTATGAAACGTTTGAGCGAGATGCGTGCATTGCTTCAGCCCTTCACCATACAAAATGAAAACAGTTTCAAACTACTTCTCAACTTCAGATAGTTTCACGGTTCGCGGCGGTTAGCGTTCGCGCGGTTCAGAGACTTTACAAAAAGTAGTGACGAGTAGTTACGTAAAATACAATTGTTTTCGTGGCAATCGACTGCGCATCAACAAGGCACCCGACCGCAATTTCCCGCATTTTCCTGATGAGCTCAATATAGCGTCCACCACGCTTTCCTATATACTGAAGCTCCGGAGTACTCGCATACATTTTACCTATGCAGTCAGTTCTTCAAAATGTATGGATAAGTCTTACATGTTAACATTGATATTGCTGGCCACCACATTTTTTTCACCTGACGGAGACAAATCGTCAGACCACACATCGTCAGAATTATTTCTGGCCAAAGAAAGCGCGTTTGCGCGCCACACAACATATTATTGTTGTTAGTCGTTACGCAAATGGCAAGCATGTCCAGTTAGTGATGCCATGACCTATCGGTCATGTAAATGTATGCCTAACATGACCGATAGGTCATGTTAGGCATACATTCGTGCTCCTCCATGCCAATTTTCATGTATGCCAAATTAACGAGACACGAGAGTTATGCTAGTAATTTTTTACTTTGGTGCCGCGGCCACGCCGACAGACACATTCGCCTTCGCATGAAAACGCTTGAAACAGCAGAGCGCCGGAGGCAGCCTTGTAAAACAAATCGAACGCACGAAAAAAAGAAAGGACATGAAGGGTGCAAACGCGTTAGCATGGGGTAGCCATTTACTACGTGCATTTCGGCTACCTATTCTCCTGATTATCTTAGCGGTCTCCAGTTTATTCTCATGTGCAGCACATTTACGTTCGTCATTCCATACGAAAGTATATTAAGCGCCTTCTGTCATGATGAAGTGCGCGCAGAATGCGTTCTTCAAGCAGCCGCGTTAGTGTAGACCATTGCGGTGACAAGCCAGCTGAAAGGAAATATACAAAATTCCCGTTTCACAACGCCCAAACGTGTTCCCTGTGTGCTGAGTCGCTGCAGTATTATGTTGCAGTGACGCAGTATTAAACATTGCCCTAATTTCCCAAATTTCGGCTAATAGCGGCAAAAATATCAGGCGCGTAGCAGACGCTCGTCGCTTTGGCGCGGCTTCCGCCGCGGAAAACGTCCACGGGTCTGACACGGCAGCGCCGCGGCGTGGGAGTTCACCGCAAAAGGCCCTCGCTTCTCCCGTGTATTCGCGCGGCGCTTTGGACACTCCTACACTCCCAACTGCGTGGCCGAAACCGCATTACCGTAGTGCCAAAAAACAAGGCGCAGTTTCGTAGCGGTGGGTGGGAAGAGGAACTGACGTTAACTTGACAATTGTTTGTTGAGACCTAGTTTAGACCAATCGACGAGCTCATTGCTACGTCAACTCGGCGATCGCCGAGTTGACGTCACTGCGCGTACGAGGAGGATTGGTCAGGCGTAGGAAAGAAGCACGGTAACTGTTTTGCGAAATGAAGGGTCTGCGCGGCGCTGTAATATTCGGAAAACGTGATCGCCGCGGTCTACTGTACGGATTAGCGAGCTTGTTTGGCGGGTGTAAAAAAAAAAGTCGCAGCCTAAAACAAGCGCGCTTGTTTGTGTCCCCCTTCTGTGTCCTGTAAGTTTGCGCTGCTGTTATCCCAGTACGAACCAACTAGCCCGCCTTTCAACCCTTTAGCAGTAAGGATTCGCCCTGACCTCTCGTTTAGCGCAACTTGTTGGTAAGCTGACAAGTTGAGCACGCAAAACACCTTTCCATTACAAACTGGCAAGAAACAACTCCTCCATTTGCAGAAGCAGATAATAATCCATCTTATATACAGTGTTAAAAGTGACGTTAAAGTCACCACAAAGCTGCAGCTTATCGCCTTCCTTTTTCGAAACAACTACAACCAGGGGAGTAGCCCCGTTACTGTGGCTCACTCGCGTTACAACACCCTCTTTCTCCAGTGCGTCCAGGTGCTTTTCAACTGATTCTCGCAACATAAAAGGTACAGGCCGGGCCCTACAAAACAAAGGAGAAGGTTCTTGTTTTAAAACAATCTGCGCTTCATAGTTTTTATGGCACCGAATGTTGGTGAGAAGGCGTACTTCTCTCGTAGTGAAGCAACTCTATCATCAATACTTAACAAGTAGAGTGATTTGCCAATCTGGCTGAAGTCTCTCAAACCATGTCCTTCCTAGAAGAAATGATAACTTTCGCTCAGCTTCACGCACATACCAGCCGGTGAAACAGCTTTCTGGCCATCGTACTGTGTCTTCACAGGACATTCCCTCAAAACACTCATCTTTTCACCAGTACGCAGGATACAACTGCAGCAGGTTTACACTTAACATGCGGGAAAGTGGACGGATACACTCATTCAGGGACCACAGTAACCGCGGCATGGGCACGCCCTTTCCGCCTATGCTCATAACTGTATAGCCTTTCTTCTTGCCCGATGAATCATGGCACGCGTACATCGTGTGCTCCTCTTCGCTTGATGACTAGGGCGCGATGTTTGTTCTCTTTAGGAGAATCTTTCTTGGCCACATTTTCTGCACATGACCCACTTGAGAGCACTAGTTGAGTTCGTAGTTATTGTACCAGCAGTTATCAAACACGTGCGCCGGACCGCAACACCTACACTTGTTCCTTTTCTTCTCATTCTGCTAAATCAATCTTTTCTTTTGCGCCACCAGGTTTACTTCGTATTTGACGACATTTACAGCTGAATTTACGCCTCCTGGCTGCAGTACTGCAGTTTGCTTGGCTGCTAGCTCGCGCGCAAGAAAACGTTTGCAAGGACTTAGTTTTTCTGCGAAAACAGCGCTTTGAATGCCTTCGCTGCGGACTCGTGCCAGAAGCCTGTGACGCATAGCGCCTTTTAGGAAGTACCCCAGGTCACATTTTCGAGTCAAATGCTTTGTCTCAATATTAAAATATTTATTTCGTGCTCAAACTGTACCCTGTGGTGAAACTTGCACCTTTCAGCTATAATTGACATGGGGCGGCTGTAATGGTTTTTCAATAGATCCTTGACTTCTTCAAAAGTCTTCTCCGCAGGAAGCGATGGTACGACCAAACTCTTAGTACTTCATACGCCTCCACACCAATTACAGTAAAAACTACTGCCAGTTTCGTCTCTTGAGTTATGTATTTAGCACTGACGAAGTGCTCGAAACGCTCCAAGTACGAACCAAACGTCTGAACCTTGGCGTCGAACACGTCTATCTTGCCCAACCTCGACATGGGTTCTCGATCTTTCAGTTCCGCTGCAGCGTCGCCTGGCCCACGCCGCTTTGCCGCGGCGAAGACGCCTTGCGCGTCACATACAGACGGCTGCTGCGTTGCGTAGACCGCCGGTGCGATGTTGAGGCATGATCCCCGAGAGCTTCCACGTTGCAGGAACGCCTCCTGTAGGTGCCGACGCACTTGGATACAGTATACATGTCCAGAACACAAAAACATTTATTCCCGCGTCAAACCGTCGAGCTTTATAAACCCAGCCATAGTGACGTCCAAAGGTGTTGTGTGCATATCAAACGCTGCCCATTGTTCTGATCATTCTGCTTACGCTACACCACTCGTATTCGTCTTCCGCTGGCGCCGCTACATACTGCGCCCCCATTGGTGAACTAGTTCAATACTTGATACGCCACTGCCGACGACCAAACAAGCGAGCTGGGAAGCGCGGGCTGAAAGTTAAGAAGGGAGCGGACGGAGAACAGTGACGTGCAAGCGAATAATGCCAACTATCGGCTGCCACGTTTGCGTGCCCTTGGCACCATGAGAAGCAAAACATAAAAACCGTTGCAATTCGCGTGCCAATGATCCCGTCAAAATGAAAACAGCACTAAGCATGCAAAACATAAGCGCTTGGCATGGCGGCCGAGAACTGCTGATGTTTGCACATGGCGCCATGTTTGCAACATGGCGGCCGAGAACAGTAGGAGCTGTTTTCTTCCCACCTTTGGCCCTGGGAAGCCGAGGACAAAATGTAGGCCGTTGTGCGAAGCACATCACCGCTTTATTTTTGTTTTCGCATCCGTTGCGAAGCTTGTTTTAACCTCATTTTACCCTTTAGCCTTTTTAACATTGTTGTGGGCTGCAGTGCTCCCCAGAATAAAGAACCCTGCATGCGCATGAGCAAAAGCAATGCTGCGGCGTCAAGCGCATTTCCAGTCTTGACAAAGCCGCCTTACCGGCTTCACTGATAGCCTCGTCGTGTTTACTTCTTCAATGAGGATTTATGACGGTTAAGACGATATATCATTGAGTAAGACGGACTGACTTTTTTTCGCTAGCTGTGTAAAAGCCTGCACTGATGGGCACGTACTTTATACTGCCGTCATGAGCCGGACGACCGGTGACGCTTTAAGATGTTCTTGAGAGCTTGTTGGTCCGTAGTTGCTTCACAGTGAGCAGGCCGTCCAGCTCATGAGCGGAAGTACTTATTTAGCTTCGGATGTCTAGGTGGGTCCTCTCTTGTCTTTGTAAGTTGTGTCCGACAAGTCAGCGCTCTTTCCCGTCGTCTCTTGGTCCCTTTGGCCAATTCTTCCATATTTTAACTCGCTGTAACTAGTTTGAATCGTTTCTACTCGCAGTTGTGTGACAAAAACGAGGCCCTGGTCCATCAGCAGGTTATGGTCAAGCTTCTGGCTCTGCAGCTGGGACACGGCGAGCAGGTGTGATTGTGGGAGCTGTCTCGCACGGAGTACTTGCATCAATGCAGGACTGCAGCAAACCACTGTAAACCAAGCCAAAGACACAGAACTACTACAGCACCACAATTACCCCACGTTCCTGAGACGAAATTCACTTACAAAACGCAGCAATGAGAGTGGCGAGTCAGTCTGCGCTGTTGCCAGCTGCTGCCCTGCAGGACTTAGAACGCATGCTAGACGTAATATTTTATTACTGCGCTGAATGCGACTACACTAGTCTTTCAAATCAGTCTTTCATGCGAAACACTCTTCTGCCTCCTTGCGGAATTAATGTTTCATTAAAAGCAAAATAAATAAGTAGATATCAGTGTCATTTTCGTTTGTCCTATTCATTTCACTCACAATCGCCACGTTGGCACAGTGGTTACGGTGCTCGGCATGGGCGTCGGCAGGCGTGTGCTAACGTTTATTGAACATAATGATCATGTTTAATTAACATACTTTCGTACAAAGATTAATGAACGAGTGGCATCTGTATTGTAAATCCTTTGACGCCCTGATGCTCTCACCACGTGCGCTAACTAGGAGTTTTATATTTTCCATATGAGCGTGACGCAAAAATTGCATATGCAAACTGGCGGCGAGTACTGAAAAACCCAAACGACATTACAGACAAACGCAGGCTGGCTCGGGCCTCCGCAAGAACCGCGCGCACAGTCAACAGCCAGCACAAAACTACAGTGGTTGCTTGGGCGAGTTGGTACGACATATTGTAGGGAAACAGCGCGAAAGATAAGGTAAAGGTATATAATGCGTGGTTTGACGAATAAATGTTTGATGTAAGTCAGCGCTGTTGTATGTGTCCTTCTCTGCCTGGTTGCTTCGTGTTTCGCTGCGCTGCTTCCCTCCAACAGCACAAAGCATGATGTTTACCTTTCCACTGAGTTCATAGAACATTGCTCCACAAATAGGTGAGTATAAAAACTCCACAAATTCCACAACAAACTCCACAAAACTCCACTCCACATTGCTCCACAAATAGGTGAGTATATATATATATATATATATATATATATATATTGGGCTAGTTCTTTTCGAGTAATGGGTATAACACAACGAAGGCGTTAGCAACACTGATATAAATATTTATTTCTCAACAGTTCCGGTAGGGGCCCTCCCTTCGTCAAGAGATCAGCTAAACTAACGTACTTCTTTCTTGCCGCCACCCTCTCGCCTTCAAAGACATTTCAGAGCGCATGGGAAAAAAATAGAATCACAAAACAACAGATGACGATGTTAGAAAAAACCTGAAAAAAACGAGAAAAAAAAAACAAATAAAAAAGATGAGAGAAAAAAAGCGGAAGAAAACTGCTTATGGCCGAAAGTCGTTGAAAGTCCTCACCTGGTCATGATCTCGTCTTTGCCGGTTTTCGTCGCGCGCCGGGCCACCCAAAATTGTCGCCGCGGCGGGCGGGCGGGACGAGCCTGTGCCGCCGCACGTGAGGAAAGAGTGTCTGTCCCCTTAATGGGTCGACTTTCCACCTTTCATATCCGCTCGTTCCTTGTGAATAGCCTTCAAGTGGTAGGGAAGCCTAAGCACTTCACATTGTACAAGTAGAGGAAAGAAAACAATAATAAAAATATAATAGCATCCCTAGCGTGGTGGCCTACGTTCCCAACACAGTTCTTAAAAACCCGCCTACTAGCTGCTTAGCGTACTACACTTATATCAATCACACGCACATTTTACAGGACTCAGACTTCATCTCCAACATCTCACCAATCAACCCTAACATTAGCCAGGCTAAACGCAGAATTCTCCCTCTTTGTACTGAGTCAAACTACGCATTACAGACTCCTGCCTTTTCATCCCTCGACTATCCTCTATCCCAAACCACCCGGTTAATGAGCACAAAAGCTAACACCCTGTCCATGTTTGCAGCAACTAGCATATACACGGATGGTTCATATTGAAATGACACCGCAGGTGCGGCCTATGAGCACTCACACATCACAGCGGACTAAAGGACCTAAGATAATTTTGCTTAAAATGCTTCTTGTGCCTACCACGCAGATGTCTTAGCATTCACAGAGGCATTAAATTTCACTTACGCCCTCGAACCAACACCCGCGATGCACATATTTGCTGCTGATGCACCTTGCTAGCACCAACGACTCTGATAACAGAATCATAGCCATAAAGCGCAGCTTCACCATTTACTCCTCTCTAATTTTAATATTAGCCTGTTCCACGTCCTCAGTCATACCGGACTAATTATTAGGCAACGATATAGCAGACAGAGCTGCATCCTCAGGACGGATTTCTGGTTTCGTACGCAACGTCAAATGCACTATATATTCCTTAAAAAACTCTTCCACAGAACTGTTCAACTCCATTGGCATTCCCAGGTGGAAGCGGCCTGCTTGCTTGTTTTCAGTCGTCAAGAAGCGGTGCTCGCTGGGTGTGATTAATTCCCTAGCCAGAAAATCTACTATATGTTGTGTGCTCTTACTATATTCTTAACTTGGGTCGGAGGTAAATTTTCGGTAGTGCGTGTTGTTGCTGAGTTGCCTCAAATCACACGAAGCAATTTCTAAAAACACAGCACGCAATGTTTTAGCATTTAATGACATTGAAACAGTGGCCATACAGTATTTATTTGCGCATTCAGTTGAGGTAGGTTCAGGGCTGTACAGTGCTGCGGATCCAATCGAGACGCGGCGCGTCCAGGTGGTGGAAGCGTTGCTCTCTGCCGCCGTCGCAGGACTCCGCCGCTACGCCGCGGAGCTGCCACCGGTCGCCGTAGCGGCACATCAGCTGCCGACCGGCCAGGGACTCGTGCTGCAAAGACACGCATCTTTGTTAGCCAACAATGGGTGCAGCACGCCTGTACTCACCGTGCAAGAACGACCGCACAGCATGGAGGGCGCGCACGGGGACGCCTCCAAACTCACTTGCTCCAGCTGGTCCCCTGCACAAATATATGAATTGTAAGGTTACCCTTCAAACCCCCTTAATCTCCGCAGTTCCCACTTCACAGAGATGATCTTCCACAGTTATTATCCGCAAGAGTAAATGTTTTACAGCGAAAGCTCTATAAAGGCGAAAGCTGTATAAAGGAGCTAGGCGAAACGAAAAACCGTTCGCAACATGTTTCGATAATGGTCTCCATTGGCTGCGCCGTTAGTTGAGCCGTTTTCTATGCCGCACCTAAGTGTGCGCGCCATTGGCTGCGCCGTCAGTGACATCGTTTTCCGTCGGACCCAAGCATGCGCACCATGGCGGGCGGGTGCTTGGCGGAGGCGGCGAGGAAGCGGCAGTGCCGGCGGAGTAGCGTCAACATGGCAGTGGCGCAACGCGTTCTCCGGGGCCAACTCTCAAGCGACACTTCGGCTGCGGCTGCGACGTCTGCGACTGCCTGTGGTTCGACAACCACCTGGCTACGATCGACGAGATCCGGTGTCAACAACAACGGAACAATGCCATGGAGGTGCTGACGCGGAGGTTCCCCAGCTTCTCCCGACGTCGAGCAGTTTCGGGTCTGTCGTACATGCAAAGAATCACTAATCAAAGGCAGTATGCCAAAATTAAGCCCCGTTAACGGCTGCCTTTACCCTCCGATGCCCTCACATTCGCTCAGGCTCAACGTCGTCGAGGGATGACTAGTGGCCCCGCGTCGGCCCAAACACGGTTCATTACTGGCAGGAACGCAAGAAGGAGGTGTTCGCAATGGCAACGCAACTCGGCAAGCCAACGGCATTTCCAACTTCTTCGGCCCCCGAAGTTCATTGGGACCGCTTAATTGAGCTGCTCAAACGCATCAGGGTACACGGCGACGACTCGCAGCGCTGGTTCGTGCAGGAGACGGCGTTCGTCGAACTTTGAAACAATGAGGCGCGTTCGATATAGGTGCTCTTCGACGTCAAAGACCGGCGGCCGTTAAAAGTATAATAATAGAAAAAGTCTACAATACAACGTCGGGATTAACCGACTGCTTCAGCGTCGCTGGTCAACCATATGCACGGAGTGTTTGGACGGCGATCTTCATTGCGCGTCTTCTCTTTCCGTCACGACCAACAGGCGCTGGGAAAAAACGCGATAACTATCAACGTCTCCAATATGTTCCATTGCTTTCGCAGACACTGCGACCAATGGAAGAGAAAGATGAAGAAACGTTTTATCTTTCTGTATACATGCACATTTGGCGCTTTCCATATCAGTGAAGATGTTATCAGATGTCCAACACCTTTCGTATAATTCTGTTTCGTAAACTGGTCCACAGAAACTGGTCGATGACTGGCGCTGCACACGCCGAAAGGGCAAAAAATCACAGCATATCCACGGAGTGAATGATGAGTGGGCGAAGCTGCGGAGGTTCATCGGTAAACCGTGAATCTTCCGTGAATTCTGCCCAGTACATCATCACCGACGTGAGATCGGGCGCGTTTATACTAAAGGTTCGATGAGTTATGACGACTTGCAGCTCACTTTAATTTTACATGTACGCTGTGAATTTTCATTGTTTAGAAAACCATTGCTTTAGAAAACATGTGGCGTCTTTCGTTAAGCAGCTGGCGTCTTTTCGCTTTGCTTTAGAAACATCTGGCGTTCTTTCGTTTTGCTTTTACAAAACATCTGGCGTCTTTCGTTGGTTTATTTCATCAATCAACGGCGTTTTTAAACAAAATTTTTATTGTTTAATCACGCACAGGAGAAATCTCACCAGGCACTACCTTGGAGGTAAACAATGGCTGCTAATGGGAATGAGAAACAGAAGAAGTTGGCTTTTAGCTAACACTTACACTTCTACTTCTACTAACGTTTCCTACTGGAACATGCCAATGGCTGCTAATGGGGAATGAGAGACAGAAGAATTCGGCTTTTAGTTAACGCGCACGCTGCGAATTTTTTATTGTTCAACAACGCACAGGAAAAATCTCCCACCGGCACCACCTTGGAGGTCAAAGCGTAAGACTTGTTACGCACTACTACTACGACTACGACTACGAGGGACGAACGGGTGCCGCCTTAAGGAGCTTCGCCCCTAAAACCGAAAGGGCAAAAATTAAATAAGGAGGGAGACATTTTACGATAATTCAAGGGGAAGCGCTTTACTGTTTGAAGCGAGATCGGGTTGCCTTAGAACGGGTAATTATAAAGCGAGATTCAGTAAGGAAGAAGAACAATGCACGTGCTCCGGGGAAGATAAGGAAACGGCGGAGCATGTTCTGTCTGAATGTGGAGACATCCACCCAGGTGTACGTTTGGGCACGAGCCTACATGACGCCTTGGGTTTTAGAGACAATGGAAAGCTGAACACGCCCGCGATTGAAATAAGTAAGAGACGGTTAGACTATTGGTGGCAGAAAATTAGAGAGAAAGTACAAAATTAAATATTGAAAAAAAAGGACATTCTGCCGTAAAGGGCACAGAACGGAGCTGAAAACTTGTTTTTTTTGTGGAGTAAGATAGTTTTAATTGAAGTAAAGACACTAGGCTCACACTAAGAAAAAGAAGAGTAAAGGGTTTTTTTTTGTCGATCCTGGTGGCACACTTGTCTCCACGCCGTTATAAAGGGGACGCTCATAGCATCCATCCATCCATTCATCCACACCACAGGCGCTGCATTATGCATGATGGCCGTGTCCTGCCAATCTCAAAAAGTTTGCAAACAATTAGTGGCACGTGCTAGAGTTTAGTGAAAACGCTCCCGCATGGGCGATACGTGCCAAGTGAAATCATCGCAAGCAAATAATTTAATTTTGATACCTCGTCGAACAGCGCACCAGCTCAGGTGCGCCGAGCGGCCGCCGACGATTTTCAGCGAGCGACATGGCTCAAGCGATTCCGCCATTGCATCCAGCAACTTCGCGCGACCAATTGGCAGGCATCATGTCAAGCCCAGGGAGCGACACATTTCATGTAGGCTAGCTGAAGTCGGCCTTTTCAATGCATTTCGTCATCTAGTATCAAGTCATCTAGTATACCCCTCAGGTAAGCGGGAATTGCGTCACTAGCGCCAATTTGTTCTCTGGTGTTTGGTAGGCCAAACTTCCAAAAGAAGTCACTGCTGCTGCTATGGCAACGCTTTCGTTGATACGCGAGGAGGAAACGTTATGCACGCGACCATCTTGTGCCCCAACCTATATTTCGTTTCAGATTGTGTTGCTGCTGAACATGTTTTCGGCAGCTTCCGGTTGCTAATTTTCTAGAAATCTGAGCACGTGCACAAAACAATTGTGTGGAAATGTTTGTCAGTTCAATACGCGCGAGCCAGCACGCCCTGACGTGTGAAATTTTGTTTCAGCAAGAAAAAATAGTAGTCGAAAATTGAGGTTTATTCACTGCTTTTATTAGCAACGTATCAAAAACAAAGGCATTCAGTACATGCCACAGTACCGTATAGCTGTGTATCCCGTATAGTAAGTGCAAATGATAGCGTGATACAGAGATGAGACGGCGATTCATGGGAGACAGAGCTGGCTGTGGTGACGTCGCGTTCTGAAAATAAGGACAGAATGAGTAACATTTGAACTCGCATGGTTGCCTATCGCTTAAACAAATGCCAGTATTTTTTCCCTAAAGTGGCGCATACAACTCAGACTGGTCAACTCCGATTGTGTGTCTTTTCGTGACTTCAACCGAAAGTGCTCCTCCTAAAGGCATTAAACAATGCTCCAAATAGTAATGCTGTTGTACATTCACGTAACATGTTAAGCATGGCTGGTTTCTCATTAGCTGTCTAAGAATATTGTAGTATTGTGAGTCGTTTGTTTGCTTTGGCTTCAGCATTCTACATTGTCCACAACTGTCAGTGAATCTGACCTGGTCCAACAACAGCGAAACGATCCAGAGCTTGAACAACTTATTAAATACCTTGAAGGCCGTAGCTCGAGCCCTCGCGGGCATTCGCGCGTTCAGAATCATTCTGTCTTCGTAACAACATCCTCTACAAAAAGAAACTTCAAACCTTCTGCGAGTCAACTTCAGAGAACTTCAATCCATATGTTCCATCAGTGCTGCGTGCCGACATTTTATCTGCCTGCCACGATGAGCCTTCGTACGGCCACTTGGGATTCCCGCGTACCCTTGCCCGGATTCGTCAGCACTACTACTGGAGGTCAAGCATTACGTAAAAACGTGTAACGATTGCTAGCGTCGTAAAGCCCCACCTGTGCGTCCAGCTGTTTTCCTGAAGCCTGTTGCACCACCATCACAGCCATTTCAACAAATCGGCATGGACTTGCTCGGGTCCTTCTCGAAGTCTCATGACGGCAACCGCTGGATCGTAGTCGCTACTGACTGTTTGACAAAATACTGCGAAACAAAAGCCCTACAACGAGGCACTTCCAATGAGATTGCGTACTTTTTCATGAACAACATCGCCCTCCACCATGGAACGCCAGCAGCTGTCATCACCGACCGTGGAGCACCTTTTACAGTCCAAATGATGCAAGACGTCATGATGCTTAGCGGAACTGCTCATCGCAAAACTACCGCATACCGTCCACAAACCAAGTCTTACGCAGCGATTAAACAAGACACTCGCTGACATGCTATCTATGTACGTTGACCAAGACCACAAAAACTGGGATGACGTTCTACCATACATTACGTTCGCTTACAACACTGCGGTTCAAGAGACTACGGGGTTCACCCCTGTCCGGTTCCTTCACGGCCGAGAAGCAAGTACAATGCTGGATGCTATGCTGTTACCCGACAGGTGTTACATTGCCACTGATGCGAACGACTTTATCCGGCTCGCAGACGCAGCTCGCAAGCTTACACTCGAGCGAATCCAAAACAAGCAACGCATCGACTCACAGAGGTACAATTCTCGTCATCGCGAGGTTATTTACTAGCCCGGTGATCAAGTGTGGCTGTAGATTCCCATTCGCCAAAGGGGTCGCTCGGGAAAGTTACTCCACCGCTACTTCGGTCCTTAGAGTTCTACGTCGCCTCAACGACGTCAACTACGAAGTCCTGCCTGGAGGCACGGCTCGGCGATCGCGTCGCTTACAGCAGGCAGACATTTGTGCATGTATCGAGGATGAAGCCGCACTGCCCCCGTTGACTATTCGTCCAGTCTACTTGAATGATCGTTCGAACACCTCGACACTGCTGCGTCATGTGTGTGTGAGTGTGCGATTAGTTTCTGTTTTAATCACCATTGAGCATCGCAACGATGCTTTTTTTTGTAAGGGGGGTAATGCCACGAGCATGAGATGAGATTGCGCTATTCCACGGTGTGTATGTGCCACTGTGAAAACAGAGGAGAGGACAAGGAAGCGGAAAAGACCAGGAAGTCGTGGTTCAGCTCGACGTCCTGGTGCTCCGATAGAGAGGTTCTGCACTATTCGTAATTACGTGACAATATATAGGGTGTTATAAAAAAGGAAATAGCCAAGAACACATTTTATTTCCACACATAATTGCATAACTTTACTTTATTTATGCGTAAGTTGGAAAGATAAAGCCACATATTCAAAAGTTGCTCAATGTTCGCTTGCTACCAAAATCATGGCGACGCTTTACTTCCAATACCAAAACTAGTCCAAGTGTCCACCACAGCGCCGCGCAGGGGCGATGCGGCACCAGTCGCGGTAGGGAGCCTACACGTGCGCGCCTCCGTAGGCACGGACATATAGGCTCCCTAAGTGGCGGACGCAACTTGAAAGCTTTCCTAAACCAATCCGAGTTCAGAGCGGAGATTGCTTGCTCGCCCTCACTACAGGCGATGTCACCTCTTCGCCACTTCATGAAGCACGTGCACAATGTCAGCACTAAGCGTTGAGAATATCAGGATTTCGCGCTTGTCGGCTACACGCTGACATCTCCGTTTGCGCAGTAGGAAACGAATAATAAGACGAGGTGAAATCACTTGGTCGCGCGCGATAGTCATGCGAGCCAGGGAAGCAGGGGTGCGCCACCCAACAGTGACATACATAGCTTCAAGCGCAAGGGCAGCCCACAATTACACCGACGGATCTCACGCATCCCACGCATACACAAGAGGTCATAAAGGTAGCAAAGTGGTTAGCGTCTACGCCACAGAACTCATTGTTTTTCACGAAGCTTTGTTGTTCATAAACACATCTCATTACAACTTGCCAATACATTTATACACGGATTGTCAATCAGTACTATCAAAATTAGCAAGCCTCTCTGACGATGATGAACGAATTTGGAAGTTCCTCCTGAATAACATGTACTCATCTGGTGTAATACTAAGGTTATTTTACGTGCCCACACACACGGCAGTTGCAGGCAATGAAGTTAGCCCGGCATCATGTGGAGGAGCACATGGTTTTAAGCGGTTCTCAATCAAGTTTCAGTTACAAACCATACTGCATTGGCAAAACTACTGGCCCGCAGCGGAACATCAAATGGATTCCGAGTATCTACCAAATTCCAAAATGGTTTCCCCCACAGCTTCTTATCTGGCCACTTTTAATATTACTTATACAGATTTAAAATCACATCATCGAACATTTGAACGTACTGTTCTCCCTTGCGAAAAATGCTACTTGAACGAATGCCCCAACTTACTGCAATCCGCTTACGCACACCACACAGCGCTGCAATTACACCATCAAGAATATACGCGCGTTACTTCTACAATGGGTCTCTGTCATGAAAACATCAATCACTATTTCTCCCCCACCTCAACACGTTGCAGACGTCAATTAACACCAACGGCACACCTTCCGTAAAATGTCATACACAGCAATTTCCCATTCTTATCGCCACTCACGTTCTTTTCAAGCGCATGCTCCCGTCGTGGATGACACCAACTATGGTAGGGATTTTCCCTATGACACATAGCGGTAGCATCACTATTCAATAATACCACCTCACATCATTCACGTCACTCCTCAAGTCTGATTGTCTCCCACGTTTATCAAACCCCTCTTTTTCACCTTAATGCAAAAACTTTCATCACGCACTTGCCGTTTCATTTTCAAGGCCGACTTCGACAGTTGTGCTGATTAGACGTTCCCGTATTTCATGACCTTCCAACGCATTCAACAACATTCTCGTCTCATTGCTGCAACAGAGCCATTGTTGTTCCCGGCCACAAGCCCATCTCGAGGCCCACCAATCTCAGGCCAACCCACCGCATCACGATGCCGACTTTTCGTCCCATCACTCTCACACTAGTGAAATAAAGCCGACGCCAACGTTACTAGAACAAACTCAGTTTCAAAGCTCCATATCTCCGCCAGCGGAGGAGGGTGGTCCGAACGGCGGTCGCGAGAACTAGCGGCGCTGCAGTTCCGTCTTGCGCCACTATCGGCGCGTCGTCTGCTGCCACGGCATAACGCTGCGGTCCGCCGCGCAGTTGCTCGCGGCAACTCGCTCGCGGCAACTGCGCGGCAACTTTCTTATTGTACTGTTAGGTGGATACTTAGATGGATATGCATAAGGTCGTCTGTATGCATTGGCCCGCGTGCGTTCTTCATTGATTGGCTAAGAATCGATGTTCGGTCTATATTGCCACGGCCACTTCTTGTTTACTTTGATGTATTCGGGTTTGACCAGCAAGGACGGTTATCAATGCTCGACGCTGTCCGCGAAGCAGTGTTCGAGAAGCTTCGCGATTGTAGTAGATCGTTTTGGTAAGATTGCGCGCCGCACGCGAATGTTCCAGCTTTGTCGAGAGATAGCGCCGCCACCACGGATATCGCTGGAAAGTTCGATAGTGCCTGTATAAAAGCCAGGGGCGTAGCCAAGGGGGGGGGGGTTTGGGGGGGTTCAAACCCCCCCCCCGAAATTTTTCAGTTTTGCTTGCGTATATATACACGCACACATACAAACGCACGCACGAACGAACATAAAGTATGGTTGAACCCCCCCCCCCCCAAAAAAAAAAAAAAAATTTCGCTACGCCCCTGATAAAAGCCGACGCACTTTAGCGCTTGTCAGTTGATCGACGGTCGGCGCTTGTTCACCGCTATCAGTGTATTGCCGTAGTTTGACTTTCAGTTTCCCGGCCACAAGTTCGGCCAAATAAAGAGTGTCATCTCGGACCTGCTGACTGCTGCGTTCGTCGACGTCACAAACCCGTGACATCTGATGAAAAAGCATCGGGACGATGCTTTTTCAGAGCGGGGCAATGCCACGCCCACTTCTTGTTTTATTTTGATGTATTCGGCTTTGACCAGCAAGGACGGTTATCAACGCTCGGCGCTGTCCGCGAAGCAGTGTTCGAGAAGCTGCGCGAATGTAGTAGATCGTTTTGGTAAGATCGCACGCCGCACGCGAATGTTCCAGCTTTGTCGAGAGATAACGCAGCCACCAGGGATATCGCTGGAAAGTTCGATAGCGCCTGTATAAAAGCCGACGCACTTGACCGCTTGTCAGTTGATCGACGGTCGACGCTTGTTCACCGCTATCAGTGTATTGCTGTAGTTTGACTTTCAGTTTCCCGGCCACTAGTTCGGCCAAATAAAGTTTCATCTCGGACCTGCTGACTGCTGCCTTCGTCGACGTCACGACCCTGTGACAATATTTGAGCTGTCTACATTGCGCTTAACTTCCAAGCATAGGAGTTTCTAAGCGAATGAGGGTTTTCAGCGCATTTTTATAACTACCACTACAATTTTAGCCGCTGCCGTCTTATCTAGACTAAGAACAACACAACACGCTTGTAAAAGCTTTAAAGTGTACAAAGAAGCGTACTTACTCGAGATACAAAAACGTTCTAGAAAAACTGTACTCATGTTGTCTACAATTTATTGAAAAACACTTTCTCGAAAAACATCACCAATGCTTTACAATGTTTACAAGACACGTTTTCGCGACGGTTAAAGGGATACTGACCCAAAATCGGAAAATTTTACGAGAAATCGGTAAATCAAATCTCAGTGTGCGATTACATCGAATAGATGTCGTCTCTGAGCAATTTTTTCAGCGGATAGTTGTATTTTCGGTGTCTCATCTTTCTACGTCGCATTCTTATACGGTGCCTTAAACAATTCGAAAATATCGGCCGTGATGTGAGCACCGAGCAGTTATTCGCGCGTACTTTGTCGCTAGAAGAGTCGTCAGTATTCAACATCAGTTTTTCAACTTCACCGAGCAGATGTTCCATGCCCGCAGCACTGTACGACAGCCGTTTACGTTTCGTGCTGTAGCCGTTCATTACGCCAACTGCTCGTCAACTACAATTATCTTTTGCACAAGTAAGTCCCCGTTCCCGAAGCAAAGTGTGGGATTGGGCTAGTTGGTATTCCATTATTAAACTCCTCAGCGCAAAAATTTGACACGGTACACATAGAAAAGACGAGGACCAGCGCTGGTCCTCATCTTTTCTATGTGTACCGTGTCAAATTTTTGCGCTGAGCAGCCCGTTCCCGAGCCGGCGAGTGTAAAATATTCCGCACATCTTGTTCGATACCTCGTCGTAAAACCTCTCGAAAATCCACTGCTTTGAAGGCATAGCGAGAGCTGACAACTGATCGAATGTCAGTGTGATGCAACTCTCAGTCTCGGTAGCGTATATAGGTAATCGCCTGCCTTTCGTTTTGCTGTTCTATTTCTGGCGGCTCCTCCAAACTGGGCACTGGGCTTTCGCGGGACGCCGTGCGGTTTGGGGGGGATTTGCGCCTAAACCCCGAATATTTTGGCTTTGAAAAGTGGGGTGGAAGTGCTGGGAACAAGCGCGGCAGGGCAACGGGCGCGAGTTAACCACTTTCCACGTGGGATCAAAACTTCTTGTCCCGCAACGACACGACGATAGTGCTTTACGATGTCGTCACTCTCAAAATGAACGCCACAGACCTTGCATTTCGCAGTAACCTTCCTATCTTTGCGATGCAAAGCTTGAATGGCGTAGGGTCTTTTGGAGGTCCGAAGAAGTGTCGTGAAGCGGAGTCGTCGTTGCGGTAGCCGATCTTGCAGACCGGCGCAAAGCAAGTCGGCATACCGCACCGTGAATCTGTTCGCCCTCGTTACGCTTCGTACATCATGCACGTGTCTTTGTACCAGACGCTAAGCCTGGTCAAGAACAGTCGCAAAAATGACGAGCGAACAAAACGCAGACGTCGCTGTAACCCACGTGCGCGCGTACATAACAAGCGCCAGCCGCGGGAGCTAGACAAGCTAGACGTGACTGCAGCGCCACTAGTTCTCACGACCGCCACGCGGACCGCCTCTCCGGCGGAGCTTTTAAACTGAGTTTGTTCTAGTAACGTTGGCCGACGCATCAGGTTCATAGCGCGGCGTACATAAAAGAAGACATTGACTCACAGCGAACTACAACAAAAGCTCTTTTATATTTTATTTTGTTGGGTCACGCAGGCGGCGCTTCATACAAAAACAATTACAATACCAGTTGGACCACATTCCCATTTCAAGGGACACGCGCAATTGCTTAACAAAAAAATTGGCCTCCAAATTATCCGTTTGGGATGCTTCCCCTATTCATTTATCTTTAATTGGTTTAAATTCGCCATACCGTCTGGTCGTACGCGTTACCTACCTACGTCATTTTATATTATTTTTATTTCGAGTGACAAGGCTATCCAGCCATGGCGAAGCAGGGCTGATATTCCTCGTGTATGGACCAATCGACTGTTTGTGCCCTAATAGCATCACCAAGTGCGCTGTAGACGCGCTCTTTTTTGTATTTTTATCGGCTCTTTAGGTGCCCTTTAAAAACAAGCGGGTGTACAGCAGCGGTCTCTTCCCGTCGCCATGCTAGCAGGCTTTCCAGCGTGCGCGTCAGAATACACACGTTAACTTTGTGATAGCGGTTTATCACGTGCATTCGTTTGGTATGTGCGCCCTGTGATTTGCATCTTGATGCTTGAAATAGTACCAAAGCTCCGGCGTCCTTACTTTGGTGGTGGAAGTAAAAAATGTGCCTTTATGGTTCCGGCTTTATTTTATGTCTCTAGGGCAAAGGGTTATTCGTAATTTTTCAATCCCGAAATTTCCAGCACGAAGGGAAATATTTTTAGATACTTAAAAAAATGTGAATTGGTCCATAAGCGAACGCTCTCATTGTTTACGATATTACACGCTCTATGGGTAGCTATTCGGGTAGTGGTGTTCGTTAACGGTGTTCTTTCCCGTGCTCCTAAATCTGAGTACACGGGTCTCTAGCATTTCGCCAGTCCAGGGCACCGCTTTCGGTTGCCGCTCTGCGGGCCCGGTCTGTCAGACTCAGCCAATCGTCTAGGCTCTCGCTGGCCAGGAGCTTCTCCCATATCTACGCTGTCAGTTGTTGCATGGGTGGTATGGCAGTGATCGCGTGACATGCCAACGTGATGTTTGGCTTTGGCTGAACACCATGGTCAGCGAGGAGAATAAGCCGAAGGATAAGTTTGTCTGAGGGTTTGCAAATTAGGATACGTGCCAGTTTGGATTTGCCTCCAACTAACCCCTTCCTCTTTATTTAGTGTTCAGTGGGGTGGCGAATAGGCTCGCTTAAGTCCTTTGTAGTGGTTCAGTATGGCCAGGTAGTCACATGAGACGGGAACGGGTACCTCGGAGGCGGAGTTAGAGGGTGCTCGCCTCGTATACCCTCAAGCAACTCAATCCGCCGCCTCGTTTCCCTTCAGCCCCATGTGACAAAGGGTCCATATAATCCCGTCAAGACGTACTTTTGGGCTAGTTGGTTCATATTCGCAGTAAAACAGCGCCGGCGAAAACAACAGACCAAACGAGGAGGAAGACACGTAACACAAGGCGCACTAACAACTGAACGTTTATTCAGTATCTGCATAGAATAAATACTGCGCTCGCGTGAATAAACAGAAGAAGGTTACAGGAGATATGACAGTGCATCACGTGGTCACTCCTACTGCGCGTGAAAAACGGTTCCTGCAAGAAATCTGATATCCTTCACCGAAAGCAAAACAGAAGGAATGCTGACACAAGATTCCCCGAGCTTTTTTATCTCTAGGGCTTCAACAACCTCCCTTGTCAATCTGTCAGCTGATTTGTACATGAAGTCAGTGTTTTCAAATCGAGGTGCGCAATCGTAGTCTCAACAATGGATACCTAGATGCCCTGATACCACTTTCGTTGTGCTGTATTTGTGCTCTTTTAAGTTATAATTCAGGTATCTTCCTGTTTGGCCTATGTATGTCGCACTGCAAGACAAAGGGATTGCGTAAACCACATTATCGGTGCACTGCACAAACGTGTCGCAATGCTTCTTAGAAGAAGCCTCCGAATGTCTCCGCCATTCCTTACGTACAGTCGCGCTCAGTATGGCTTGCAACACGGGAGCGCGTGGCCTCCTGAGTTCAAAGATTGCGCATGGCTTCAGTTTGTTCTCATTTCCCCAAATAAATCATATTTCCTTATTTGGGATCATCCGCAAGTGAGAGAACCGCGTTTAGTTATGGAAATAATGGCTAGTGGAAAACATGAGGAGCCTTTGAACTCGCGAGGCCACGCGCTCCTGTGTTGCAAGTCATATTGAGCGCGACTGTACATTCCGTTTCGCACAACTTGAAGGCAGTGGCGGAAAGGGCGGAGTAAAGGTGGTGTTTACCGCACCCCACAAGCTGACAAAATTGTGTCGGGTGGTTAGCGAAGAAAGTAAGACACCTGTGTGCTCTATGAAAGAGACACCTGTGTGCACTAAGTTGTTAGTGCTCCCTGTGTTACGTGTCTTTCTCCTCGTCTGGTCTGTTGTTTTCACCGGCGCTGTTTTACTGCCATATGATCCGATAACGAGTAGTGTGCAAGTGTGCATCGGGATACTCGCCCGTGCCTGTAGCGTTCACGATGATACAGAAGGCGGGTTGGCTGAGGCGCCCTTGTCAGCAGTTGCGGCAAGCCGCTTGGGCGTCCGTGAGGATTGTGAGTGATCGTCTTTGTCTGTGGCCGTGGGCAATGACTGTTTCTTTGGCCTCGGTGATATTGTGGCATCTTATGGATGCACTGGCGGGTGCAGTCCAGTCTTTGGCGGGTGCAGTCCAGAACTATGCATACTTCCTTGGTCATAGTTCGACATAATACGTGGCGTTCTTCTCAGTCGAGGGAAGTTTCCATTCTGGCTTCCCGTCGACCCTGATGTTGCCGGGGGTCCATATTGCGGAGCATAGGGGCAACCTTATAGGTGGCACGAATGTAGTCTGGAATGTACTTTCGTCTGGTGCTGGCTGGCTATAGCCGAGACGTAAGCCTCTGCAGCTACATGGCTAGTTGCGCTTCGCAGACCCAACGCGAGGAGTTTGCTTGTTGGGAGTGCCCGGTGGTAGCTTGAGTGTCGCCTTGTAGGTATTGCGGAGTCTACTTGGTCTTGGTAAGTCGTTGGTAGGACAAAGTGTATATCAACCTACTGAGGCTGCGCATGAGTTTCAGGGTGTCCTCCTTGCGCATGCCATGGCACGAGTGGCGACCCGAGATATCATTCGAGCTACCTGCAGCGTCGTGGTGCGACGGAGGGCAAGTTTGTGATCTTCCCCGCACGAGCCACGCGTACGGACATGCTGCTAGCCTACGTCACTGCGCAATGCCTGTCCTCATTGGCCGCCAGTGACAACCCCCTTCTCCACGAGCTCGCTTCTGTCTGGCGCGGGCTTGCCCGCGTCAGATGCTCTAAGGCCTGCCCAATAGGTTGACGCGCTGCTCTAGCAGGCGGCTTGTCGTTCGTGTGCTCGACTGCTGCCCTTTGTGTGATAGTCGTAGCGCCGCTGGCAAGCGTACTCGATCGGTCTTGCGGAGTTCCTCTTACGGCCTGCAAGCCCATGACTGTCGTACTATGCTGCATCTTGGGTTAATAAACCCGCGTTGTTTGTTGACAACCTGCCTCGAGTGCCTTTTCTGCGCCGTGACGGAGAGTCGACGAACCCGGCCGTAGCGTCTTTGTTCGCTGCGGCAGTGTTGAACGTCGCGTCCCATCCCGGTCGCCTCGTAGGGTAAGCTTCGTGCAAAACCTATCTCCACATAACTGACGCCCAACTTGGTTTCGGCATAGCATCAGAGCAGTCCCTCTCGAGGCGCTCGTTCCAGCTTGATCCCGTGGCGACGTACCTTATCTCGTTCGATGCGGACGAACCCGACAGCACGAGTTACAGTCGCCTCGGTGGCCCTCTGCTTTCGGTCACCGGGAGAGATCCCTTCTTTAGGGCCCCCTATGGTGATGCTAACCGCTCGAACGGGGACTAAAGTCCTAGCCAAGCCAGTTGCGTGCTCTATCAACTGTTCGAGACGCACGCGGAACACGCGCTTACGGGCCCCTCCAATGCGTCGTCTCCGCTCGCTGGCCTTTCCTTGTCAGCAGCGCAGTTGACGGCCCAAACCGCCGCACCCGAGCCTTCCTACCTAGGTCACTTAGGTGTCGGCATGCACGCTCTCACTGAGCCACCTTGGTCAGGAGCGCAATGGGTTGACAATGTCGTGCGCGAGCCAGCTCGCTTGGCCGACAACGTCGCCACGTTTTCCGACGCTCGCATGCCTCAGACTCGCGTAGGCGGCACTTTCGACAGACGTGAGCCACCTTGCTCCCCGGTCGATCCATTTGCCTATCGCGTAAGGCCTCATGCACAGGCCGAAGCGGACACAACCCTACACTCCTCCATGCCGTTTACTGGCCCTTAGGTCTGATGTGCATGCCGGAGAACAGGCGTGCGACCCTCTTACGGCCGCACCTCCGACGGAGCAAACGCCGCTGCACGCAACTGCGGCGCAGCTCCTAAACGTCCTGTTGGAAGCGGTGCGCTCGCAGCCTTGAGCTTTAAAGTCCCGAGTTTCCTCAGCCAAGCGCACCGAGTAGCCTAAGGGTACCTCTGCCTGAGTACAGCGGTTATTCGGACCGCATGAGTGCCACAGAGAACCTCGAGGCGCTGCACCACTATCAGCTGGCGATGGGGCTGAGCGACAGCGTTATGCTCGGTAGTGTATTGCCTGTATCGCTGACAGCCTAAGCGGCGTGGTGGTACTGAATTGTCGGCCACCAAGCTCGTTCGATGGAGGAGTTTAGGGCGCGCCTCCGTAGCGAATTCCTTCCTCCTGACTACGAGCGTCGCATGCGTCGCGAGCTGGAGCTCCGAACACAGCATGCCGGCGAATCTCTTCTCGAGTACGTCCGGGCTTTGCACGAGCTCTACCTCCTTGCCGACCCTACGGCATCAGACGCGGAGAAGGTAGAGCGAGCCATTCGCCAGGCTCATCCAACCTTCGCCGCTTACCTTCGGAGCGCCCGTTATCGTAACCTAAACGAGCTGGCCTCCGATGGGAAGCGTATTCAGGGCGACATACTGGCGGCGAGAGCCTACCGCTCGCCGCCACCGCCGTCCGCTTTTCTCGAGCCTCGTTGTGCGTGGGCAGGTGGTGACTCGTCAGCCCGTAATCCCCCTAATCACAAGGCGGCCTCGTACGCCCGGGGGTGCCCCTTTGCACTGCAAGGCGAACGAGAACGGGACCCCCGTGCTCCAATGCACGAGGGGAGATCCGATCGCGGAGCCCCCCCTGCGGCTAGCGAACGGAGGCCTCCTAGTTCTCAGGGGTCGCCAAAAGCCCTCACAGATGGGGGAAAAGGCGTCGTCTGCTACCGTTGTCATGAGCGTGGCCACACCGCGCAAACATGCAACGCGCCCCACCCGACGCAAGGGCCTGCTCTCCCGTCGAGAAACGGGGTGAGCCGTCGATGAGCTCCCCCTCGCCGGCGGTGACAGCAGTACGAGAGCAAGTGGTGTAACCCAACCTCTGGCACCATAGCGTGCCGCGCTGGACATGACTTTCCAGCCATGCCGGCGCCGTTCACCGCCCTTACGATCGCTGGTCGAGAGTTTGCGGCGTTGCTGTATAGCGGGGCTTCGATCTCGCTGTTCGGCGAAGAGGTTGCGGCTCATTCGCGCGACCGCTCTGTCCGCATTCGAGCTTGCGATACTGCCTTCCATCTCGCCAGCGGTACCGCCACCTCGTGCGGCGCTGCGTGGTTGGTTGTGTGCTGGGAGAATCGCGCGCGCCGACAGCGCTTTGTGCATCCCCCGAGTCTTTCTGTGCCCGTGACTCTTGGTCGCGACATTCTCGTGCGCACGGGTATCGTGATAGATGTCGCGAGCGGAGGCTACAGGGACGGCCCTTCCGGCGCCCTACGGCCATTCGCTACACCTCCCGTGGTCTCGGCTGCCCGTAAGTCGCCGGACGCCACGAGGGAGCAAGGGGTGAGGAGACAAAGCGTAGCCCCCTCGGCCCGTGTCTCTCACTCCGACGCCAAGACTGGCCCTTTGGCCGGCGCGGCGGAAAACGGTCCGTACCTACCACTTTCTCTCGAGCATAGCGCTACCGTGGTGGACGAGGTCTCGGCTACGCCGGTGAACACCCCGGTAAGCAGCAGCTCGGATCGCTCGCTGCCGCCTTTGCCGGACAGCTTGTCGAAACATGAGAAGGCACGCCTGTTGCCGCTGCTGACTCGTTTAGGTGACATGTTCACTGAGCGCCCGGGTTGCACCTCTCTTCTGAGGCACCGGACTGACACAGGCGACGCACAACCGCGGAAATGCAATCCTCGCCCCGTCAGTGTGGCCAAGAGGAAATCAATTGACCAGGCATTGGATGAGTTGATTGAGACTGAAGTTGTCCAACGCTCAAACAGTCCCTGGGGTTCACCGGTGGTAATGGTCCCCAAAAGAGACGGCTCCTAGCGGCTCTGTGTGTATTACCGCCGGCTGAACGAGGTCACGAGGAAGGATGCTTATCCTATGCCTAATGGTGACTCGATCGTGGCTGCTATAGGCGGTGCCTGCTACTTCAGCACCTTGGATGCTAGCCGCGGTTACCTGCAGGTTCAGATGGAGCCGGCTGACGCGGAGGAAACTGCGTTCACCTCTCACAGAGGTCTGTACGAGTTTACCCGCATGCCGTTTGGCTGTTCTGGAGCTGCAGCTACGTTCCAGATACTGATTGACGGCATCCTCGGGGACGCTATGGCGTACCTGGATTATATCGTCATCTTCTCTCGAACGTTCGAGGAGCACCTCCGCCACTTGGAGGATGTCCTCGAGAGGTTGCGTGCCGGCGGGTTGATCTTGAACCCGAAGAAAGCTCAAATAGCTGAGACTATCGAGAGCTGAATACCATCGAGAGCGGTCGCGTTCTGCAGTGCGAGGAGAAGGTACGAGCCATTGCGGAGTACCCGACGCTGGCGAACATTCATGGCCCGAGGCGCTTTTTGGGCACGGTGAACTACTACCGACAGTTCATCCCAAACTGCGCGGACATCCAAGCGCCCTTGACCGCACTGTTGAAAAAGTCGGCACGATGGAGCTGGGGGCCGGACGAAGAGCGAGCCTTCAGGGCGCTATCCGAAGCTCTAGTGGCCACAGCCGATCTGAAGCTGCCCGACCTCAACAGGGAGTTCATTGTCCTAGCGGACGCGAGGGACCTGGGTCTCGGGGCGGTACTGCTTCAGGAGCACGACGGCGTCCTCCGGCCAGTCGCCTTTGTGAGCCGGTCACTTAACGCCGCCGAGCGCAACTACAGCGTGACTGAAATGGAATGTCTCGCTATAGTCTTTGCTCTCCGGAAATTCGACTGCTACGTCGCCGGTGTGCCATTCGTGGTGGAGACGGACCACATGGCACTCACCTCGCTTAAGCGCTTGCGTGAGCCCTCCGGCCGCCTCGCGCGCTAGGCGTTCAACTTGCAGCGGTACAACTTTGTTGTGCGCTACCGCAAAGGGAGTTCGAACGTCGTGCCGACGCCTTGTCGCGTGCCCCTGTTTTGGCGTCTGCCACTTGTGTCCGCCACTCCCAAGAGCAGTCGCACCAACCCAGTAAACCATGAATGTCCATTAGATATCCATAGAATGCTAGTCTCGGGATATTCAGTACATCTTCTGGATATCTACATTTCTCCACATGACATTTCACGGATGTACTATAGATCATCTAAAATGCACCCAGATCACGCTCTCAGTACGTTGTATGGATATTAAGGCTGGATGTTCTGTACATTTAAAAGATGTTTTCCGAATAGGCAGCACACAAAAGGGCAACAAATATGCACACATAAAAGACGCAAACACAAGCGCTGACAGCGCTTGTGTTTGAGTCTTATGTGTGCGTATTTGTTGCCCTTTTGTGCGCTGCCTATTCGAAAATCATGGCTCACCAACTAGCCCATCAGTACATATTAAAAGATGTTCATTCCTTAAATTCGCATCCACATGACGTCTAGCGGCTTGTGAGGTGCACTAATTATGGCTCTCAAAAACGAACGCTCGACAGACTGTAGGCCACAATACTTTTCGCTCGCTTGAGTGCTCGCTATATGTACTGTTGTAACCTGAAAGTAACTGTTGCGAATCACTATTTCGTAAATTTTAGTATTTATGATTTTGGAAGTAGGTGTAGGTGTCTCGGCATAAAAGAGCAGTTGTATTGTACTGGTTCTTGGATGTGGGCGCGAAAAGACAAGGACGAAGGGAGGAAGACACGTTTGTTGTCAGTAGCGCCAGTGTGTGTGTCTTCCTCCCTTCGTCCTTGTCATTTCGCGCCCACATCCAAGAACCATGACAGACCAACAAGCCCGCATCGCTACCCTCGTGTATTGTACTGCCTTCTATGGAGAGCGCGCTACATACCTCACATTGTTCCTTTTAGGTATATAACACATCTGATAACACATCAAATGTGCAATACTCTTCTCAGGCTATTGCAATGTTTTGTTACACACAATGAGTACAATGCATTGCCCTGAAAGATTACTGCACATACAATCATAAGAGTGTTTCAATACTGGCGAAATGACAAGAGAATGAAGTGAGTCGAAAGCAACAAGGCAGTATCACAAAAGTTTATATGAGCAAAGCAATGCTGTAAACCATAGGAGTACTCTCAACGTGTAAGAACACAGGCTAAATGTCTAGAGAACGCAGATACACACAAAAGAGATGAGGCGGTGTGATAAAAGTGAACTGTGCACCAGCTGAAGACTAAAACCGAAACTGTCCACCAGCAGTCCCAACATAAGTCCAGAAAAAACAAACTGTCTGCCAGCACTCTCAACGTAAGTCCAGACAGGCTCCTCGGCCGAATGAGTGTGGTCTTGTGGGTCACAGGAGGGGCTACTTGATATGCTCAGTCCGATCGCTGTGTGCCTGGATTCAAGTAGAAAGGAAGGTAAAAAAAAATAAAGCCGGTACAGTAAAGGAATCGAGAGTTCATGAAACTGCTTGAACCAGAGAAACTTGTCGCATTGCTCTTTCTATTTTATGCCTTAAAATGGCTATTTTGCAAAACACATCAATGGAGCCCCAATTCTATGACTTTGAGAGGGCACCCAAAACTATCGTAAAGTGAAAAAGTATTAAGATACGCAGAGACTGTCGGTCTTTCCCCCAAAAAATGTGACATGAAGGCGCACTGCTTCAAGAAAAGTAGATTAAATTCTTTAAAAAAAAACATGACACCTAAGTAATTAACTGGAGGAGGTGAAAGTTAATTATTATCCAATGTAATATGACTTTTCTCCAGGATAAAATGAGTCAGGGCATTTCCTGCAGTGAAGAGTCAAGTACAAAGCTGAAACCTGCTACAAACGGCCTTCCATCAAGGGTGTCAAGTATGGTGTCATCATCATTAAATGGTGACGGAGAACATTTCTTGCAAGCTTGAGAACATTCATACTGGACACGACTAAGCCTTGTGTGTGATGCATTAGTTCCCAATCAGGTGCAAACAATGAAGCGCTGCTTTTATTAAAACTGCTAACATGAAAGGAAAGGTGTGTTATGCACTAAATACGGCTACAAACGCTGTATTATATATATATAGGACAGACGATTACTTTTAGGGCTCGTTTTCTCTGCGAGACTATATATATATGGATCACTGGATCACTGACTGCAATGGATCACTGACTGGATCACTGACTGGATCACTGACTGCAATGAACTGCAAGAGAATTTCCCCATTCTATGAAGGCAAACTGTACTTTTCCCATTTTCTAATTTTCAATATAGGAGCTAATCAGTTCACCTAGCCGGTATCGCTACCTTGCAGGGGACCCGCAACACTTTTTGAGCATGGTCAGAAAGCGCTGCCAATAGGTAGTCGAGGCTCCCGAGAACACACAAGCCAAATATTATATCGCAGCACGAGCCCTGGATTGTACAATGAATTCTCAGTCACCTAAACATTGCTCCCTCTTCTCTCGACAAATGATGTGTTAGTCCACAGATCATAGCGTGTATGTGCACAGTTCCGCCATTGGCTGATTTGAGCATGGCGCTTATTCCAACTAAACTTTGGCATGCTAGGGAAAGAGACAACAAGCAAGCGCACACAGCTAAACAAATAAAAACAGAACTACAGCTGCGACATACCACGAAAAACAACGCTAACAAATGCACAGTACTACAGAAGGACAGGCTAAACTAAGCTTATCATGGCTACTCTGGCAGCTACAAACCATTACATCAAGGAAACGAAGCAGAAGTAATGATGTCGATATCACCGAGGCATGCACGGCGATACAGAACTGTGCGTTTGGGAAAACGCGACTGCGAAAATAAACAAAAACCTTTATTCACGCATTACACAACGGCCTTATTCACTAAAGGAAACCATAAGAGAACGTACCTTTGCTGGCCAATGGCCCACTGCCGGGGCGGACAGGGTTCTTGCTGTACGCGACACAGTACCCAACAGTGGTCTACGTCCATGCCAGACGACACGGTATGAACTATGGGTTTAGGAACACGCAACTGCGAAAAGAAACAAAAACCTCCATTCACGCATTACACAACGGCCTTATTCACTAAAGGAAAGCATAAGAGAGCGTAAGTAGTACGTACCTTTGCTGGCCAATGGCCCACTGCCGAGGCGACCGGAGTTCAGAAACTCTTCTACTGTTCTTGTTGCACGCGACACAGCCAGAGAACATCCACCACACAATACCCAACAGCGGTCAACGTAAGTGCACATACGTCAGATAAAAAGCGGCGGACAAACGTCGCTGCTGGCAGCGTTGGCCCTGGCAGGACCAAACCTCAAGACCCAACCACGAATGGTCCAAACAAACATGTACGCAATGTGCGTACATGTGCAAAGAAGACGTGATGGCGATGGCGGTGATGGGGACGACGTCGACGCGTGTCACAACCATGGTCACAACTTAGGGAAAGATTATGTACAAATTCATGCTTTATATTGCCGCTCATTGTAATTTAGAAAGTAACTGTACTAAGTTTTTACAAAAGTAATGATTTTTTCGTACAAATCATGGCGGCCATGACGTATTTTGCGTTGCAAACGGAAGTAAGCATAGCCTTTGAGACTTAAAATGTAGGCTTCAAGATGTGGGCCGGGATCAACAAATATCACTCTCCCGTTAGAACGGGCGTCCGTGGATGGCCAGATAACATCACAAAAATAACACAAATAAAATGCACCGATGGTACAGTGTGCACAACTCATACCGTACCGACAGACACGGCGCCTTGCGGCGCAGAGCCGCAACCACGGTGCAGGGAGCATGGCCTCCGAGATTGGCAGGCGCGTGCACCGCCGGTTAATGTCGGAGGCCACGCAGAAAGGAAAACCAAAAAGGGACGGGAAAAAAAAAAACCGCGAGCCGCTTAGAGGTGGGGGAACACGCAGCGCGCGCCTTTGGCAGCGTTGAGGAGCAGACGACAGCGGTGTTTTCATCAGCAAACGCCCAATTTATTCCGTTCTTTTTCTTTCTCTTTTGTTGCATCCGTTTCTGCGAGCTAACGCGAGGAATCAATGCCAGACTTCAGTGGATGCGCCGATCTAGTGTCGTTGAAACATTCGCTGATTATTTCTAATCCCTTGAAGGTCGGTGTTTTGTGAAAAATAAGCACAAATGTGCACCGTTTGTCACTGACGTCCAAAATGCGTCCATCGTTCACACAGCGTACATGTGCATTGTACGTCCGTTACAATAAGCCTTTGTATATCTTTTAGACGTCCACATTGCGCAAAGCGAAAATTGGACATCTTTCAGACGCAAATAAGACATCTTCTTTCGTCCTGGATGTTTGGATTATACCGCTACGTACCATGGACATTCGTGGTTTACTGGGAAGTAGACTCGGGGGCCCCTGGCTGAAAATTCGTTCAACTTATATTTGAGGGCACTAAAAGTGCCGAGCGTCTGGCGGCAGTCAGTAGTATTTTTTTAAAATTCGCGCACTTTAAAGAAATGCCGAAAAAAATTAAGGATGGTAGTTATCTTAACATATATTCAAAAATTCGATGTTTCTGGACAAGCGGCGCTACAACTTTTGTATTGAAAACTTTTCCATATAGTAATATTTAAGAAGTTCATTAAGCAATCTTTGTTGATTGCCAAACATGGCAGATTGGAAAAACTATTCTAACGTGCTCTATATGACTCAGAACAATACTTCACTAATTGCAGACGCTTAGCGCCTATGTTTAATTTTTTTACTTGGTGCTTTTTAGCTGAAACACCCTGCACGTCCTCGTAGAAGTCTGCATCACACGACGAATCACTCTTCAATCAATTCAGGTGGTTTGTGCGTGCACTTGTCCTCTACTAATGTTTGATACGCGTTCCACTCAATCTTTCTTGAGCGCCCAGGAGAGGGAGAACCATCAAAACTCGTAGAAGTTTCCATCTCATGACAAATCACTCTTCAATTGATTCAGGTGGTTTGTGCGTGCACTTGTCCTCTACTAATCCCTATTAAAAACCCAGCGCCACTAGGTAGCAGTGTCCAGTGCCATGCCCGATTATGGGCCCAGCGTCGCGTTGGATACTGGGCCGTTGGAGCAGCGTTTTAATGGGAGGCGCTGGGTACTCAAGCGCAAAACGGCTCTACAGCGTTAAAACGGCGGTGCCTACGTTCCCTACATAAATATATTAGTAAAGAAAGTCATACGGAAAGCATTAGTGCAATAAAAAAAGACAAAAAAGGCCGTATGAAAAAAACAGAAGCTCCACTACGAGGATTCGAACTCGCCACCTCTCAATCTCCCAGCGAGTACTCTACCACAGCACCACGCTGAAACACGTCGACGTCGCTGTAAAATGGCTAGTCAATACAGTAAGACATTGTTTCGTTTGTAGCGACGCGTTCCTACTCAGTAATGGGTAGTCCTCTCGAGCGCCTTCCAGTGGGTCGTTCTCTTCTCTGAGAGCACGCCCCTCGTGCAGAGAGTCGCCCCGCTTTGACTGTCGCTGCCGTGCGCCGTCGCTGAGTGCCCGTTAATAAACGTCTTGACAATTTGGTAGAGAGTGCTGTGCCCTTTAAACAACTACGGTCCGCATTCGATGCCCTTGGAGCTACGATCCCGTACCGTGCCTGCTACCATGACTCAAGACGCCGCCCAGCAAACGCCTCCTCTTGCACCGACGTCAATATCCGGGTGTCCCCCGCATCCGCGACCCTCCTATCTTCACCGGCGCTGATGGCACCGACGTCGAGGACTGGCTCGCGATCTACGAGCGTGTGAGCGTCCCCAATGGCAGGCAAACTGAGCAACCTCGTTTTCTACCTCGCGGGTGTGGCAAGTCTATGGTACAACAACCACGCATCCGATTTCGGTACGTGGTCCGCTTTCAAGACCGCCATCATCGACGTGTTTGGCCGCCCTGCCGTTCGCAAGCTGCAAGCCGAACAGCGTTTACGTGAACGAGCCCAGCAGTCCGGCGAGTCTTTCACGAGCTACATTGAAGACGTGCTCGACTTGTGCAAGAAAGCCAACGCAACCATGACTGAAGCCGAGAAGATCCGGAACGTCACGAAAGGCATCGACGATGATGCCTTCACCATGCTACTCGCCAAAAACCCTCGCACTGTGGCAGAGACCATCACGCTGTGCCAAAGCTACGAGGAGCTACGCCGGCAGCGGCTTACGACGCGTCGACCTCCATCACGCGACGCCGAACTCGCTGGCTTGTCGGCCGTGTCGGACCACTCCGTCTTACTCGCCGAAATCAAGTCATTCGTGCGGGAGGAAATTGCCCGCCAGTTCTCCTTACTGGCCTTCTCTCACCCGCAGGATGTTGTACAGTCGTCCACCACACTGCTGCCTCCCCTACGCCGGGCTATTGAGCAGGAAATCGCGGAGGTTATGCCAGATACCACCAGCCCCCTCCGGCGTCTGCGCCGCTCAGTTACGCACAAGTTGCAGCCAGGCCGCCCCCAGCGCTCCCTGTGGTGCCCCCGCTAACATACGCTGGAGCCGTCGCCAGGCCTCAGGCCTTCGAAGCGAGTGTGCCGGCTGCGTACGCCGACATCGTCCATACGCCCCGACTGCAGCCCACCATGCAGTCGTCATATCAGCAGCCGCCCCGTCCCTCGCGTCCTGCCACGTGGATGGGACTTAGCCCGGCAAACCGATGGCGCACTTCCGACAACCGCCCGATCTGCTTTGCGTGCGGTTGCGCCGGTCACGTCGCCCGCTATTGCAACCGCGTGCAGCCGTCTCGAGTCGGATCAGCCGTCACCAACTAGTCCAGTCGCCCGTATTATGACCCGCTGCCGCCTATGTCACCGACGTCACGCCCAGGTCCATCTACCCGTCGTTCACCGTCCCCACGACGCCGCTCACTGTCACCGATGCGGCCTCGTCCGGTCGCACGAAATCAGGAAAACTAGTCGTCGCAGTCCAAGAGGCAAGGGCTGCGACGCTATCGAACAGCCAAAGCCCTCAGCAAAGCCCATCAAACGTAGTAGACGTGTTTGTAGATGGTGTGCGCACATCGGCCCTTGTAGACACTGGAGCTGCCGTTTCCGTTATGGACGCTAAATTTAGCCGACTACTACGAAAAGTGACGACGCCACTTTCCGGGCTCTCCTTCCGTACAGCCAGCGCTCACAGTATTCACCCGACAGCGGTGTGCACAGCCCGTGTCATGATTCAGGACGCTCTGTACGCCGTCGAATTCATCATAATTTCCTCATGCTCTCACGACGTCATCCTGGGATGGGATTTTCTCGCCCGTCACGCCGCCGTAATTCGTTGCGCACCAGCCAAAATAGAGCTCTCACCATTCTTCAACGCTTCAACCGCACGCTAGGCGACATGCTCTCGATGTACGTCGCCGCCGACCACACGAATTGGGATATCATTCTGCCCTTCGTCACGTACGCCTACAATACCGCTCCTCAGAGCACTACTGGTTTCTCACCATTTTTCTTATTGTATGGCAGGCACCCGTCGCACACCATCGACGCAATCCTTCCCTACAAGCCGGATCGATCTGAATGTGCGCCTATTTCTGCCACAGCCAGATTTGCTGAGGAGTGTCGCGAGCTCTCCAAGACCTTTACTACGCATAGCCAAGAGCAGCAGAAACGCATTCGCGGTGACACCACCACTTCTGCGCCCACGTTCCTTCCTGGAGCGCTCGTATGGCTCTCGGTCCTTACCTATGCACCTGGCCTCTCTTCCAAACTGCTGCCCAAATACGAAGGCCCCCACCGTGTCGTCGAACGCACATCCCCGGTGAACTACCTGATCGAACCCATCGACCCATCTTCGGACATGCGCCGTCGAGGGCGCGACATTGTCAACGTGGCGCGCCTGAAGCCCTACCATGACCCGCTCATAGTGACAAGTTGCTAGGTCGCCAGGCGCCTCCCTTTTCGTAGCCGGGGTAATTGTAACGACGCGTTCCTACTCAGTAATGGGTCGTCCTCTCGAGCGCCTTCCAGTGGGTCGTTCTCTTCTCTGAGAGAACGCCCCTCGTGCAGAGAGTCGCCCCGCTTTGACTGTCGCTGCCGTGCGCCGTCGCTGAGTGCCCGTTAATAAACGTCTTGACACGTTAAATATTTTGGTGTCGTGTATTCAAGGAAGACGCGATCTTCTTTTCCAAATCACGCTTGCTTCTTTATTAGACACAAAGAAAGGGTGGCCGGCAACGAATGAAATGCCCAAAATGGGAAGAGCCCTAGGTTTCTTTAAGAATTCCCGTTTTAACTCCGAAAAATATCAAATGGATCGAAGAGAAGGGTGTAGTTGGACGGCTGTTACTGCCGATTTTTATTAGCCGTTTCTCGCCCTTGCTAATGATCAACATGTACAGAAGCTTTATAATGACTCGTTCGATAAACACGCGCCTACATGAATTCATACTGAGTAGTTTTCTCGCGCGAGCGACGATATTACTGCGGGGCGGGCGTGTCTGTATTCTGACGTGCAGTTCTATCGATACCTACAACTATAAAACCGCTCCGCAAAAACAAATACAATTAGTTGAAAAAAGATGCCGGTGTGTTAGTTCATTAACGCGTACCAGTTGACAGGTATATGTGTTCTGATGTATGAGTCAGATAAGTACCGGCGAGTGCGGCCGGCTGCTTTCGGTGAGCCTAAGGGCCAAACAACGAAACGTTCCTTTCCTCAGTAAGGAAGCCTTCATTTTGGTGAGGCCGCCTTATGTCACTCTGAAAGCTTCCTCACTGAGGAGCCCTCGGTGAAGGCTTCCTTGGCGCTTCCTCAGCTTAAGGTTGCTTTGGGGCTACCTTCGTGCCCCCTTAGGTCCGCTCCTGGCCCTGAACGAGCGCTTCACCTCACAGCTAGCCCACGTGATGAGATAGGCTACGTGATGCTTGTTTCCGAGGCAACCCTCCCACCCCACCTCTGCGGGGAGACGCGAGCATGCGTGCACTGCACGGACGGTGAAGCGCGTTTAGACTGCATGACAGCGTTTAAAGAGGCGGGCGTTTCAGTGTTGCTAGAACGCACCACGTTTTGCGCTCGACTACGGTGGCTTTTCACATTTAGTAATCGCAGTTGGAAGAAAGCGTACGCGCGTCTCTATTATAAACACTTCAATTTAGAAGTGATGTGGTGACCAAACTTTTTTTTACAGAATAAACGCTTGTGAGCAAAGCTTATACGCGATAATCTCGAACGCAGGAGCGCGGCAACCATTCCTCCCGCGAGGACGGGTGAAGGGAGCTTTCAGCTTGCTTCCTCCGTCGGTACTTGGCTGTAAGGAGGCCTCACGTAAGATGAGGACGCGGTCGAAGGAAAGGAACGTTTCGTTGTTTGGCCCTAAGTTTGTTGCTGAAAGTGCGTCGCATTGATGGTCATTACTCCTTGTGCGGACACCGTACACAAGAAAAAATGGTTAATTTAGCTTAACGGATGTCCAGACCATACTTTACAGTACATCTTACATGTTGGAATTGCGTGTACTTAAACCAAGAAGCGCCGGTGGCATGTAGACGGACTCGGCCGGTACTCTAGGCCTAACACTCGCTGGGAGCCGCACTGGGTAGGGCCGATCTCGGCGCAGATGAGTTGCTATGGTTGAAGTTTCTGCATGTTAGCCTCGAAACCTTTTTAACGGTTACCCAACGTATAGCTGAAGTAAGTAGAAGTGCAAGAATTGCCCGAGATGCGTTTCCGGTGTGGCGATATCGAACGACGGCAGTTTTTCTGGCCTCCGTTGGGAGAGGTCGCGAAGCCAGAGCTCATTTACTTCTTGCGAACTGCATGGCGATGTAACGATTTGCTCTCTAAGTTCAGACCAACGCCTCCAGACTTTTAAACATTACAATATGAAGTCATTACCGCAACACATCACGGATGCTAAACTGATATATATGAGCGGCATGCGCAAAATGTGTATTCATTGCTGCTACGTGCTCCGCAAAAATTAACGACGTTATCAGCGCTGCATGAATAAAAAAAGCGTGGTAGAAAGCAAAATGATCAGTGTTGGCTGCTCTGAGTTATTAACATATTTTTCCCCACATTCGACAGGGAAACATTAAAAGTGACCGTGATTGCACATATATCATATCACGTATATCATGAAAATAGTGCACCTCTCCTCGTCTTTCTCTGCCAAGCTAGAATTTGTGACGCATGTTTGGGACCCGTTAGGATAGCATCCATTGGTATCATCGAATCAGACATTCGATATTCAACGATACAAAAGCATTCCGCCGCGCACGATACTGAAAGCAGCGCGCGGCACTGACAGAACAGTGCAGGCTCCAGTATGTGCCAGCGCACGCCAGTGAGAATTCCGGCGTCTCCAGCGCTTCCCAGTGAGCACCAGCATCACAGCGGCAAGGCCAGTGGTTCTACCAGTGCGACCCAGCTCTTTCCCAGTGCTTTCACCGGAGTCCCAGTGAATTAGAGCGTATACCAGTGTTCTCGGTGTGGTGCAGCGCCGAAAAGCGTACTGGAACGGCGCTGGTTTTTGCAATAGGGATGTTTGATACGCTTCCCAGTCAATCTTTCTTGAGCACCCAGGAGAGGGACAGCCGTCAAGACCTCTTAATATCATGTGCGTAGGAATATGGTCACTTCCGTGAGATTCGCTAAGAACTATTGAGCATTGGTGAATATACAATGTGTGGGGTCTTGCAGGAGCCGCTCTCGGAACAAACAGATCCAGTACACACAGTAGTGAAACGAACACGTTGACATTTATTAACAGCTTTTACATAACAGTGAGCTCGCCAGCCGAGCCTTAGAAATAACTGGCAACCCCACAGAATGAGAACGAAAGACACAACCATGTAACACACAACGTACCGCGAATGCGGCGTCGCCGATGTTCGACTCACCGCGAGAGCCAGTGAGACCAACCTGCGGAATCGTACCCACGGACCTTCTGCAAGAGACGACCGCCGACCGGCGCGCCAAGCTCCAAAAGAGCCTGATTGCTATTCCCCGTGCGCCTTCGTAACCTCGCCGAAACGGTGGCGCCGCCGCAGGAGCGGAGCCATCCCTCGCACGGCGGTGAATACGCTAACTACGCCGACCCGCGTGCGCCATGAGGTTGACACCGCTGCACAGGCTCGAGCACTTGAAGTAAGGTGTGGCAGCGGGCTAGTTGGTATTCCATAATGCTTAAACTTTAGCGCAAAAAAGTGCACAGCGGACAAAGAAACGATGAGGACAAACGGTAACTTCCAACTATCGTTTATTGAAGCAAGACACACATATATACCTGTCACATGAGATTAAAACGACATCAGTCAACGCACAAGGGGAAAACCTAAACAAAAAGCAGCAAAACTACGTAGGACCAACACGTGCGGGTGAATTTAAGTAGTCTAGTTTGTTTTTTGTTAGTGCGATCGATGGCCTGCTGATGCAGCTTCCATTAGCAATCGCTGCCGCCTCAATGATGAGCCTGGTGCTATCCTTAGGGTGAGTTGCCAACACTGTTGTACTGTCAGATAAAGGCACGCATTTGCATTCTGCGCAATGAGCCGCCAAGGAACCATCACAACCTTTTTTTCACTTTTTGATTGTGTTTGAGCCATCTCACATTCAGGCATCTGCCTGTCTGTCCGACGTAACTTTGACCACAAACAAAGGTATGTTAACACTACGCCCTTCACACATTCAACAAATTCATTTCGGTGCCTAATTTTACAGCTGTTGGAAGGCCTTCCTACCGGACTGGTTCTGGCACATAACTGCTATAACAAAGGTCAAATGGTTTCTAGAAAAGCCCTGGTAGAAATTCTTTCCACGTATTTAAAGTCGACGCTGGTAGGCTGGAAGGAAGGCGTTTATCTGCAGAAATCAGGGATATGTATTGGTTCTGAGGTTGCTCCGGTTCTTAGTGATTTATACCTTAGCAAGGTTGACAACCTTTTGGAAGGCGCCTTAGGTAATTCGGTTAAGGTGTTAGATGCGAAAGCATCTTATGTTCGGGGCAGTGTCCGTTCTGCGGCGTCCGCACCTATAGTGCGCATGGGCCAACTCTCCCCCTCTCCTCGCGTGCGCGCGATGAGGTGGGGTGGAGGAGGTGGCGTGTGCGCTGCCTCCGCTTCGTTTCTCCTTCCCGTTTCGCTCTCTCCGCCCTAGCTGTGCGCTCGTATGTAATGCGGCGCGCGCTCGCTCCCGTTGCACTCACCTTCGCACGGCGCTATGGACGCTCGCGAAGCTGAACGCAAACGGCAACGCCGGCAAGCGTTGCACCCTTCTTCGCAACGGCGCTATGGACGCTCGCGAAGCTGAACGCAAGCGGCAACGCCGGCAAGCGAATCTCGAAGCTGCGAGGCTGCGAAAACGCGCGTTCGCTGTGTTTCCGTCATTCTCTTTCTATGCAGCGGTGTGCGAAACGCCATGAACAACGCCAACGTCGGCGCTAGTTGCAGCGGCAGCGCCACCACCGCGGAGCAGAGGAAAGCTCGGGAAGCCGAACGTAAACGTCAGCGTCGGCAAGCGGTAATTTAAACGCCTCAACAACCACTGTCTCATAAGTCACATAAGAGAAACGGAAACTCGATGCGCACCCCCAGCGATGCTTTCGCATGCCACCATGGTTGTCCGTAGTGGGAGATGATGCGTAATTTTCGTTATGTGGACGATTACTTGATTTTTTGTAGTGGTGAGGACTTTGAAACGGTGGTAACCAGATTGAGCAAAAAATTTGAATTAAATGGAGGAGCGCTGATCTTTACAAAAGAGGTGCCTCACAATAAGGGAATACAATTTCTGGACATTTCCTTAACGTTTCAAAAGAACCACGTGTGCTGGAAGTATTCTCGTAGATCTTCGAAACCGCTGTTAAATTTTTCGTCGAAGCACTCGAAGGTTGTAAAAAACCGCATCGCCATGTCTTGCCTTAAGTCAGCCCTCACCAAGTCGTGTGAGCACGAAATGAGTCGTGTGAGCACAAAAAGTTTTCCGCTGGGACGGGTGGCGGTCGACGAACCATAGGCAAAATGGAACGGCGCCGTGGTGAGCGTGAGTGATGCCTGTCGAAGCCACGACGACTTGACGATGACGTCTCCGACGTGGGGTGGAAGGAACTTGACTGAGGTGGATCTGTACGATAGTAGCCGTAACCTTCTTCGCCAGCACCTTGGCGGAAATCACGACGACGACAGAAACGGGCGACATGGCCAGGGAGACGGCAGGAGTAGCAGATCGGCCTGTTGTCGGGTGTGCGCCAAGGATTGGAGGACGGTGGTGCGGGACGGCGAAAAGGAGGCGGATCCGGGCGTACAGGCGGACTTGCTGCGCAGAAGGCATTAGCCTGTCGAGCAGGGTCCGTGACGAGTGGTAGCGACAGCGATGGTCGTCTGGCGACCTCGGCGTAATTCAGAGGTGCGGAGGTAGGCGAATGATGGTAGGTGGAAGGGAGAGCGTCAGAGACTTGCTCCTCTATCGCTTCTCTGAGCGTTGGGGTCAGCGTATGTGCACTGGCCGGAACGTAAGGCACAAGCGACAATTGCCGCGCCACTTCTTCGCGGACGAACTGCTGTATCTGTTGCATTAACGTGGTCTGGTTGGTAGAAACAGCGCCGACGGTTAATGCAGACGTTGCGGCCGTGTCGAAGCTCGGCTGTCGCGTAGAAATGCGCTGTCGCCGCAGCTCGTCGTAGCTCTGACAGTACTGAGTTACCTCTGCGACAGTTTGCGGTTTTTTGGCAACGAGCATGTGGAAGCCGTCGTCTTCGATACCTTTCATAATGTGCCGGATTTTGTCAGTATCAGACATGTCTGGATTGACACGGCGGCAGAGGTCCACAACATCCTCGATATAAGACGTGAAGGTCTCACCAGACCGCTGCACGCGGCCGCGCAAGCGCTGTTCGGCGCGGAGCTTGCGAACAGCGGGTCGGCTGAATACTTCCGCGAAGCCTGTCTTAAAGGACGACCAGTTAGGAATGTCAGCTTGGTGGTTGTTAAACCACAGCTGTGCCACACCCGCGAGATAGAAGTGAAGGTAGCCAAGTTTATCGGCTCCATCCCACTTATTGTGCGCGCTTACTATTTCGTGTGAAGATAGCCAGTCTTCGGCGTCTTGCTCGTCGGAGGCGTTGAAAATCACCGGATCCCGCTGTCTTGGCATGCCGGAACAGGTAAGAGATGGAGTTGTGGTAGCAGATTGCTGGGCCATGTCGTCAGGAATTGACGAGGTGGGGGGTAGAGTCCGAGAACGAAGTTCCAGGGTGAAGAACCCAGCACCTCCTCGACGAACCACAGGCGAAATGGAATTGATAGGAAAATGATAGGATGCGTTAAATAGTTTAGGTACGGTGAACGTCTTAGAAGCGGGACAGCGACGGGACAGCAGTCAGTTCCCAAAAACGGAGCCAGCACGAGCACCAACCACAACAACCGTCTTCTTCATCGTTTCTCTACGGTAACGGTATTTATCACTGCACGCTGAATAGACAGTGGTGCGTCCCGATGCATGACGCCATAAGCGGTGACGACGCAGCTTCTCTTGTGCAGGCTGGTTCGACGCAAAGTGCATTCTCCGCAGAGGCTGGTCACGCCTGGGCCATTCGGTAGCGAGAAAGTGTTTCGGCGATTTATTGGCGGACGTCGTCTGTTACAAAAACGCTGCTGATTGCTCGTTTCAGGAGTCGCATGGCACGTGATTAAAGCAATGTTCTGTAATAACGCGTGCCGCTAGAATGTCTGTCACTTCCATTTCTGGACATCGCGGAATGAAATCTGGGGAAAACTAGGAATAGATATGTGGAGCAATATCAAATTTTCCGTGCTTCACGTCCATGGAAGATCATGTGAACGACAGGAAGACACTTTTTCTCGAATATACTTTATCCATGAATCTCAATTCAGAAGAGCATCCTCGTAATTTTCTTCCACCAGCACATCCAGGTTGGTAACCGCTCTTGCGGTAAGGCCCGCTAAAAGGCCCTGCCCCTTTGAGCTCGTGAGTGTTACGACCCCAATTGGAATATTTTGCGTGTCTTTTTTTTAATGCCATGTCATTGATGAAAGTATGCCCTCTGGTCGGAGCAGCCGTAATTGCGTTTTAATGTACGCAGTTGTCAGTAGCGGGTCTGTCGCTGACGGCCCTGGCGTCGCAAGGCCCACTGTGTAACGGCTACGCTATGTTACAGGTCCCCTCCTCGCCTTTCAGAATCAATAGCTGACGGTTAACAAAAAACTAGTTTCGCTTGAAGGCGCAGCAGTGAATGCGATAGGAACATCTACGAAGTAAGGCTGGCAGCGAACTGCTTTGGATCCAATCTCGCGTTACTCAACAAAACGCCGATTCAAAGGGGCCCTGCAACACACTTCTAAGTAGTCGTCGACTGGCTTCGCCGAGCTTATCGCCTCGCAAATCCACCGCCGCAAAATTTCTTTAAATCCGTCAAGTACGATCGGAGTGAGAGATTTGTCGCACGCCCTAATTGCTTATTCTCGTCGCGATGACCGCGCTGGAGTCTAAGCATGGAGGGATGTCACGGGGGAAGAAGAAACGTCACGCTCGCGTCATCGTTTTGAGCACTTTTTTTTTCTTTGAACGCGCGGCTTACTTTCGGTGTCATCGCAAGCGAGCGAGCGGGCACGTGGCGGGCTCCCGCGGCAGCCACGGTAACTATGCAGCTAGCGATGTTCAAATCAGCGAATGGCCGTGAACTTGGGTATTCACCTCGTGCGCCAGCGATGGCGACGCTGCGAACAGCGCTCCGGTGACTCAAAGGCGAGGATTCGGCTTTTCTCGTCTGCTAGACTGGATTTTTTCGTCTGCTAGGCTCTTAACAGCAGCATTTTCGCTATGGGCCGCGAGATCGAGCGGAGTCGCCGCCTGGCGGCTTCTGGCTGAACCGCATCTAGTGTGGATTGCTCCATGCGTCGTCTGCTAGCCACGTTGTGTTTGCATGTGCGCGTGCGTCATGCAGATCCTCAAAAGGCGGTTTATTCCGTTGCGTTAGTGCAACTTTAAGCGCTCGTACGTATGCCTAACACTATGTAAAGAAACATTTGGCCTTGATCGGCTGTATATGTACTGTAATAAGATCGGTGAGTGCACTTGTCGAGAGTGCTATGAGTGGTCGTCGTACCCTCCGTTCACGAGAGTCATGTCAGTGTACGTACGTGCCGCTCTGTGGTTCAAGCGCATTGCAAAGTGCACTTGGCGTTGCCCTAAAGATGAGAAGTATTAAATCTCATGTGAATATAGCCTTTTAGCGGCTCGGTGGTTACAAAAAGAAAGGCTCGCATGTACTTGCGCGTTGTGGTTAGGTGTATAAGTTCGGGACTGTTGTTTATACGTTACGCGACGAGCTTTAGTTGCGTGCTGTCCTGGTCTCACTAGAGAAATATTTCTGTCAAGTCAGGTCTGACACTTCGGTACTTAAATTGTCCCCTAAAGAGAACAGAAAATGAAATGACATGGAAATCGTAAAACTGAGTTGCCTTGCGCAGTTTTCACTTGTGGCGAAATTTATACAAAAACACCCGTGCACTTAGATTAAGGTGCGCGTTTAAGAGCCCTGATGGTCAAATTTATTCCAAACGGCGTATTTCGCACTTATGTCATAGTAATTTCACGCGAAGCCACATCTTTTTTTTTTCTTTACATTAACTTGAGCGTTTGTGTTGCGTTGTTTAGATTGACAGAAGGCAGCGGACATTATTCGTACGAAAAAAACGTACTTTGGTCCCGTGAAATAACCGGAACTTTGTTCCATAACTATCGTGCAAGTAATCAATCGAAGAAATTTCCGTGCTGTACAGTTACCTTTGTGTACTGTTACTGGAATAAAGCAAGCGTGTGCGTGTTAAACGTCTCCGCTGCGCTAAAGCGCTGTCAGCCACGTAGCTTTCCTCAGTAAACCTACAAACTGTCCTACATTTCATGGAGAACTGAATAAGAAATGCGAATGAATATTTGTGCACGCAGTGCACAAAGTGCTATTTCAGCTCATCGTGCAAGAATACGGGCTTTCTTTTTGTTGAGGGGCAGCCAGATGAACAAGAAGTAAATAGCTAATTCCGTCGCGCTATACAGCAGTGCGTAGTAGGTGGAACACAAGCTAAACATGTACAAATAAAACAACAAGAATACGTCATCTATTGCGAAAACGCCGACTATCACCGAAGGCGAGCAACCAGTTAGTGGACACAATGCGCTTCTGTCACAAAATAGTAGCGTTTGGCGCGCTTCGTGCATTAATTCGGGAATGAAGAGCGCACATATTACCAGAAAGCTGCAGTGAACGCATTTTGTTTGCCGGAAATCGGGCCAAATCGCTCACAACGAAGCGCTGTTGTGCACGTTTGTATACGCGCCGACAACCGCCTATCCGCACTGGCGCGGCGACGGTGCTGCCACCTCTAGCCCGATCTCGCGGCGAATAGTTCGCTGGCGTCATGCGGCGTTTCTCTACTACTACCTGTATTTTCTTGTAATGATAGTTTTTGAGATGGCTGCTTGTATTGCAGGAGGTTAAGAAATGTTAACATTTAACATATTGTCCCGAATAAAAGCCGGCAGGTTGACAGAGGACAACGAAGTGAGGAGCACGAGCAGCAACCACCGTTTTTCTCTAAGGAAGACGACGTTGAAGCGTCTGCTCTTTTGATCTGTCAATACAGGCCTTGTTTTAGATGCGACAGCATCTTATGCTCGGGGCAGTGTCCGTTCTGCGGCGTCAGCACCTCCTGCCAACTCCTCGCGTGAGCGCGAGGAGTTGGGAGGAGGTGGGGTCGAGGAGGTGGCGTGAGCGCGGCCTCCGCTTCCTTTCTCCTCTCCCATTTCTCTCTCTCTCTCCGCCAGAGCTGTGCGCTCGTATATAACGCGGCACGCGCTCGCTCCCATCGCACTCTCCTTCGCAGCGGCGCTATGGACGCTCGCGAAACTGAAAGTAAACGGCAACGCCGGCAACCGTTGCACTCTCCTTCGGAACGGCGCTATGGACGCTCGCGAAGCTGAACGCAAGCGGCAACGCCGGCAAGCGAATCTCGATGCTGCGAGGCTGCGAAAGCGCGCGTTCGCTGTGCTTTCGTCATTCTCTCTGTGCAACAGTGTGCGAAACGCCATGAACAACGCCAACGTCGGCGCTAGTTGCAGCGGCAGCGCCACCGCCGCGGAGCAGAGGAAGGCTCGGAAGCCGAACGTAAACGTCAGCGTCGGCAAGCGGTAATTCAAACGCCTCGACAACCACCGTCTCAAAAGTCACATAAGAGAAACGGAAACTCGATGCGCACCCCCCGGGATGCTTTCGCATCCCACCATGGTTGCCCGTAGGGGGAGATGATGTGTAATTTTAACACGAAAGTGTTTTATGCCGGGGTCCACCAAGTACATCTGTCACGGATATGACGTCGATAAAATGGACGCCAACGGGCGAGAAAGAAAAAAAACAACAAAAAGATACCCCGCTGGGAATCGAACCCACGACGTTGCGGCCGCGACGGCAAGCGCCCGACGCCCTACCGATTAAGCTCAGACGGGAGATGCTAGACACGGCGCGAACGCGCCTTATATCTTTCACACATTCTCTTTCGCGGCGGGCGGAGCGGGGCGGTGCCGCCGTCTGTGAGATGTGAACAGAAGTAAAGCTTCACGATCGACACTTACTAGCGCTTACTCTGAGATTGCCCGCGATATCGGAGGTCATGGTTAAAACGTCTCGATACCAGAGAGGTAGACTGGCCACGCTGGCGTCGCCGAGGCACCCTTCACGCAGTTACGCTCTTTGCCTTTGGCTTCGTGTTAGCGTGCGTCGGCTCATCGGTGTAGTGCAGCTTCCACGTGCACCAACGGGATTTCTCCGCCGCCGACTGCTTCAATTGCGAGAGCACCGGCTAACAAAACTGTTGCAATATGCGTTGCAGAAAGGACGCGATTTCGACGGGCGAATGTCGTGCCTTGGTGGAGCGAGAGCAGCGCCTGCGAGACAGAGGCCAGCGGGACGCACGCGTTTACGGCTCAGGCTACGAACTTCTACCTCCCGTGTTGCTGAAGCGCAGTGTGTGTTATGTATGCATGAGCACAGGCGTCGGCTACCCATTACTAGAAAGCGCACACCGTGCCGCTTCTCTCCTTAATGTACGACGCTTTGAAGAAGTGCATACCGGGTACCAGTGTTGATTATGAGCTTGTTGATATCATTCTTACGCGGGATTCACGATTGGCTGTGTCCAAATATATTCACACCGTCAGCTACCACAACGGTTTAATCATGATCATGGGCGTTAGTCGTCGCGATAGAGACATGCTGTCAACATGAGTACATCCACGTCAAACGGTGCTATAGCTGCCAAACACGAATAGACATTGTACAAGCTCACATATATCACTACACAATAAGCACTACTTCTGTGAAGACACGTTTCACTTTCGTGTTATACCGATTCCTATGACGGAGGGATCAACCATGTTTTTTATACTTTTTCCTTGTCGCACCGGGGTCCTGTGTCCTGTTCTTCCCTCGTTGCGACAATATCTTCTATATACCCACAGCCGTCGAGCTCAGTATCATGCCCCCGAGTTCGTAGCGTCACTCATTGGGCTGGATGGCGTTGAAATAGCTGACGTGAAAGCGCGAACATCCCGCCAAGCGAGTTAAAGAGAGTCTGCGCTGCTTTGGAAGCGAAGCGCGATCAATTTTACGGCTTATTCGCAAAATGTCGAGCAGCGTAAACACACTTTTGAGCTTACCGAAAATTTCCACTTCCTTCCCATTTGTAGTCATGTGTACCTGTGTACACAAAACGTTTGCCGACAAAATAAAATTGATAACTTCATCTACCAGCGGGTTATTCAGGACAACTAGCGTAGATTAGGCGAGTTGGAGGCAATTAAAACTTGTATTATCGGTGCCGAATGAAACGCCAGCAGTGGTACGCGTGGTCGCCGCCTTATGATTAGAGATAGATACGCTCACGCGGCTCGCCGATCTGGATTCGTGCTCTCGATTGTGCAGTGCTCCCTAAACGGGTGTGCAGGCCTGTCAATGGTGATGATAGGGCGCGTGCGGTGCTGTTTCAAATCGGACACGCAGTGCCACTGCGGCGGCTGCTGGCAAAATGTTCCCTCCGCCCAGTAGCGCTCGGCCGCAGCAGGTTGGCAATGGCCCCGACAGCGCAAGTGTGTGTCGACTTCTATCTGCTCTTTCGAGTTCGCGTGTCGTAACAGCTACAAGAACACGGCCGGGAAAATAACGACGGTGCAATTTCATCATTTTCCATGAAAGTCGTACAACGTTGGAACGCAGCCGTTCGGCGCGCCAGATAAGCAATTTTTCTTTCGCTTTCTGTCCAAGTGACTTGCGTAACCAGCGGAATTCAAACCACCTCCCCTGAATTTTTTTGAAATTTTGCATGTGTATGTATACACGCACACATACAAACGCGTGGACGAATATACATGAAATATGGTTGAACCCGCACTGAAAAAAATTATGGCTACGTTACTGCTCCAGGTAATATTGACACAGTGTTGGTTTCCTTGTTTCTTTTGTTATTAGCCCGAACGGAGGTTTGCAGCAACCATTGCGAGGCAAAACAGTCCTCTGCAGTGCCCACTCTGTCGGCTGTGCACAACTGTCGGGCTGAGGGGCCTCAGGATCGACTTTATGATCGGAAGACCTAGACGAAAAACACAGTTGCACATGTTGAAAAACTAACAGCGCTAGAAAACTAAGAGAAGGGCACTTCATGCGGGCTCTATCTTTTTATCGTTGCTGATACGTCACTCGAACTATCCCAGCTCTCTGCTACTGCGCACCGGTCATAGGGCAAGCGACGGGCTGCTGATAAAAGGTATTTTCTATCGTATACCAAGAAAAAAAGTTGACAGGCTTCTAAACGCGCGTCGTACTCCACGCTCTTTATTTGTGCGACGCATTTTCCGAATATTTGCGACGGACCGAAGGCACTGCGCAGTTATTATCTCACGCAGTAAACGTGATTAGTGGCATACAAGTCGCCGCGCCGAAGCGAACTACTTTGTTTGAAGTATTCCTGAACGCTCGCTATTCGTCCGTATAGCCGCAAACAAGCAAGCGGGGCTCGTCTTGCGTTGCCATTGTCACGCATCGACGTTCACCGCACACAACTTGGAGTTACGTAGCGGGAAGGTAACAAGGACAGAATGCGCTAAGTGGCCGCATTGGCGCTGCGCACTCGGAGAGCGGTGGCGCCATGAACTGAGCGCACGAGGCCATTACAGTTCTTAATGTTTCGGCAACGCGCTCCGCTGTTCGCGTTTCATTTGACACCGATAGTACAGCTTGGTAAACAGTAGGAAAAAAGGGCGAATGTGTAGAGCAGAAGGAGAGCTCTCGTTCCCGCCATTCTTTTGGCCTCTTTGGCTGGTTATTGTTATTCTTTAGCGCGCTGTAACAAGACTGAATATATTAAGGTGAAAGCCTTACATCAAACGCGAAAATTGACTGTCGGCGTCAACACGAGTAATGAAAAAAATCATCGCTTGATGGCGTTACCTTATTACGTCATCATGACATCACCGACCGCCAAAACTTGTGACGTCATAACTTCACGGCACTGATGACGTCGTCGCTTGGCATGGTAGCTTTGCGGAGGCAATGCAGAATCAGGTGCTGTGTGGAAAGCTTGCAATGCCTCTGATCCTAGAGGCAGTGCAAAACCACGCTACGTCCAGAAAGCATTCAGACGGGGGCCTCGCGCGTCGCTTGTTCTATGAGCGACGCGCAATAACAGAAAGGTGGCATAGTTGAAATGACGTATTAGCAACGATAAAAAATAGAGACCACTCTTAGTTTACGTCGAGCACTTTGCGAAATTATATTTTTGAAGATGCAAAGCTGTTTCGTCCCATGATGAAGCCGATCTTGAGGCCCCTCCGCTCGTCAAAGTGGGCACTGCAGAGGACTGTCACACTGGTTGCCACAAATCTCCACTCGGGCAAACAATTATTAAAGGGAACCAACAAAGAGTTAATATTAGCTGGAGCTGTAGCGAGGCCAGAAATTCTTTTTCTGCCGGATTTAAACCATGCTTTGTTTGTTCGTCCCTGCGTTTGTAGGTGTCCGTGTGTACATACATATGCAAAATTTAAAAGAAACGGTGGTGGTGGTGGCGGGGTTGTGCCCCCGCCACCACCACCACCGTTTGAGCATGAAGGTTGCCCTTCGAGCAACCTTCATGCTCATTACGAAACTCGTGACAGTACACCACCAGCGCGAAGACACCAGGAAGAGGACGGCGCAGCGTGTCGTCCTCTTTCTTGTGTCTACGCGCTGTTGATATACTGTCATGAATTCCCAACAAGTCCAGACCCTTGTGATCCTTACGGCGTTCCCTCTCTGCTTGATGAGCAATCGACGGCAGGCCTCGCATGCGCATGTTATCGCATGCACCCTCTGTCTGATGGAGACGGCCGGCTTGTTTCATCTGCGCTCCAGGCGCGTTCGTCGCCAGCGCTGGCGAGCTGAACTCGCGGGAAGAACATGCGATGCGCAGAAAGATGTTATCATGCGCGAGGTGACGTCATCGATTTGGACTTTATACTGCAAATGACGGCAACGATGACGCCGAAAACCCGTTGAGAGTGTCCATCAAATTGTTATCGCAATAAAAAGAAGAAACAAAAAGAGTTATGACAGCTTCGTACTAGTGGTGCCAAGCCTGAAGGAAGAGCGGAGCTTTATGATATTCCTTGTTTCTATTTTTTCTTTCATTCTTTCTCTCCATTTTTTTTTCTCTTTCGCACTCGTTCTCTCTCTCGCTTTACTTTATTTCTCTCTGTATTTATCGCTTCCCCTTGCTCTCTCTTCCTTTCAGTCATGCCGCTTTCTTCTTCTATGTGTTTTTCGTGTCGTTTCTTTCTATGTCTTTTTCCGTCTTTCTATCTTTTCGATGTCTTTATTCCCTATATTTCTCTTTTATTCTATCACTTTCTCTCACGTTCTGGACTTCGGCGAGCCGAGTTTACGCTAAACGCACTTGCTGCAATCGGTCGCGGGGCTTGGCCAATGCCCGCCTGAGGAGTTTTGCACGACGGAGCACATGTTGCCGACAGCTTAGGCAGCCTCGCGGTGGGAAGAAAACAAACGGAATTCCACTCTGTAAGCCCGAAGACCAGCGAAGCTGTTTAGCGTGCGCCACAGATACGGTGGAGGCCAGTTTGGTATGCAAGGCCAGGTTGTTAACGGCCGGGCTCTTAACGTTCAATACGCATTATTTTTTGCACTCCTCCCTAGAGGGCACTAGGGTATGTCCTAGCCGCATACAACTTCGCTCTGAAAGGAAAACCAAGTTTGTTATATTATGTAGTCCCCCGTTGAATGCACTTTCGGGCACTTCCGCGGATGCTCGGCTTAAAGCACATCTCCACCTTCCAGACAACCCGGCGCGCGCGCAAGCGATACCTTGGAGCACTGCGAGAATGCTCTTGCTACAGCATAGAGAGGCCTCAGAGAGAGGGAAAGGAGTGTAGGAACAAGTTGGCTTTCTGAGCCCATCTAAGGGATGTCATCTTGCGCCCAACAATACAATAGATCGAGGAAAGAAAGAGCCTGGCTTTCGCCGTTGAGTCGTCTTAGGGCAATACATTCGCGAAAGTGCGAACCTTTAAAGGGACACTACAGAGCAAAACGATTTCTCTCATATTAGCAAAGTACTCGTTCACGATACCAAAAACACCACGCTTGCGGCGAGAAGACGCTTAGTAAGCGAGAAAACGCGCAAAAACAAAATGTAGGTGGCAACGCCGCCTTGAAGTTTCCGCACCATTCGCCATGACATGACGTCACTTGTTTTCACGGCGCCTACTAGGGACTACGTAGTTCCTAATCGGTAAAAATGAAGTACATTGTCCTCTGAGGGGGCCATAGACTTAACATACCAAGTTTGGGGTAATTTTGTTGAGCCAACGGCGTCAAAATACGACGAACACTTTGAAATCCGTGACGTCACGCAGGGAGATTTCGGCGCGAAATTTAAAAATGAAACTTTGATCTTGATTTTCTCATCTCTTAATAAACCTATGATGGCGAAATTAACGACATTAGATTCTCAGAGCACAATTTATCGCTTTCGCTTTAGTGTCCCTTTACCATTGAGGCATGGCTGTATGCCGGGGCGTTTTTCTACCACTTGCTGTTAACCACGTAGATGTATTTAGAGCGTTCTTTCATGAAGTACATTTTTCAGTATCCAGTATTTTGTTTATTTGCTAGTTTGAAGGAAAAAAGAAAACTCGCTGAAGAAGTTATTCAAGAACACTCAACTGCACGAAGCGCCTTTTTGTGGCATTATCGAGTGAGATACGCAGTGGTCCCGAGATGTTTTTCTCCACGAGATTTGCAATGAATTTAAATAATTCTCGCTCTTTTTTTCTTAAGAGCCCCATAATAATTGTTCAGGCGCTTGAATGTAAGTGCAACTTGTTGCTCCAGTGTACTCCAGGATGTGAAATTAGCTGCTCCAGAGTACTCCCAGATGCAAAATTAGCTGCTCGAAAGTGTCCAAGATGGAACATTTTGCTGCCCTGAAAATTGCTCGAAATCAGAGGTCCTCGGTAGCATCACTGGGTAAGTTTCCCGTGCTTTACTGTGCAATTACAACAATTTTTTGGATAAGAGAATGTCTGTACCAGCAGAGTCGTGTCTTCCTGCAGAGTACTATTTCCACTTAACGATAGCCTAGATGGGCTATTCTAGAATAGTTTCGAGTGTGTGAGGGTGTAAGTGTGAGTGTTAGTCACGTTTTAGGGAAAGTAGTTGGGCATCTTTTCTAGTGCCGTGATGTTACTTTGCCTCGACTGTATCGACGCGCGCCTTCAAAAGTCGCTTAGCGTTTACCTTCTATGTCAACCTCGCCCATCTGTGAAGCCTGCACCTCTCAGCAGGTGCAGGAAAAAAGAAGTTCACGTCACTTTAGCGTGGTTAATTGTAGCATGCTCACCACTTTGCAGCCGTACGGTGTTATCAAGTTTTCGCCTTTTCAAACCGTCTTCTTCTAGGTACTAATTTGTATAACATTTTCCTTTTCTAACATTTCTTGCAGGTGGGACTGACTCTTTATATTTTGAAACACGGGCAACAACTACTCAGTTATGGCTCTCTTCGCTGATGGTGGGGCTATTTGAAGTTTTTCGCATAAATGAAGATGGATGTCCGTAGAAATGCATTTGTCTCCTTTCTTTAGCACTTGAAAAAAAAACGAAATGTCACAGAGCTTAAGTTAACTTCTCCGAATGTCTATGTGTGTGCGGCATTCATTTCACTCATGTTGATTGGTCAAACTTTTACAATAGTCCTGAGAGACGCGAATAGCGCGCAGTGGGTTTCGTCTCCTGATTTTTAGTGCTCGTCCAGTTTACATTGTTTTTAGGTTTACACGCGTTTTGAAGAATTGAAGCATTAGAGCCGGTAATAAACAGTTTTTGTTACTGCAGTTCTTGAAAGCGCTATGCGTGTTTTCACTCATGTTCGTGAAAGTAAATTATTAAGATAATGGATTGGTGGGAGGTAATATACAGAAGCCGTATAACGCTTTAAAAAACTTTCAATACTTGAGTGACTCCTCTGGGAGTATGAATGTCATGTTTAAAAAAAAGTGCAATGTCATTTTCAGTCACGTTTCAGCAGTCACTGAGCTGGGGCATATTGATGTAGGCTACCTTCAATTTTGTGTCTACAACAATTGAACAATTAAAACATATTTTGCACAACGTATTTACATAGTAAAATTTAATTGCTGTTTCAATTTTAACTCAATAACTACTCAACAGAAGCATCACAGTGAATTCTCAATGCACATTGTACTGCCAATAATGTACTGCGATTCAACACCTTCTTCTGCAATAAAATTTATGTATGGTGCCGGTGGCTAGTTTTCAAATGGTGTCAACAATAAGCTGAATTGTTCTTCAATGGACAGATAATTACTCTTCAATACTATATTTCAACATTGACTAATGGCTTTTAAATTATTTTTGAATAAGATATTTGTGAGGGTTCGATGTGCCCCTGACCACCGCCCACTCTGCTACCACTGGAAGGACGCCGGCAGCACCTACCGCCGCTGCCAGTACCGCAAGATGAGTCCTTCGCCGTCAACGCGCCTTGTCCACAGCGCGGAGAATGGACAGGCAACATCGCCGACTACCTCGCAGCATCTCAGTGGGGAACTCGCCGAGCGTCGCGTGCACCATCCTCAGGACGCCACCTCTCCCCTGGGCGTTGAGCATGCACTTGCTCAACCCGGGGCAGGTCACTTAGCCTGCATCCAAAAAACTAACAGCAACAACCGATGGAGGGAGGTGAGGTTCCTACGCCGCCGACGATGACGCTGCAACGAAACATTTAGAACACACAGCCAGCCCAACGAAGCTCTGTAAACGAAACTTGGTCGCCGGAGGAAGACCTGACAAAGCCACGTAGTCATGGTCGCTGACGGAGAAAGGTGATCTGATGCCGCGATTTAACCGCAGCGGAAGGCGACTGACTAGCGACCTCGGTGTCCTTATCGACGGCCAGTACGTCACCGCTTTAGATAACACCGGAGCCTTTCATGAGTGGATCCTTCGCCGCCAAGATGAATAAAGGACTGCATAAAGGACACCGACAGGAATCTGCACCGCAGGATCCGCTCACTTTTCATGGCCGGACTTACCCTGCCACATTCGTCATCTTGAAAGATTGCTCCAGAGAGGTAATTCTCGGTATGGACTTAAGCCAGCACGGTGCTGTCATCGACCTGAGATCTGAATTGATAACGCTATACTCAGAACGATCGTTACTGCCCTGCACAACTCCAGGAAAGCGTGCCTTCAATATGCTCGAAGATGAGGTCACCATTTCGCCTCGATCCAGCGTCATAATTTCTGTCGGCACAGAAAAATCTGCAGACTTAGAAGGCGTCATTGTGGGCGAACAGCCCCTGTTGGTCAATTGTGAGATATGCGTCGCAAGAGGCATAGCGGAACTGCACAGGGAAAGCGCGAATTTGATGGTCACAAATTCGAGTCATGAATACAAGGACGTCAACAAAGGTACGGCGATCGCCCAAATTGAACAAGTTGTGGAAGCCAGTGAACCTTTAGCCCTTACAGACTCTACCCAAACTCCTCCGACAATCCAAGCTCCTGAACCAGCTTTCAACATCAATCCGAATCATCCCAGACAAGCAACAACTGCTCAAAGAAGTCCTCCGGCATCACAGTGACTACGTATCGTCGTCGAAAACCCGACCAACGCCGATCGCAAAACATCGGATAATAACTGAAGAATGCGCCAGACTAGATAGGCCTGACTGGCTGCCCAGGCGGCGCTGCGAAAACGGTGGTAAAAAGCGCCCCCTACGACAAGTTCTTTGGTTTCGAGTAGTCAGACAGGCGGCCGCATGCAGCACTAAGCTCAGATGCGCAATGGAGCCGCCGCTGTCGGTTGTGCTGCGCTTTGGATCTCGGCCAGTTTCTGGCATGGCTGAGTTCTTCAGGCCAAGCAATCTGCGTAAACGCAAGAAGCTCGTCAACGTCAAGTATGTTTACGACGTGCAGGAGATTGAAGGAACCATTTCGGCGCGCTGCAACTCGCAAGTGCAGCGAATCGCATACGACGTTGAACTCGAGTTAAGTTTTACGAGGCATGCTCGCGCGATTAACGACAGTGCATAAACGAAAAGATTGCTGTTAAGAAAGCCGACATGATTTGCATTACACGACGAAACGGAATCAAGGAAGGTGCAGGACGAAGGCTAGCCGTCGGCGGCCCGAATGAGCGCATTCGCGTCGTGTGCCGTTTTCTGCCGCATTCAGTCGCAAACACACTTTTTCTCCATGCACGGTCGTAATTTTCAACATTTGCTTCTAGGGAATTCGTCAAATTCTGTCAGCGTGCGGTGGCGGTCGAGAAGCGACGGCGCGCAATGTTTACAGCAGGCCGCTGGAAGCAGCCGGCTGTAAGCTGCCGGAAAAATCGTAGGCACATACGCAGGGTGACTCATGGCATCGTTTTTCTCGTTTCGCACGAAATGCCGGCTGCATATCCTCGTGATCGCCGTCGGCAGCCACGGCGTGCCGTCTGGACTGCACACAGGGAATATATACATATATAAACGAGTGCACGCGCATACGAAAAGTAATCAGCACGTTACGTTGCAAACCACGTTTTGCTCGCGTACTCACTTCACGCGTCGGACGGCACGTATCCAGCGGTTCCGTCGCTCCACTTCGTACGGATTTCAGGGGAACCGGTAGAATAGCGCATTAGGATCCTTACCCTCATGTTCGTGGCAATTAACCACGCAACAATAACGGCGGCGACCGCGCTTCGGGACCGCGCGCTGCTCAGAGTCGTCGCCCGGTCCGCCTGTTTTCGGCACGGTTTGTTGAAGCAGGGATCTCTCGTCAAACATGTCAGACTCTGCAGGCATAGCGGACAAGTTCCTGCGTACGTTTTAAGCACTTTTTGAGCCTGAAAACTAGGCGCAAAATTAAGTAAAACGCTTAAAGCAACTGAGAACTGCGTAACTCGCCGGTCGGCGTCCATTCTTGACTACCCAAGCAACTCCGGCGCACGCCACCAGGCTCCGCCACAGTACTCAAAACTCCAGCGCGTCAGCCCTATAGTCAGAGCCCGTAGCAAGTTTCAGCGCGGGAACGACAAGCCTCGTGCGAGAAGCACTCGGCGCCGTGTTTGTACAAAAGAGGGACGGCGTAGAAAGGGTCAATACTTAGGCTGGCTGGCCGGCCGCTGTGAAAAGCCGAAGCCAACTATTGAACGACGGAAAAGGAATGCCTTTCCGTAGGGCCACTTAAAACAGGTAGGGCCACTTAAAAGTTACGCCCCTACCTTTGAGGCAGGCCTTTCAAAGCAGTGAGCGACCATCACGCCTTGTGTTAGATGGCAAACCTATAGGAGCCATCCGGTCGCTTCGGCCGCTGGAGTGTCAGACTCAGGGGCGTAGCCAAGAAGGGGGTTGGGGGCGTTCAAACACCCCCCCCCCCCCGAAATTTTTCAGTTTTGCTTGCGTATATATACACGCACACATACAAACGCACGCACGAACATACACAAAGTATGGTTGAACCCGCCCCCCCCCGAAAAAAATTTCTGGCTACGCCCCTGGTCAGACTCCAAGACTCTGACATCACCGCGAAGTCCGGACGAAAGCACACTGATGCCGACTGCTTGTCACCCCCATCCCGCCCATTAATCCGCACATGACCATGATGACGACACCTTCCTGGGAACTTTGAGCGCAGACGACTTCGCAGAACAGAAGTGGGTTGACCCAGAAC